>NC_060145.1:260553213-260863386 GCF_021461385.2 Schistocerca piceifrons | reverse complement strand
CGCTCTACTCTCTCTAATTTTACATTCGTGATCTCCTCGGGAGGTATAAGTAGGGGGAAGCAATATATTCGATACCTCATCCAGAAAGCACCCTCTCAAAACCTGGCGAGCAAGCTACACTGCGATGCAGAGCGCCTCTCTTGCAGAGTCTGCCACTTGAGTTTGTTAAACATCTCCGTAACGCTATCACGGTTACTAAATAACCCTGTGACGAAACGCGCCGCTCTTCTTTGGATCTTCTCTATCTCCTCCGTCAACCCGATCTGGTACGGATCCCACACTGACGAGCAATACTCAAGTATAGGTCGAACGAGTGTTTTGTAAGCCACCTCCTTTGTTGATGGACTACATTTTCTAAGGACTCTCCCAATGAATCTCAACCTGGTACCCGCCTTACCAACAATTAATTTTATATGATCATTCCACTTCAAATCGTTCCGCACGCATACTCCCAGATATTTTACAGAAGTAACTGCTACCAGTGTTTGTTCCGCTATCATATAATCATACAATAAAGGATCCTTCTTTCTATGTATTCGCAATACATTACATTTGTCTCTGTTAAGGGTCAGTTGCCACTCCCTGCACCAAGTGCCTATCCGCTCCAGATCTTCCTGCATTTCGCTACAATTTTCTAATGCTGCAACTTCTCTGTATACTACAGCATCATCCGCGAAAAGCCGCATGGAACTTCCGACACTATCTACTAGGTCATTTATATATATTGTGAAAAGCAATGGTCCCATAACACTCCCCTGTGGCACGCCAGAGGTTACTCTGCAGTTTTGCATTCCATAATATCACTCGTGCTGCACACAAACACACATACGCTGATCATTATAGCTGCAGCACCAGGAAGAATTGAAAATAACGAAATTTTACTTATTGCGCTAATACACTGTAGTGGTAAGAATGTTTTATTGATTCTGTGGGTGATTTAGGGGTACGCCCTGTGAAAAATTTAGTAACAAATCTGTCCGTATTAAGGCGTGTGTCCAATAGCTGGTAAATTTCCGCTAGTCGCTTTCAGTAGCTGCCTCTGCAAGTTCTTTGACGTGGAAACACTTTCAGCAAGACGTCTTGCACAAGTTTCGTCAGCTTCCAGAAGTAGTTTCGTCAAGTTAGTGGAAATCTTCGTTACCTCGCCAAAGCTACCGTGGCGTCCCGTGAAGTGACACATGCGATTGTGGAAAATCCGTGCACTCTTGACGGTGTGCGGCACGCGAGACGAATAACGTGACGCACTGCTCTACAGGTTTCACCGAAAACGTTTTCGGTGAACCCAGATTAGTTGTCTACTTTGCCATACTGTCCGTTCAGAGTAACTAAAAAAAATGAAATAAATAAGGGTCCCCAACCTCACTTGTACTCGTGGGACATGGTTATACTGCTGAAGTCCACTATCAATAATGAAAACCCTAATACTACCCACCTACATCGAGGTAATATTTCTAGATCCGGCTACTGGATTGGAATGATTCGTCGCCAACAGTTCAGTATATCACCTTCAACTGGCTAGCAGCAGTTGCCATTGATGATTACCGTAACAACAAGACGGGAACACAGTTCAATGTCAGCAGGGAAAAGATAGCTCGAAAAACATCACTCTCCGATTTGCTCAGAAAACAGCGAATTTCATCGACCACAATTAACCGCAGTCTCGTTCACTAAACCCGTACCGCCCAGGTAATCACTGGCTCCATATTTCTTCTGAGCTCTTATATCATCGAAAAAAATACACACTAATTACCCCTCAACATCACGGCAGACAGTAGGAAAATGCCTAAACGGTAATCGACGCCCGCTCACGGGAATACACTTTCGAATACTTTGTCGACTTTCCCTACCGGTAGCTTTACTCTGTTGACTTTGTAGGATGACTTACTCTACACTCCCGAGATAATGACCACGTTGCAACACAAATTGCGCCCCAGAGGGTTCATGACCTCCCACCTCAACCCTACGAGGGCTACTGGACAATTTCCTCGATTTTCCGAGCTCCCCCACGCTCCACGAAAATGTTTAAAATAAAACATGAGTCAGGAAGAAAGGTACATACTTTGAGGGGTGATAGTATTAATGATTCTGAACAGAAAATGTCATATGAACATACAATGGTAGTTCATTAATTAATGCAACACTTTTTCTCTGAAAACAGGTTGGTATTAATCAGGATTCCAATAAACCATATTATTCCCCACTCTTTCCGCTTCAAAGGCCTATTTTACAATATAATCTACGTTAAATGCGGCGGCTTTACGTGCGAGGGCGTATATGCCCGAGTGGCGCCACTTTACTGGTCTATGTCGGAGCCAACGTCTTGTAAGAGGTCCGTGACTAAGGAATTTGTTGCTAGCGCACTCGAGCACATGTAATTTCGATGGATTGCCCACGCGCTGCCTGCGATATGTAAGCTATAAGAGAATGTCAGACCAGAGAGCAGTGTTGTATGCAGTAAGAGCATTGTCTATAGCAGTAGTAGTAAGTAGCTGCTAGGAGTCGTGTGCGTCGAGTTGGCTGGTCTGGTCGTGGGGAGCGATGGCGGAGCCTGAGCGATGTACTCGTAATATAAGGTAAAAGCAGCCTCGCGCATATGTACAATTGTTATATTAAGTCCCACGTAAATGATTTAAGAAAATCTCTTAATAATAATCTTTCTTATAAAAATTAAATTTTGACAATCATTCATCTCAATTTAAAGAATTTACTAATTTCTCCAATCTATGATCATCCCGATTATTGTAAAGTAAAATCAGTTCTTTCTTTTTATACGTGACAAATCTATCGGCCAGCATTGCACTGGGCTGTGCCAGAAAAATTTCTTATAGGAGCAGATATATACGCGTTATCCGGCGACCTTATAGAGGTAAGAATTTTCAATTTATTCAGTATGATTTTTCAGGGCCATGACGCAGCACTGCTGACGTCCAAAATTTATCGGTTTAAATTCACAGTCAATTATTGAAAGATTATAAGTGAGCCACAATTTTACTGAGAGATTAGTCACATTGTATTATTGGTAGGTTTCGGAATTTATGTGTTGGGAGGTTACGCTGAATGTGAATGAATGTTATAATACATCGTTATATTTTTTACTGTTGGGAGGTATTTTATTTTACTGTTGGGAAGTTACACAGAATGTGAATGATATATTATTATATTATTTTATCTGTTGCGAAGTTACGCTAAATGTGAATACTATATATATATATATATATATATATATATATATATATATATATATATATATATATTAACTGTTGGGAGGTTACACTTTTTGTAGGGAGGTTACAGTCTTGAAGCATCAATAACAGCTCCCATCATCCACGTACTGCTTCCTGTGGAGTGCATCCTACCTTGGGCCGTATGGAAGTCAGGAGGTGCGAGATCAGGGCTGTAGTGTGGATGAGGAAGAACAATCAAATTCAAATGGCTCTGAGCACTATGGGACTTAACTTCTAAGGTCATCAGTCCCCTAGAACTTAGAACTACTTAAACCTAACTAACCTAAGGACATCACACACATCCATGCCCGAGGCAGGATTCGAACCTGCGACCGCAGCAGTCGCGCGGTTCCAGACTGTAGCGCCTTTAACCGCTTGCCACTCCGGCCGGCAAAGAACAATCCAATGACGTTTTGCGAGCTACTCTAGAGTGCGCAGACTTGCATGAGGCTTTACCTTGTCATGAAGAAGGAGAAGATCGTTCCCAGCTATGTGGCGCGAACACGCTGAAGCCGTTTCTTCAGTTCTCTTATGGTACCACAGTACATCTCAGAGTTTATCGTTGCACATCAAACAGAATAACCCCTTCAGATCAACACCGTCGCGATGACTTTACTAGCTGACTGTGCGACTTTGAGCTTTTTCTTCGGAGGAGAGGTAGTGTGGCGCCACGCCATCGATTGCCGTTTTGTTTCCAGTTCGAAATGATGAAACCCATGTTTCATCGCCTTTGACGATGTTCGACAAAAAATTGTCACGTAGTGCCTCTTAACGGGCAAGCAGTTCCGCACAGGTCCTTCGCTGCTCTTAATGTCTGAAGTTAGGCACCGAGGAAACCAGCGGGCACACACCTTTAAGCGTTCCAACTGGTGGACGACCATCACTACAAAGAGGGACGTCCAATTGTCTAGCGAGGAGTTTGTGATCTGCTGATCACCTCAAATGAGAATGTCCACACGTTCGAACATTGTAAGTCACAGCTGTGTGCGGCAAGCCGGAACGCCGGACATTGGATAAGTTAGCGCGACCTTGTTGCGATGAAGACGGTAGCCTCACCCAACGACTCACCGCGCTTTTGTTCACTGCCAGGCCTTCTTAGACATATTCCATGCGCCTACGAATATTTGCTGTGCTCTGGTTTTCCGCCAAAATGATCTCAATGACAGCACTTTGCTTGGAACGCAACTTCGCTACAGTCGCCATTTTGAAGGCTACGTATAGTGCCGCCACCTATCGGAACTTCGTGAAACTACCGCGGCTGAAGCGGGAATATTCCACGACGTTCCACAACAAATTCCACATTTTTTCAACCGAAATTGGGAGAGAAAAAATTGGTTGCATAATTTATTGAACGTTCCTCGTACGTCGTGTACTTAACAACTTCCGATGAAATTAATGAAAACACTGGTGAACAGGACGAATGCAGGTGATAGTAGATGAAACATTTTGATCTAATTCGTTTAATTGTTTACATTTCCTCACACAATATGTTAAAAAAGTTCGCCGTAAACTGCAATGAATTTTGCAGCTGTAGCTGCTGTGTTGCTGAGCTGATCTCATCTACACTCCTGGAAATTGAAATAAGAACACCGTGAATTCATTGTTCCAGGAAGGGGAAACTTTATTGACACATTCCTGGGGTCAGGTACATCACATGATCACACTGACAGAACCACAGGCACATAGACACAGGCAACAGAGCATGCACAATGTCGGCACTAGTACAGTGTAAATCCACCTTTCGCAGCAATGCAGGCTGCTATTCTCCCATGGAGACGATCGTAGAGATGCTGGATGTAGTCCTGTGGAACGGCTTGCCATGCCATTTCCACCTGGCGCCTCAGTTGGACCAGCGTTCGTGCTGGACGTGCAGACCGCGTGAGACGACGCTTCATCCAGTCCCAAACATGCTCAATGGGGGACAGATCCGGAGATCTTGCTGGCCAGGGTAGTTGACTTACACCTTCTAGAGCACGTTGGGTGGCACGGGATACTTGCGGACGTGCATTGTCCTGTTGGAACAGCAAGTTCCCTTGCCGGTCTAGGAATGGTAGAACGATGGGTTCGATGACGGTTTGGATGTACCGTGCACTATTCAGTGTCCCCTCGACGATCACCAGTGGTGTACGGCCAGTGTAGGAGATCGCTCCCCACACCATGATGCCGGGTGTTGGCCCTGTGTGCCTCGGTCGTATGCAGTCCTGATTGTGGCGCTCACCTGCACGGCACCAAACACGCATACGACCATCATTGGCACCAAGGCAGAAGCGACTCTCATCGCTGAAGACGACACGTCTCCATTCGTCCCTCCATTCACGCCTGTCGCGACACCACTGGAGGCGGGCTGCACGATGTTGGGGCGTGAGCGGAAGACGGCCTAACGGTGTGCGGGACCGTAGCCCAGCTTCATGGAGACGGTTGCGAATGGTCCTCGCCGATACCCCAGGAGCAACAGTGTCCCTAATTTGCTGGGAAGTGGCGGTGCGGTCCCCTACGGCACTGCGTAGGATCCTACGGTCTTGGCGTGCATCCGTGCGTCACTGCGGTCCGGTCCCAGGTCGACGGGCACGTGCACCTTCCGCCGACCACTGGCGACAACATCGATGTACTGTGGAGACCTCACGCCCCACGTGTTGAGCAATTCGGCGGTACGTCCACCCGGCCTCCCGCATGCCCACTATACGCCCTCGCTCAAAGTCCGTCAACTGCACATACGGTTCACGTCCACGCTGTCGCGGCATGCTACCAGTGTTAAAGACTGCGATGGAGCTCCATATGCCACGGCAAACTGGCTGACACTGACGGCGGCGGTGCACAAATGCTGCGCAGCTAGCGCCATTCGACGGCCAACACCGCGGTTCCTGGTGTGTCCGCTGTGCCGTGCGTGTGATCATTGCTTGTACAGCCCTCTCGCAGTGTCCGGAGCAAGTATGGTGGGTCTGACACACCGGTGTCAATGTGTTCTTTTTTCCATTTCCAGGAGTGTATACGATTCTTTACTCGGGCATCCGCAGGTAAAATATGAGCGAGAAGTTCCTCCCTTTTTTTGGCTCTGAGCACTATAGGACTTAACTTCTGAGGTCATCAGTCCCCTAGAGCTTAGAACTACTTAAACCAAACTAACCTAAGGACATCACACACATCTATGCCCGAGGCAGGATCCGAACCTGCGACCGTAGCGGTCTCGCGGTTCCAGACTGTAGCGCCTAGAACCGCTAGGCCACACCGGCCGGCAGTTCCTCCCTTGTGTCCAGTTTGCACCTGTAGACGTCGCTCTTAAGCCAACCCCAAAAACAGTAATCTAACAGAAAAAGATGTAACTGTGGTGTCACCGCCAGACACCACAGTTGCTTGGTGGTAGCCTTTAAATCGGCCGCGGTCCGGTAGTATACGTCGGTCCCGCGTGTCGCCAGTATCAGTGATTGCAGACCGAGCGCCGCCACACGGCAGGTCTAGTCTAGAGAGACTCCCTAGCACTCGCCCCAGTTGTACAGCCGACTTTGCTAGCGATGGTTCACTGACTACTCACGCTCTCATTTGCAGAGACGACAGTTTAGCGTAGCCTTCAGCTACGTCATTTGCTACGACCTAGCAAGGCGCCATATTCAATCACTGTATTCAAGAATGTATTCTGAACAGATAATATTGTGAATCATGTACCGTCAAGAGCGACGTTCATCATTAATGGATTAAAGTTAAGTATCAAACTAATTACGTCCGCTCTCTGAATTCTAATTCCTTGTCATGTTCCAGACCTCACCTCAGTATAGTTCTTCCCGCCTCACGCCAGCCTGCGTGTGCTAAAACGCGTGCATTTCGGCCTCCAGCTGTAACGCGGTGTTGGCTCTTCTGCCAACACAACAGTAACCTCGGTGGCCAAGAAATGACTCCACGGTGACCGGTGCTAGGCTAGGATAGGTTTCAGTAGGTATTGTGTCACTGGCCGTGTAGAATGTGCAGAAGATCCGTCGAGCTGAAGGTACGAATGACGTCGTGCTACCAAAGGAATATCCTCCAAGTATTCTGACAACACATTTTGAAGGAAATGGAGGCACTGTAACCTCTTAAGGCGATTACCTAAAACAAATGGACCGTCGAGTTGGTCATCAATAATACTACACCGCTGGTGGTCAGTTTAAGACAACACTACGTAGCCTAATGTCACTTTCGTTGTATTCGCAAGTGAGTTTTGGTGATGAAGGACATGCGATTGACGCCTGTGATTTTCAAACAGCTGTATGTAGGATACGTAAGAAAAGGGCATATGTTTATTTGAAATTTTTTGCTCAGATTCACGAATACTATCACTCCTCAAAGCATGTACCTCTCCTCCTCACCAACCTCGTATAGGCCTACGTCTTACTGACATCTGTCAGTTACTGGAAGTTTTCTCAAACTTTCAGAAGTGTATTCAATACCAATACAAAATAGTCAGTATCGAAAAGGAGAAGGGCGTAAAGAGAGATGGGTCGAAACAAATCTACCATTCGAGCCCCTAAAGTTATACAATCGGTGATTATATAATCGGTGACAGTCATCCAAAGAAGTGTGAAATGAATTTACCGATCAATCTGTTTCAACAGAAGAAGAAGTGGGATGGCTGTATTGACAAGCTGATATTTTTAACGTTAGTGTACATGTATATTTGTGTGAGCGCGGGCTAAAATTTAATGCCTCTGAATTTTTTATGGGAAACCTCTTAAAACTTTTTAAATAGAATAAACCTTATTAAGAGTCTACGTCTTTATTCTTCACGTCTACATATTTATTTCTCAACTTTGTCACCCCGGCGACAAATATATTTCTCCCAACTAGAGACCAGTTTGTTGATATCCTCTTTGTAAAATGACTGACACTGTTGGCGGACCCACAACCTCACCTCTGCTTGTACCGCTTCAACACTATGAAACCGAAATTCTCGAACGTGTTCTTTAAGTTTTGGAAACAGATGAAAACCGGATGGAGCCAAGTCGGACTGAATGGAGAATGATCGATGATGCGAACCCGAGGCATTGGTTTTTCGTAGATATCACATCAACCAATACTGAGAACAGAATAAGAAATTCAGGGGCATTACTTTTCGGGGGCATTACTTTTTAGCACACCCTCGTAACAGAAGTAATAAACAGTGTTCGCAAAAATCGAAGAATAATTAAAAGGCGATCTCTTGGTGATATTTCTAGTCATCGTTTTGTATCGTGTTTCCAATATTTGATTGTAGGCCTGCAATACACGTGAGAGACTTGAAACCTTCATACGACATTCTCAGACAGTCTTTAATTCTAAAACACTAAAAGGGGGGGGGGGGGGGGGAGGGGAAGGAATGTTACATTGCTACTAAACTGTCGTAAAGTTTACTATTCCGCATTTTATTCAAAGGAAGTCATATTTATAGATCACACATCAGTTAATAACAGTTGCCGGACCCCCTTCGAGTGTAGTGTATTTGAGTAACTTCGAGTTGTGTGCTTATATGTGAAACCCGCGCTGCTCGCCTCAAGCTACATCCCAAACAAATTTATGCAGCGGATATTGGATAATGTGAGAAACAAATTAACCTTGTGACATTCAACAGAATCTTTGGAATGTTGACAGATGAATAATCTCTTTCTAAAAATTTCCTGTTTAGTTTGCGTAACTGGCCAAAATAATTCTATGAAATACAATCAGTAGCTCTCTCACCCATGACACTTATATACTGATACAAATGATGAGTGATACTCATAATTTGAAAGGGAGTTAGTATAAGAATTTCATTTATTTGAACAAACCACAAAAATTCACACTGAACATGTTTCAGCAACACTGCTGTTAAGGTGGTTAACATAAACATGAGTCACTCGACAAAAACAAAATCAAATTAACTAATTTGTTGACGATTTCCGCACTTATTAGGCTCCAAGTGTATGTTACGTACCAAATTAAGTACGAAATATAGTGTTTTACATCATACTGCAATCGTAAGTTTTATGAGGATTTAGTAATCTTATCTGCTGATTTTAGTTCATTTAATACTGTTTCGTGATAATTTAAATAATAATAATAACAACGTGTACCCATTTCTTCACTCAAACGTTTCTTACCTCTTAACTTTTTGTTCGACGTCACGATTTTTCTTCAATAATAATAAGGAAACAACGCCGACGGCTGCTCTGTTTTTCAATGCGTCACTGTAAACTTGCACTTACCTGGCTCACTTATGCGAATATTGGCAGAAAGTTCCTGAGAGGAACTTGCCCTAGCGACTTCCACAAGCAAATTTGTGCAAGTTTTTGTCCTAATGTAAACACCTCAGCAAGTGCTTGCAGAAGTTACTTGTGCGAATTACTTGCTAGTGGACGCACGTCTTTAGTTTGGTTGTAATATTTGCACAGTCAGCAAAGAGAACTATTTCTTCAACTTGGGTGTATGGCAACAGGTGATTTATTACAAAATGATTTTAATAAATGGGAATAAACTGCAGGGCAGGAGGTCGAAGAGCAAACACGTGACATGGAGATATGGCCGAAAATACAATCGCATCAAAAAGTATTGGCACACGTGCGTATTTATCGTTGGTGGTTACAAACGCCGCACCTTCCGGTACACAGCACATGCACGTACTACCTCACATACCAGACATTACAATTCGGCCCACAGTGCCTACCATTAACAAAGAAATGCAGTGTTAAGGGCAAACATGTATCTCCTCTGCACACAAAAAGTATTGGTACAGAGCGTGGCTTCTCGGTATATTGCTGGGTTTTCAGGTACCGGAACGCCATCTGCTGGCGCAATAGGCACTGTGTGTTGTTGACGGCCCAGTCGCTAGTGTGTTGCTGTATTGCGGGATAGTGGTCAGCATGGGGCCGAAGAAGAAGGAACATTCAGTGGCGTTGCGTGAGAGAGTGGTATTGCTCCATTCACAAGGGAGAAGATATCGACAAATCGGAGCAGAGGTGTTTGTTATCTACACCACGGTACGAGCCATCATTCATTAATATAAAGAGACTGGAACAACAGTGAATAAGGGTCGTCCAGGACGTCCAAAAGTGCTTACAACCCGAGAGCGTCGACGTATCATTGCACTTGCTCGGAAGGAACCTGCTACAAGTGCAGCAACTATTGCTGAGGTTGTTCACACAACGTCCGACAAGATGGTTAGTGTTCAAACAATGCGAAATGTGTTGAATGAGGCTGACATACATGGACGTTCTCCCAGGAAAAAGCCGTACATATAAGAAATTAACCGGCAGAAACGTCTGCAGTTTGCCAAAGACTATATCAGCAAGCCGATGGAGGTTTGGAACATTGTGATATTTAGCGGCGAATCGAAGTTCAATGTGTTCGGATTTGATGCAAGAAAGAGAGTTTGGCTCAGTCCGAATGCGCACCACGATATCAAACACATGTGTCCCACAGTCAAACACGGTGGGGGCGGTATCATGGTCTGGGTCTGTATGGCGGCGTCCGGCGTTTGAAATCTAGCTGTAATCCACGGTACAATGGATCATATGAGATACATCGACGTGTTGGGAGGTAATTTACACGCTAGTGCACGGACATTGGGCCTTACTGGGATGTTTTATTTCCAGCAAGACAACGGCCCAAAACATACGGCCATGAAAACCCGGGAGTGGTTACTGAACAATGCCCCCAGAAGGGTTCTAACACCACCTCAGAGCCCTGATTCGAACCCCATTGAGAACCTGTGGGCTCATTTTGACACACAAGCCATAAAAAGGCGTCCGTCCGGTGAAAACGACTTGGAGAAAGTGCTCCTCGAGGAATGGTCGAAAATTACCCCTGATATCACCCGGAATTTAATAAAAAGCATTCCTAGACGTTTACGTGCTGTTACAGATGCTAAAGGGATGCACACTAGCTATTAAGAGGTGAACATCAATGAAGAAAACGAACGCACTGTCCGATTCATATGCGTGTGCCAAACATTTTTTTTGATGCAGAAGAGCGATGTTTATTTTCACAACATTGTATGTTACTTTACGGACAGGTGATTTGGACACATTTGTAACCTATGTAACGTAAGGTGGCACGTGTCTGGGTTCTGTTCTGAAATACATGTTTCGTTTAACCAACAACAACTAAAATGTAACTGTGCCAATACTTTTTGGTGCGATTGTACGTTCCAAGGATGGTAAACTCACTTTGAAGATCTTTGAGTTTGTAGTAGTTGTAGGTCTATATCGTTGGCGTCAATGGGTTGTGGAATTATGGAATATGTTCCGTGCTCAAGAATTATGATATTTGCTGAGACGCAAATCTCTCGCATAAAAATCAACATGGATTCAGAAAGCAGAGACCTTACGAAAATCAGCTCACTCTGTTCCTCCATGAGATTCTTAGTGCTGTAAACAACGGCGCTCAGGCAAATGCCGTATTCTTTGACTTCAGGCAGGCATATGACACAGACCCGCACTGCCGTTTAGCGAAGAAATAGGGGCTTGCTGAGTATCGAACCAGATTTGGGACTGGATTCAAGACTTACTTGCAGGTAGAACTCAACACGTCGCTCTTAACGGAACAAAATCGACAGATGTAAAGGTCATTTCAGGAGAACTTCAAGGAAGTGCGATAGGACCGTTACTGTTAATAATGTCTAAAAACGATCTAACAGAAAGCGTCGGAAGTACATTAAGATTGTTCGCAGATAATGCAGTTGTCTATAAAAAAAGCAGCAACGCCAGAAAACAGTATCGATTTGCAAAATACCTGCAGAGAATTGGTGAATGGAGCAGGCTCTGGCATTTAGCTCTGAACGTAAATAAATGCACATATTACATATACATAGGAAAAGAAATCCACTACTGTAGAGCTACATAAGTGATGACAAATTGCTGGCAGCAGTATGTACCCTAAAATATAGAGGAGTAACTGTCCCGAGCGACATTAATGACCACATAAAACAAATGGCAGGCAAAACTGGTGCTAGACTGAAATTCATAAGAAGAATCTTGAGGAAATGTAACTCATTCCTGAAGTAAGTAACTTAGAATACGCTTGTTCAATAAATTCTCGAGTGTTGTTCATCAATCTGGGATCCTTGGCGGCTAGAACTAAGAAGAGATAAGAAATATCACAAAAAGAAGGGCACGTTTCGTCACGGATTCGTTTAGTCAGCGCGAGAGCGATACAGAGGTGCTCCACGAACTCCAGTGGCAGACGTTACAAGAGAGGCGTTGTGCATAACGGCGATGTTTACTATGGGAATTTCGAGAGAGAAATTTCCAGGAAGAGTCGGACAACATATTGTTTCCACCCAAATAAGTCTCGCGTATTGCCCACAACGAGATATTAGAGCCAATTCAGAGGCTTACGGACAATCATTCTCCCAATGCGCCATTCGCAAGTGGAACAAGGAAGGGATGATCAGTTGGTGATGTCGGAAGTACCCTTTGCCACACACCGTTAGGTGACTTACGGAGTATTATGTAGATGTAGGTTTCAGTGATTTAAAACATACATGAGAATACACCAGGCAAGTTGAAAAGTTCTGTTCGCTGCCAGCATATCATGTTGCCAAGGTGATTCTCTGTAACCAACATGTGGATATTGTGAAGGTTGACGATACCGCCCCTCGCAAAGTTAGCTTTAGCTGTGAATTCGACGGATGACAGGAATTCCAGCACCATGGTGTCTTTTGCAACGAACCAGAGACAATACCGTCGCTGCGGTGGCAAGTCCTTAGGTAATGAGGCCTGCACACGTTGTATGTGACAGTGGAGGTGGCATTTGTCGCATTGGCCATACGGTCGTCTGGCTCACCTCATGCTGGCAGGCCACCCACCTGGTCACTGTGAAATATCTTTTATGTCCACCTTTAAGTGGGTGTGTATCTCTCGGAACGTATTTCCAGGCATACATCCATAGGAGCTTATTTGCTCATTTTGCCCACAGGAATCGTTTGTCCTGGTTTGTCCCTGTTTAGTAATCACACCCTATATAACAAGAAAAAGAGCGAAACAATGTCATAAGGTACTCCAGTGGTTTTGCTGACGCGACACGAACAAAAATGTTTCCCATATATCGAAATTTCGACAGCTGCGAACTCATTCCTTTCCTTCACCAAGGTGAAGAAATTAATGGCAAGAAACGTCATGCACCACCGAAAATACAAAAGTTATGATGAACGTTGGCAAAAACGCCAGCAGGGACGAATGCGCTATTGTTGCAAGTTTACGGAACGGGAAGTGCGTGTGTAAAATGCATTTACGGCGATTTCAAACCCTCCTGGGACGAACAGTAGCAGAGTACACTACTGACGATGTTTAACGTTCGCTTCTACCGCCATCAAGGGTAGCAGCAGATAACATCGAGCAAATACGACAGATGCTGGTTAAAAAAATCGAATACGTCTCTCAGTAATTTTTTTCTACAGGTTGCCAGCAGCAACAGTAGCGATCACAGGTTAATATTCCCCCTCTTCACTTGGTAAAATTATGCAACGGATTGAAGAAGCGACCCCGATTGGAGTAGAAAAATGCTGCATTCCGCTATAGGACACGCAAAGACACGGATCTGCATTTCGATGCACTGAGAAAAGAACTGCTTACCACACCCAGCTGTCCTTGCTCACTTGCCCTGTTACGTCCAATTTTCTTCGTAAACTTGTAAAAATGAAACAAGTGGAGAAAATACGTTGCGAATGGAAAAGTCGCGGCTAATTGATGCTTCAGCTACCAAATAGGAGCAGTCTACTTCACCATGCTATTTCAAAAAAAGTAGAAAAACTCACTTTGCACAGGTCTATATGTCGTTCTTATCACTGTTATGAAACTTAGAATAATGTTGACCCTAGCTGTAATGATAGTATTATGAAGAATAAATTTCCTCTTAGAGCGGCAAATAATTCACTTTAGTGCAGCTGACTTTTCAATAAGACACTGAGAATTACCAGACGAATGGAAATAATAAATAATATCGATTTATGAAACACTTGCTTTCCTTATAATTTTTGTATTGATGAAAATTTTGAAATCGGATGAATCGTGGAGTGACAGCAATTTTTATACTCGTGTGTCTAGACTTAAAAGGCGCTAATAAAAAAAATTATTATAAAGATCAGCACGTTATTAAAGTGTAAAATGCTATGTAATTTCATCATCACAGATTAGGACCTCAACAACTCGAGATGGATGTATAACTAGCCCTGATAATTCAGACTGACAGGAAGTTGCGAAGCTCCTGTGTTGTAGAACTATTTCTGCCCACAACATGGAGTTAATGAACACGACGGCCTTTGGTATCTGACTGTACTGGCGAAAGGACGACTGCACGCTCGTATCAGCAGTAATTATCTTCTGTCTGGCAGAACAGCGAGACACCATCTGGCGTTCCGTATCGAAAATCTCTGTTCCACGAGTGTCTAACTTCCCAAGGTCCTGAGTGTAAATGTGCACCTCTGCTCGCTACTAAGCAACCGAACTCTGCTGGCGACGTACGCACAGATTAGCGTCGACCACAGCGTACAGTACATAGTAATTTTACGTAAGTCAAGTACCAAACTAAAACTTAAAAACTGTAATCAGCCAAAGAGTGCAGCCTGATACCAACTGTAGGGCACTTTCACTAAGGACAGCAATGTCGTCAGCGAATCATACGAGGGTAATTCCAAAATTAAGGTCTCCTATTTTTTTTATAAGGACAGAACTGTATTTGTGTGACAGTTGGTGACACTGTTGTGAAGAGTGCTTCACGCTCTGTATGTAAACATGCGCACGCCGCGCTGAGGCGCTCAGTCTTGGCTTGGCAGCCGTTGAGAATGGAGCTCCCGTCGGACGTTACCGCAAAGTGCGAATTGCGCGCAGTTATTCGGTTTTAGAACTCAAAGGGCACTGCGCCGATTGAAATCCATCGCCAACTGACGGAAGTGTATGGTGAGTCGTGCATGGATGTCAAAAATGTTCGGAAGTGGTGTAGAGAGTTTGCAGCTGGTCCAACCGAAATTCACGACGAACAAAGGAGCGGGAGACAGTCAATTTCTGAGGAGACGGTGATGAAGGTAGAGCAAAGCATGCGTGAAGATCGGCGGATCACCCTGGATGATCTCTGCATGTTGGTTCCTGAGGTTTCCCGGAGCACCGCTCACAGAATTTTAACGAAAGCATTGAACTACCAGAAGATGTGCGCAAGATGGGTGGCATGCATGCTGACTGAGGACCAAATGCGGCAACGAGTTGATGCTTCCTGCGCATTTCTTCACCGCCTTGCAGCCGAAAAGGACAACTTTCTGGACTCAATTGTCACGGGTGACGAAACCTGGGCATACCACTTTACACCTGAGACCAAGCAATAATCACGCCAGTGGCAGCATCCTTCTTCGCCAAAGCCGCGGAAATTCAAACAGTCTGCTGGTAAAGCCATGACAACCGTTAATTGGGATCGAAAATGGGTATTGTAGGTCGACTTTATGCTCTCTGGGACCACAATTAACGCTGACAAGTACTGTGAGACTCTGGAGAAACTCAAACGGGCAATTCAGAACCGGAGAAGAGGAATGTTGAGCAAGGGCGTACGCATTCTCCATGACAATGCTCGTCCACAAAACGCTCGACAAACCGTTGCTCTCTTGCAACAGTTTCAGTGGAACATAATCACCCACCGGCCCTATACTCCTGACTTGGCGCCCTGTGACTATCACCTGTTCCCTAAGTCAAAAGAACATTTGGCCGGAAAGTGATTCGGCTCCGACGATGAGGTGAAAGAAGAGGTTTATAACGTTCTGAACAGAATGGCGGCGAGCTGGTATGACATGGGCACACAAAAACTGCCACAGCCTCTACAAAATGCATCGACAGAAATGGTGATAATGTCGAAAAACAGCTAAATGTTGAAGCTGTAAACCATTGTAGAATTAAAGAGGTCTGTGTACTTATGAAAACATAGGAGACCTTACTTTTGGGATTACCCTCGTAACATTGATACCTTTCATCTTGAATTTTCATCGCACTCTTGAGCCTTCCTTTTATTTCAGACATTGTTTCTTAGATGTATAGATTGAACAGTAGCGCAAAACCTAAATCCTTATCTTACACCCTTTTTAATCCGAGCACTTCGTTCTTGGTCTTTGAGTCTTATTATCCCCTCTTGGTTCTTGTACGTATTGTATGCTACCCGTCTTCCTATATAGCTCACCACTAATTTTCTCAAAATTTCGAACATCTTGCACAATTTTCCATTGCCGAACGCTTTTTCCAGGTCGACAAATTCTACGAACGTGTCTCGATTATTCTTCACTTTTGCTTCCATAATCGTTCGGAACATCAGAGTTACCTCTCTGACGCCCTTACCTTGCTTAAAGCCAAACTGATCGCCTTCTAACAGAGCCTCAGTTTCCTTTTCCATTCTTCTGTATATTACTATTATCAGCAACTTGGATGCATGAGCTGGCTGTGAGATAATTCTCGCACTTGTCGGCGCTTTCTGTCATCTGAATTTTGTGGATAATGTTTCTTCGAAAGTCTGGTGGTATACAGTTAGTCTCATGTACACTACACGCTTACGTGAATAGTCATTTGGTACCACTTCCCGCAGTGATCTTGGAAATTCCGATAGAATGTTAATCCTTTTTGTCTTATTTCGCATTAACTAGCCCAAAGCTCTTTTAAATTCTGACCCCAGCCCTGAATCCCCCATCTCTTATCTCTTATCTGGAAATTCCTGTTTCATCTATCAAGTCATCAGACAAGTTTTCCCTCCAACCCACGACCAAGGAAAAATCTCTAGCAGTACCAGGAATGTAACACGGGTCCACTGCATCGTAGTCAGGCGCCCTGACCCCCCAGTCACAGAAGGACCCGTGTGAGCCTAATACGGTGCAAAAGCGTGCGAGATATTAAGAGTTAAAACTACTCAATAAACCCTTCAATGGCAACAAATTTACGGCGTCAAAGACTTACTCCAGCAAAAGATGGTTCTCCACAGGCCAGAAAGGCGTAATATTACCTATCAGCGTTTTGTCGAGCTATTCATATAGTGTGTCGCCATTACAATGACGGAGTGGTTATTGTAAATTTTATGTTTCTGCATTGTTCGCTGTTCTTCGAAGATCACACATTTTTCATCTGAATTCCCTGCTCAAACATTAAGAAAGCGTTCATGTTATGAGATCGACATAATCTGTTGCTGATGTTGAAAGGCCCTCGACAGTAATCAAGAAGAGATCGTCAAATTCCGCCATCGAGTTCAACATTCAACATTCAACATTCAGCACGTATTCTGGCTCGTAGTAACAAATGGAATCTTTATAAATTAACTGAAACGTGAGTTAATCGTAGGTAGGTGAACACGATTAGTCTCATTTCCATCGCTAATGAACTACATATACCATAACATAACGCTTTAGAATGAAGTCATCCATTTAGAGATACAGGATTATAGTGAGATATGTGTAATGTTAAGCAGTAAGAAACGGAAAACAATAGGTGAATGAAACTTCCTGGCAGATTAACACTGTGTGCCGGACGGAGACTCGAACTCGGGACCATTGCTTTTCGTGGGCAAGTCCTCTACCATCTGAGCTACCCAAGCAGGACTCACGCCCCGTTCTCACAGCTTTACATCTGCCAGTATCTCGTCTCCTACCTTACAAACTTTAAAGAAGCTCTCCTGCCAACCAAGGTCCCGAGTTCGGGTCTCGGTCCGGCACACAGTTTTAATCTGCCAGGAAGTTTCACATCAGCGCACACTCCGCTGCAGAATGAAAATCCCATTCTGGAAACATCCCCTGGGCTGTGGCTAAGCCATGTCTCCGCAATATCCTTTCTTTCAGGAATGTTAGTTCTGCCAGGTTTGCAGGAGAGCTTCTGTGAAGATTGGACGGTAGGAGACGAGATACTGGCAGAAGTAAAGCTGTGAGGAGGGGGCGTGAGTCGTGCTTGGGTAGCTCAGTTGGTACAGCACTTGCCCGCAAAAGGCAAAGGTCCCGAGTTCGAGTCTCTGTCCGGCATAAAGTTTTAATCTGCCAGGAAGTTTCATATCAGCGCACACTCCGCCGCAGAGTGAAAATCTCATTCTGAATAGGTGAATATATACTATTTACATTAGTAAAGGAAATTCAATGTTCCATTCTATATCGTTGATGAAAATTTTACCTTCGTGGTTTTGAATGCGCTGAACACGAAAGTATTTATTAAAATACAAGTTTAGCCATAATGTTTTTATCTATTTCTCTTTTGTGTCCATTTAATGATTTCTATTGCTTCGTTATAAGCGTGAGCCTGTATTTCGCTCACTGTTCACTGTCGGAGGAAGATCAATGGAGGCAAAATCACTCTTCCTGTCGTAGTGTACTGATATCGGTAATTCTCTGATGAGCTTCCAACTGAACTACAACTGAATCACTCCACGTCAGTGACACCTTTCTTCGTGGAAGCCGTATGCATGTGTATCGTTTAAGGCCCACATTTTTCTGGGCAGAAGTCCGAAAACATAAGGCTAACTTCAAGGACACGTTATTTTCCATTCATTCGTAGTATTGCGAAAGGCGACGGGGAAGAGGAGGCGGAGATTAGTGTTTAACGTCCCGTCAACAACGAGGTCATTAGAGACGGAGCGCAGGCTCGGAGTAAGGAAGGATGGAGAAGGAAATCGGCTGTGCCCTTTCGAAGAAACCATCCCGGCATTTTCTTTAAGCAATTTAGAGAAATCACAGGAAACCTAAATCTGGATGGCCGGACGTGGATTTGAACTGTCGCCCTCCGAATGCGAGTCCAATGTGTTAACCAACTGCGAAATTCTTTCTACTGTACTACATACACTCTTCGGCATTTCGATTCGAAGCAACTGGTGGACACTTGTATTACGCTGCCACAAAAATACTACCACAGTAACGTCCATTGTCTTTAGAAAAAATCATAAGAAGCAGTTGTAGAGGGGTTGGACAAAAATATGAAAACATCGCAAGAAATGCAAGCTCGATCATAATTGCAAATGCTGACCAAACCTGCTGGTTTTGCTGTTGTATTTTATCACAAACGGCACCTATGCAATGTACTCAACAGTTTGCAAGAGTCAGTAATGATCACGACAGTGTTCTTTGTAGTTGTTATTGCATTATGTCAAAACTACACTACTGGCCATTAAAATTGCTACACAACGAAGATGACGTGCTACAGACGCGAAATTTAACCGGGAGGAAGAAGATGCGTACCATCACGTTTCCGACTTTGATAAAGGTCGGATTGTAGCCTATCGCGATTGCGGTTTATCGTATCGCGACATTGCTGCTCCCGTTGGTCGAGATCCAATGACTGTTAGCAGAATATGGAATCAGTGGGTTCAGGACGGTAATACGGAACGCCGAGCTGGATCCCAACGGCCTCGTATCACTAGCAGTCGAGATGACATTCATAGTCAACAGATGGGGACGTTTGACGACAACAACCATCTTCACCAACAGTTTGACGACGTTTGCAGCATCATGGACTATCAGGTCGGAGACCATGGTTGCGGTTACCCATGACGCTGCATCACAGACAGGAGCGCCTGCGATAGTGTACTCAACAACGAATTTGGGTGCACGAATGGCAAAACGTCATTTTTTCGGATGAATCCAAATTCTGTTTACAGCATCATGATGGTCGCATCTGTGTTTGGCGACATCGCGGTGAACGCACATTGGAAGCGTGTATTCGTCATCGCCATACTGGCGTATGACCCGGCGCGATGTTATGGGGTGCCATTGGTTACACGTCTCTGTCACCTCTTGTTCGCATTGACGGCACTTTGACCAGTGTTGTCTGTAGTTCAACCATGCCTAGCCGGTCAATACCGCGGCTCGATAGCATCCGCATTGCTACTTTGTGCTAGGAAGGACTGTCAACAAGGGAAGTGTCCAGGCATCTCGGAGTGAACCAAAGCGATGTTGTTCCGACATGGAGGAGATACAGAGAGACAGGAACTGTCGATGACATGCCTCGCTCGGGCCGCCCAAGGGCTACTATTGCACTGGATGACCGCTAGTTACGGATTATGGCTTGGAGGAACCCTGTAAACCACGTCACCATGTTTAATAATGCTTGTCGTGCAGCCACAGAACGTCATGTTACGTCTCAAACTGTGCGCAATAGGCTGCATGATGCGCAACTACACTCCCGACTTCCATGGCGAGGTCCACCTTTGCAACCACAACACCTTGCAGCGCGGTATAGATGGGCCCAACAACATTTGGATTAGGAATGGCTCACGTTCTCTTCACCGATGAGTGTCGCATATGCCTTCAACCAGACAGTCGTCCGAGACGTGTTTGGAGGCAACCCGGTCAAGCTGAATGCCTTAGACACACTGCCCAACGTGTGCATCAAGGTGGAGGTTCCCTGCTGTTTTGGGGTGGCTTTATGTGGAGCCGACGTACGCCTCTGGTGGTCATGGGAGGCGCCGTAACGGCTGTACGATACGTGAATGCCTTCCTCCGACCGATATTGCAACCATACCGGCAGCATATTGGCGAATAATTCGTCTTCATGGACGACAACTCGCAGCCCCATCGTGCACATCTTGTGATTGACTGCCTTCAGGACAACGACATCGCTCGACTAGAGTGGCCAGCATGTACTCCAGACATGAACCCCGTCGAACATGCCCGGGATAGATTGAAAAGGGCTGTTTATCGACGACGTGAACCACTAACCACTGTGAGGGATCTACGCCGAATCCCCGTTGAGGAGTGGGACAATCTGGACGAACAGTGCCTTGATGAACTTGTGGATAGTATACCACGACGAGTACAGGCATGCATCAATGCAAGAGGATGTGCTAGTGGGTATTAGAGGTACCGGTGTGTACAGCAATCTGGACCACCACTCTGAAGTTCTCGCTGTATGGTGGTACAACATGCAATGTGTGGTTTTCATGAGCAATGAAAAGGGCGGAAATGATGTTTATGTTGATCTCTATTCTAATTTTCTGTACAGGTTCCGAAACTCTCGGAACCGAAATGATGCAAAACTTTTTTTGATGTGTGTACTTTATTGGATGTTGTTTGTGAATAAGCCTGACACAAGCCGTAGAGGCTCACGTCTTTTTCATTCCTCATACTGACAACTACTGCTGTGCTAACAGCACGTAAGTAGTTTTTAGTCTCTTTTGATCTAGATTTTCGTGACTCCACTGCAAAACACTTCCGTATTATGTTACTGGTATGTTTAACCATATGTATATATTGTTTGCACCTGTTACCCATTTGAAAATAATCAAAGTGTTGAAACTGCTGTAGCGTATTTATAATAAACGTACTGTCAGTAACTAATAGGAAGCCTTTTAAAGGACTTTACATCGCTATAAACCGACAGCAAGTACAGTTGTGCTGAAAACAAGTTTCGCACAACATTCATATGTGCGGTGTGTGTGTATGCTTAGGTTCAAACGTTGGAGGAATTGAAGAATGTGCTTGATGACACTAAAAAAAAAAGACCTAGTAAATTACTTTACTGAAAAATAGAAACCAAGCAATAACTGAGATAGGGCAGTCTTTTCCGAAGTGCATATCTTTGTACATTTGTGACATCAGTATGTGGTACTGGGTAACATTCGATATCGTGTTGCTCCACGCTACGCGCTTCAACATGCTTACATCCTCCCTGGCACGCTGTACAGAAAGACGTTAAGACGTAGTTGCACAAGCCTGTCCCACTCCTTGATGGCAGCGTTCGATGTGTGAGGAGGGTTCTTGGAACAATATACTGTAATTTTCAGAATGTCTCGAGAATGTTCAGTTGGGTTCATGTTACCAGAAACCGCACGCCAATCCATTAATTAAATTCCTGCCATCAGGAGAGAAGTGTTAAAGAGGATACTGAGGTGTGCTAATGCATTCTCCTCTTGAGGAATCCATCGACACCTTCCGCTCATTAAACCTCTCTGATCTTCGTATCCGAGCGACCAATTCACGAGAAACCGAACGACGAGCTCGTTTAACCACTCTTGTGCTCCCTCCTGCTCTCAATGTTTGCCTGGTTTCCTGCATAGTAACTGTGATTGCTCACTGGGGACGGACATCTGGTTCGCCGTGTTATGGATAGGGGTGGGAGGTGTGCCTACCATACGTAAAGAATTATTGCTTCCTTTGCCTTTGTGGTCGGTGGTTACGTATTCAGAGTCCGCACGTTACTTACTTATGTTGCCTTGATTTTTTGGATACAGAATTGCCATTACTTTCTGTCCTCCAACGAACGGAGTAAAACGAAAACCGACGAGCGCCTTTTATTATTTAAAGAAAAGCATGGTCTGTAGTAGGCTGTAATAATCTGTTCTAATTGTGTGATCGGTCGATTCCTACGTTTATATCATTTTCAGGCGGATGTGGCTAACCATCATATGATTTATCAGACCATATATTCAGATAGTTATCCATATGTGATTGAAAATGATAGACCTCGAAATCAGACGATCGCACAGTTACTAAAGAGTATTACAGCCTACTAAGGACCATATTTTCCTTTACAAAGCTCTAGAGGTTGTGGCCCCACGCAAAATGAAACAGTACCTTTTGTTAAGTGTTAATTGTTCTTGTATCGAGGCTTTACCATAGAGTTTGAATTCGGATTCTTACGTTTACCGCTGTGTAGCTTTGGGTAACGGCCTTTCTTTTGTTCTTAGTACCAAATGTGGACCAGCCTTCCGAGTTACCAACACATGCCAGGGTTATTTTAAGCCTACTTGTGAAAGGATATAGATTTTAAGGCTAATTGTTTCATAGAAGTCTCATTTCTGCGTTCAATCAAAATTGCATAAAAAGTTCTCGGTTTACTTACCGCGTCAAATTTGGATAATATCCCAAGCTTTCGATGACTACCTCCGTCATCTTCGTCAGGGATGACGGAGGTAGTCATCGAAAGCTTGGGATGTTATCCAAATTTGACGCGGCAAGTAAACCGAGAACTTTTTATGCAAGGACTCCGTCGTGAAAGACTTCGTATTCAATCAAAATTATTTGCTTTCTTTTAAAATCATGAGCGTAATTATGAGTTGTTACTCCTGTAAGCCATTCATTCTCTTTTAAATATTCGTATGTTAAATTGTCACCTGTTGTGGACGTTACTGAGTCACACATAAAATCTGAAATGCCTTATACACTGTAGAGCCAAAAAAACAGGTACACCTGCCTAATATCGTGTAGTGCTCCCGCGAGCATGCAGAAGTGCCGCAACACGATATCGCATGGACTCAACTAATGTCTGAAGTAGTGTTGGACGGAATTGACGCCATGAATCCCGCAGGGCTGTCGACAAATCCGGAAGAGTACGATGGCATGAAAATCTCATCTGAACAGCACATTGCAAGGAATCCCAGATATGCTCAATATTGCTCATGTCTGGGAGGGTTTGGTGGTCAGCGGAAGTGTTTAAACTTAGAAGAGTGTTCCTGAAGCCACTCTGTAGCAATTCTGGACGTGTGGGGTGTCACATTCTCCTGCTGGAATTGCCCAAGTCCGTCGGAATGCACAATGGACATGAATGAATGCAGGTGATCAGACAGGATGCTTACGTACGTGTCACCTGTCGGAGTCGTATCTAGACGTAGAGTCCCATATCATTCCAACTGCACACGCCCCACAAAATTGCAGAGCCTCCACCAGCTTCAACATTCCCCTGCTGACATGCAGGATCCACAGATTCGTGAGATTGTCTCCATACCCGTACACGTCCATCCGCTCGATACAATGTGAAACGAGACTCGTCCGATCAGGCAACACGTTTCCAGTCATCAACAGTCCAATGACGAACCCAGGCGAGGCGTAAAGCATTGTGTCGTGCAGTCATCAACGGCTCCGAAAGCCCATATCGATGATGTTTCATTGAGCGGTTCGCAAGCTGACACCTTTTGATGGCCCAGCATTGAAATCTGCAGCACTTTGCGGAAGGGTCGCACGTCTGTCAGGTTGAACGATTCTCTTCAGTCGTCGTTGGTCCTGTCTTTTTTCGGCCTCAGCGATGTTGGAGATTTGATGTTCTACCGGATATCTGATATTCAGGGTGTTGTGGTCTTCAGTTCAGAGACTGGCGTGATGCAGCTCCCCATGCTACTCTATCCTGTGCAAGCCTCTTCATCTCCGAGCAACTACTGCAACCTACATCTTTCTGAATCTGTTTAGTGTATTCATGCCTTGGTC
Source organism: Schistocerca piceifrons (assembly GCF_021461385.2). Classification (NCBI taxonomy): domain Eukaryota; kingdom Metazoa; phylum Arthropoda; class Insecta; order Orthoptera; family Acrididae; genus Schistocerca; species Schistocerca piceifrons. Next base: position 260,839,053 of record NC_060145.1, on the reverse strand, counting down.
TCCCTCTACGATTTTTACCCTCCGCGCTTCCCTCCAATACTAAATTGATGATCCCTTGATGCCTCAGAATGTGCCCTACCAACCGATCCCTTCTTGTAGTCAAGTTGTGCCACAAACTCCTCTTCTCCCCAATTCTATTCAATACCTCCTCATTAGTTATGTGATCAACCCATCTAATCTTCAACATTCTTCTGTAGCACCACATTTCGAAAGCTTCTATTGTCTTCTTGTCTAAAGTATTTATCGTCCATGTTTCACTTCCATAAATGGCCACACTCCATACAAATACTTTCAGAAAAGACTTCCTGACTCTTAAATCTATATTCGATTTTAACAAATTTCTCTTCTTCAGAAACGCTTACCTTGCCATTGCGAGTCTGCTTTTTATATCCTCTCTACTTCGACCATCATCAGTTATTTTGCTCTCCAAATAGTAAAACTCATTTACTACCGTAAGTGTCTCATTACCTAATCTAATTCCCTAAGCATCACCTGATTTAATTCGACTAGATTCCATTACCCTCGTTTTGTTTTTGTTAATGTTTATCTTTTGTCCTCGTTTCAAGACACTGTTATTCACGGTATAGTCGTGAAATGGTCGTACGGGAAAACTCCACTTCATCGCTACCTCGAAGATGCTGCGTCCCATCGCTCGTGCGCCGACTATAACACCACGTTCAAACTCAGTTAAATCTTGGTAACCTGCCATTGTAGCAGCAGTAACCGATCTACCAACTCCACCAGACACTTGTTTTATATAGGCGTTGCCGACCGCAGCATCGTATTCTGCCTGTTTACTTATCTCTGTATTTGAATGCGCAGGCCTATGCCAGTTTCTTTTGCGCTTCAGTGTGTTTCTTTATATTGTTGTCCCTGTAGATAAGTCGTTAAATTTTACCCTGTGTGTATTTTAGATTACGTTATGAGCTGAATGAAGGGACCGAGCTATTTCTGGCTAAGCTGAAGCTGATCACCTTATGTCAACACCTGATTAACGATTAAGGATATTTCATTCACTTTCTTGAATTGTGACAAATATTGTCTGTTTCTCTTTTTAATGTAATTTTTTCTAACTGTCTATTCTTTGTTAAAGGCGATTCTCTTATTATTTATCATATTTGATGATTTATGTTTGGTAAGCATTAAAAAATTTGTTGTGTCGGGTACTGGGGGACTCAGCACCTACACAAACAAGGAAGCAGAGGAGTTGTGATGGCCGGCGGCAGGAATCCAACATCGTCTGTACATCTACATCTACATCTACGTGATTACTCTGCTATCCACAATAAAGTGCCTGGCAGAGGATTCAATAAACCACGTTCAAGATGCCTCTCTAGCGTTCTACTCTCGAATGGCAAGCGGGAAAAACGAGCACTTAAATTTTTCTGTGCGAGCCCTGATTTCTCTTATTTTATCGTGATGATCATTTCTCCCTATGTAGGTGGGTGCCAACAGAATGTTTTCGCAATCGGAGGAGAAAACTGTTGATTGAAATTTCATGAGAAGATCCCGTCACAACGAAAAGCTCCTTTGTTTTAATGATTGCCACTCCAATTCACGTATCATGTTTGTGACACTATCTCCCCTATTTCACGATAATACAAAACGAGCTGCCCTTCCTTGTACTTTTTCGATGTCATCCGTCAGTCCCACCGTATGCGGATCCCACACCGCACAGTAATATTCCAGAATAGGGCGGACAAGCGTAGTGTATGCAGTCTCTTTGGTAGACCTGTTGCACCTTCTAAGTGTTCTGCCAATGAATCGCAGTCTTTGGTTTGCTCTACCTACAATATTATCTACGTGATCGTTCCAATTTAGGTTATTTGTAATTGTAATCCCTAAGTATTTAGTTGAATTTACAGCCTTCAGATTTGTGTGACTTATCGCGTAATGGAAATTTAGCTGATTTCTTTTAGTACTCATGTGAATAACTTCACACTTTTCCTTATTCAGGGTCAATTGCCACTTTTCGCATCACACTTTCAAATTAATAGAATTCTCTATTTCTAAGAAGGAACAGAACACAACTTCTTGTTATGAAGTGGCTTCCTGTGCCTCCCACATGCAATTACTTCACTCGATTACTACTCTCAGCAAGCAGGCTAACTATCGTCTTCCTATTACTCGGTACTGATGCTCTGGTAGTCTGTGATCGAAATGAACCCGACCAGTGCTGGGCGGTGGATGGCGATGAAGGGCGCTGAACTCTGTCTTTCTGGAAGTGTGGCGCTGCCTGCTCTTTCAGCGCCTTCTTGATGCCGTTTCATGGCTCTGCGCTGGTCGCTGTGCAGTCGGTGCCCAAGGACTGTCCTTCTCATTGCGGCATTCGTTAAATGTTTTATGGTAGATTTTATGGTTCATTTATCAGTGTTAAAATACAACTGAAGAAAAAGAATGTCGTTCAGGTCTTTTTTATTTTTGGCACAGCACGTAATCACTCCCAGCTCCATGGTCCCTACAATTTAAAATGCTCACAGTAGGGCTGGACAATCGGTTGGAAGGTTCTGCTCCGATACCTAACAGGCTAACATTTCTAGGTCTGTGATCCACACACTTTCTTCCTATGCTTCATATCGCAGTTGTAAGAAGATGATGTAGATGACACACTACATCATAATGCGGTGTGACGTACAGACAGCAGGTGGCACTACGACTATACCTATCGTGATAAGCTATCCCAAGTAAATAGTTGTGTAACCTGATTGGGTGCTCAACGAACATGGAGGGATTACCTTGGAGCCAAGGTGCCAAAACTCAGATTTTCAGTCATTCATTATTGCTAAAGTATAATTCAGATGTTGTTTATAACAACAGCGGAGAATTTTTCAGTACTAAGCTATCACACCAAGGTAAAACTTCATTTTAGTACATTTTTGGAAAACAATTGAATAATGAGAAAGAGGTAAATGGTGTTTCATCGGCTTCGCGTCGAATGACCACCGAGCGAAGCAGTTCGTACTATCCAGTTCAGATGCAGGCAGAGGAAGAGGAGCGGAGCAGGAATATCTTTTGGATTGCTGTGTGCGTTCAAGATCGCGTCTGTGCGACCAGGGCAGACTAGAATTGAGGATAGAGAGAGAACTTTAATTTGTGAAACATACAACACAAATGGTTCAAATGGCTCTGAGCGCTATGGGACTTAACATCTGAAGTCATCAGTCCCCTAGAACGTAGAACTACTTAAACCTAACCAACCTAAGAACATCACACACATCCATGCCCGGGGTAGGATTCCAACCTGGGACCGTAGTATTCGCGCGGTTCCGGACTGAAGCGCCTAGAAACGCTCGGCCACCGCGGCCGACCCATTCAACACAGTTTCTAATAAGTTTAACAGCGCACAAGAATTAATATTTGTGAATAGTAAGGACGGCTAGTAATTTAACATATGACACTCGTACCCGTATGTTTCGCCATATCATACCTGTGATTTCGATTTTGTCAGGCAAAATGTGCAAAATAAAAATCCGATGGTGCTCTAATAAACTTCTGGAATTATAGCATCATTGACAGCGAGGATCAGCGGTGACGGTCCAATTGCGTTAGTTTAGCGAGCCGTTCTGAAAGCTCTCCGAATTGCTATGGCGCGTCTTGCTTGCGCCACCGGAGAACTACACACGCGAGGCAAAACTACTGAGAGGGCGCTCCGGGGTCCATTCCGTCGGCGCGGCTTTCAAAGCGCGGTTTTCTCTGTCAACTTTACAAAAGGTGGGATGTGGTTCTTAATATAATGTGTGACTACCGCAGACGGCTATACATACTGGCCATAAGGTTGGTAACGAAACCTTGTGGTAGATCGTTACAATAATCCGCCAGCGCAGATACAATTTCTGGGTGGTCCTTGGTATATGCGTATATGGACGTAATGCAATACGTCTCTGCAGTAACTTCCATACGTGCTCGACGGGATTAAAGTCCGGGGAAACCGCGGGCGAACCCATTCTTTCATGTTCGGCAATGCTTCATTTGGTGAAAAGTGGGAACCCGTAATGAACCCTGAAACATGTCGAACATGATCGCTTTGGAGGCTCCGCATGTTGTGGTTAGGGGAGGCATAATGTTGAACAGGTGCAGTAAGCTCTAAATCTTATGCTCAAGATTTATGACGTTCTCGGAAAATGTCCTCTATAAAAATCAACATGGATTCCGCAAACAGCGATCCTGCGAAACTCAGCCCGCTCTGTTCCTCCATGAGATCCACAGCGCAGTGGATAACGGCTTTCAGGTTGATGCCGAGTTCCTTGATTTCAGTAAGGCATTTGACACCGTCCCGCAGTGCCGTTTAATGAAAAAAATACCAGCTTACGGAGTATCAGAACAGACCTGCGATTTGATTCAAGACTTTCTTGCAGATAGAACTCAACACGTCGCTCTTAACGGAGCTAACTTGACAGATGTAAAGGTAATATCCGGAGTACCACAGTGAAGTGTGATAGGACCATTGCTGTTTACAATATATATATATATATATATATATATATATATATATATATATATATATATATATATATATATATATGATCTAGTAGAAAGCGTCGGATGCTCTTTAAGGCTATTCGCACATGATGCAGTTGTCTATACCAATGTAACAACGCCAGAAGATAGTAAGAAAGGATTTGCAGAACGATCTGCAGAGAATTGGTAAATGGTGCAGACTCTGGCAGTTGACCCTGAACGTAAATAAATGTAACATATTGCCCATACATAGGAAAAGAAATCCGCTACTGTATAGCTACACTATTGATGACAAACATGTGGAGTCAGTGTCTGCCGTAAAATATCTAGGCATAACTATCCAGAGCGACCTTAAGTGGAATGACTACACAAAACAGATAGTGGGAAAAGCTTACACCACACTCAAATTAATCGGACGAATCTTAGGAAAACATAACTCATCCACGAAAGAAGTGGCTTGTAAGGCGCTTGTTCGCCAGATTCTTGAGTATTGTTTATCTATCTGGGATCCCTATCAGGTAGGACTGTATGAGGAGAAAAGATGCAACGAAGAGAGGCGTGTTTCGTCATGGGATCGTTTAGCTGGCGAGAGAGCGTTACGGAGATGCTAAACAAACTTCACTGTCAGACGTTACAAGAAAGGCGTAGTGCATCATGGAAAGATTTACTGCCGAAGTTTCGGGATAGCACTTTTCAGGAGGACTCAGACAACATATTACTTCCCCCCCCCCCCTCCCACATACATCTCGCGTATTGACCGCGAGGAGAAAATTCGAGAAGTTAGAGCCAATACAGAGGCTTACCGACAATCATTCTTCCCATGCACTACTCGGAACAGGGTTGGAGGGATCAGATAGTGGTACCGAAAGTACCCTCCGATACACATTATTAGGTGGCTTGCTGAGTATGATGAAGATGTAGAACGCGGTACACGTTATTGTCACTCTGTACTGCTTCCCAATGTGCGTCTTTTCAGGAGTGCATTCGACCTAGACTTCATTTTTATCGGTAACAAACCGCGACCGTATCGAACAGTGCAGATAGAGGATCACTTGCAACGAGATGATATTCGGCAAATGGACTGACCTCCCCCTTCCCTCGATTTAAATCTCATGAGCACGTCTGGGATGCCTTAGGGAGGCGTATTGTAGCACATCCATATACACGAACGATCATAAAGCAGTTGTCAACAGCATTTGTGGTGCAATGGAACGTCCCAACACTCAGAACTTCTTTCCAACCTTGTTGCCAGCCTGGGAGCACTTTTCAGACCATGCATTGCAGCACATAATGATCAAACACCCTATTAAAAACCATGTTCTGTCTTTTGTCATGTACAGGGACCATAGGACTTCCCTAAATGGCAGTGAATTCACTGTAATTCCAAGGACCACCGGAGAATCATAAATAGCAGTGACTTCAGTAAAATTATTGTCTTTAAATAAAACTGTTATTTCTGTTGGTCTCGTTGCTTATTTCTTTCAGTAACCTTCTGTATTTTACTGTATCTGTCCTTTCTATGTACAGTCCAAGTATCAACGACCTGTGTTACCTGCCAGTGCACATCATGCGAAAGTTAGCTTTGTCCTTACGTTTTGCACACCCGTTTATTTTTTTAGGAACTGAAAACATCAAACCTAAAACCAAATTTCCAAAACGATCAGTCGATCTACCTACATACAAGAAGCGGTTATGAAAAAACCACACTGTGCGACAAAACAAATAAATTCTTCGCAGTGATCAGTAAAATGCACATACAGATGCAAAACAATAAACTATTACGGCGGCAAACATTTAGAATATTATTATAGCAACTACCAAATAAAAGTGTGAATGGAGGTTAATAAACTGGTTATTCCCTTGCGGACTGAGCTATCTGCAACTTGTAGCACCAGTTGACCTGTACACAATAACAGAATGGTGGTAGGTGTTTCATAAGCAGCTACTGGTATGTAGGTAGGTATCATAGAAAACTCTAGTAATTATTTACTTCTTGTTTGGTATGTCGCCTGTGACGAGGACATTAGCGTAATTAAAATGTAAAGTATCTGGCGTTATAATGTCCTACGCTCTAAATGGTAATCAAGGTAGACTGGGAATGTAATCTTGAAACATACATTAGTGGAAATCGGAATAAAGGCAACTTTCCTCGAATGTAATAGAAGAATGTCTTTAGCATACATGTATCGAAATTAGTATGAAAATATTACCTATAAGTCAAACAACCATGACGGAATTTCAACGTTTCTTTCATAACAGGAGTAACGAAATAAGGCATTTGCACTTCCCAGATGGAAATTGGTATAAAGGAGCTCACTGACGTATTGTGTTATTGTACTGTTAGTATTTTGTCCAACCTCTGTTCTTCAAATTACTTCAAAAATTCTCTTGGATACTGATTTTGTTGGGGTTTGCATTTCTTGTAGTGAAATTGTCGCTTTCTCTTCACGTATCAGTTTTTTCAGCACACATGCGGCCATAAGCTGTCTTCCATTGCGATTAACACGCTGTGCAAGTGTTCCACAAAGCTTTTCCACGGGGTTCAAATCCGGTCTACAAGCAGGTCAGGAAAATACATCGATATCTTTATCTTCAAAGTAATTTTAGGTTTTAGTACACTGAAGAGTTAAAGGAACTGGTACACCTGCCTAATATCGTGTAGGGCCTCCGCGAGCACGCAAAAGGGCCGCAACAACGACGTGGCATAGACTCTAGTAATGTCTGAAGTAGTGCTGGAGGGAACTGACACCATGAATACTGAAGTGCTGTGCATAAATCCGTAAGAGTGCGAGGGAATGAGATCTCTTCTGAACAGCACGTTGCTGGTTATCCCAGAGGTGCTCAATAATGTTCATGTCTGCGAGGTTTGGTGGCCAGCGGAAGTGTTTAAACTCAAAAGAGTGTTCCTGGAACAACTCTGTAACAATTCTGGACGTCTTGGTTGTCGCATTATCCTGCTGGAATATCCAAATCTGTCAGAATGCACAATGGACACGAATGGACGCAGGTGATCAGACAGGCTGTAAAAGTACGTGTCACCTGTCAGAGTCGCATCAGGGGTCCCATATCAGTCCAACTGCACACGCCGCACACCATTACAGAGCCTCCACCAGCTTGAAGAGTCCCCTGCTGACATTCAAGTCCATGGACTGATGAGGTTGTCTCCATACCCTTACTCGTCCATCCGCTCGATACAATTTGAAACGAGACTCGTCGGACCAGCCGACGTATTTCCAGCCATTAATAGTCCAATGTCGATGCTGAGGGACCCAGGCGAGGCGTAAAGCTTTGTGTCGTGCAGTCATAAAGCTTACACGAGTGGGCCTTCGGCTAAGAAAGTCCATATCGATGATGATTCCTTGAATGGTCAGCACGGCGGCACTTGTTGAGAGGGCCCAGCACTTAAATTTGCAGAAATTTTGGAAAGGGTTGCACTTCTGTCACGTTGAACGATTCTCTTCAGTCGTCGTTGGTTCCTTTCTTGCAGAATCTTTTTCTTATCATCACTGAAGATCACTTTATCAATTCTGGCGTCCAAGACACATGTTTTCCAGCAAACTCCTGTTTATGTTTGGCGTATTGATGCGGGTTCCTGCAGTCGTTTCTTTCATGCAAGTTGTCTGTCATGTGACAAAATTTGTCCTACACGTCTGGCAGTTACTGCCACATGTAAATCAGCAACAAGTTCAGAGAAATAGCCATTTGTGGCCCTTGCTTTGCGCAAAAGTAATCCTTTCTATTACTCAGATAATTTTCTACTTTGACCATATTTTCTGTTCTATCCAAACCGCGCAACCGACCTAACGAAATTATCAATCACTGTACTTGAACAGGCCACCTTCTTGGCAATTTCACGATTTCCTTGTACATACCGATTTCTGTTTTTTTTTTTTCTTTTTTTTCGCATGGTAACTGCTTTATGCGTGGCAGTGTAACATTTGTGGTTTATGTACACAGCATTCACTGTCACTAATGTCTGTTTCCTATCTGCAGTAAAGGCACGTGCGCACACACTAAAACTGCAGGAAGCCGACTACCTTAGTATCGAGATTCACCCTCTACCACGTGAGTCGTTGATGTCTTCTTATATATTGTACTACTGATATCAAATGCGATACCGTTTGGTTACTTTTGTAGATATACTCTGGATTTCGTACTTTCGCATGCACAGGGTGTTACAAAAAGGTACGCCCAAACTTTCAGGAAACATTCCTCACACACAAATAAAGAAAATATGTTATGTGGACATGTGTCCGGAAACGCTTAATTTCCATGTTAGAGCTCATTTTAGTTTCGTAAGTATATTCTTCCACCTACACTCAATGGAGCACGTTATCATGATTTTATACGGGATACTCTACCTGTGCTGCTAGAACATGTGCCTTTACAAGTACGACACAACATGTGGTTCATGCACGATGGAGCTCCTGCACATTTCAGTCGAAGTGTTCGTACGCTTCTCAACAACAGATTCGGTGACCGATGGATTGGTAGAGGCGGACCAATTACATGGCCTCCACGCTCTCCTGACCTCAACCCTCTTGACTTTCATTTATGGGGGCATTTGAAAGCTCTCGTCTACGCAACCCTGGTACCAAATGTAGAGACTCTTCGTGCTCATATTGTGGACGGCTGTGATACAATACGCTATTCTCCAGGGCTGTATCAGCGCATCAGGGATTCCATGCGACGGAGGGTGGAGGCATGTATCCTCTCTAACAGAGGGCATTTTGAACATTTCCTGTAACAAAGTGAAGTCACGCCGGTACGTTCTGTTGCTGTGTGTTTCCATTCCATGATTAATGTGATTTGAAGAGAAGTAATAAAGTGAGCTCTAACATGGAAAGTAAGCGTTTCCGGACACATATCCACATAACATATTTTCTTTCTTTGTGTGTGAGGAATGTTTCCCGAAAGTTTGACGTACCTTTTTGTAACACCCTGCACATTGTGAACACTTATTGCAACCGACAAAGTTAATTTTCCTGTAAATATCCATGACCTTATACTGATTTCCACTGCTGTATGTTTCACATTGCTTCGTTCTTCCGCAGTAAAAAAAAAAAAAAAAAAAAAAAAAAAAAAAAAAAAAAAAAAAAAAACCTTTGAGCAGACACCTAGTACCAATAATTATTAAATGGGCAAATGGTTTGTGAAAAAATGAAATGATCGTGTGGCATTGATGGTTGGGAGGCACCACCGGGGAAGTTCGGCCGCTGAGTTGCAAGTCTTATTTCAGGAGACGCCACATTGGGCGGCCTTTGACACCGTAAAGCACAGAGCGCTACTGCACAAAATCTACAACCTAACGACTACGCGCTGACGAGCACAATTGCAACACTCCTACAGAATAGACGTTTTTTCGTGGACTTCCAAGGAAAACACAGCCGACGGAGAACTCAAACGGTCTCCCTCAATAAAGTGTACTGTCATCTGTTTTATTTTATGTGTGAACTAACGATCAACCACAGCCTGAAGGATGCAAATGTTTCATATATTATGAAACGTCCCCTTAGAAAAATTAGTGAATTACTGTGCTGGTAAACCTCTTACGTTATTTGGTTTTCAAACAGCTGAGCAAAACTGAACGTACTCAGACATTTCGCTCTTTACCTATTCTGATCAACACTAAACTGACACACAATATTTTTAGCGCAACGCAGTCTGACTTTCAATAATCCCTACAAATAATGGCCCTGACTAACATTAACCTATACCTTTCACAAATCACTTACAAAAATCTTCGTTACTCGAACTACTGCAATACAGCGAGCGCCAATACTGTCAGCTAAATAAAAGATTCTAACTACTGAAGGCACTAACTGCTGATAGGCACAGTTAGCAAATGAAAGATTTTGATAGAAAACAAACAATGTATTTACCTTAAAAGTGTTCAAAAGTGATAATATATATAACAGTTCATGGCATCCAGTATCACAAATTTACTGTCTCTGATAGACACACGTCCTGATCATCCGCTCTCAATATTCCGCCATCTCTCTCCCCACGTCCACCACTGCTGGCGGCTCACCTCCAACTGCGCAACGCTACGCGCTGTTAACAGCCAACAACTGCCCAACACTACAATGGCGAATATTACTCCAACAATGCATACCAACCACAGCCTTCACACAGCACAGTCAGTGATTTTCATATAGAGCGCTACATGGCGCTACCAACATAAAAACCTAAACAGCCTACTTACAATATGCTGATGACCTCGCTCTTGCTGCCAGGGCAATCGGTTTGAAGATGTAGAGATAATACTTATACACGGTCTACAACAGCTTGGTACTCACTATGAAAAGAATCAACTCGCACCCAATCCTAAGAATACGCAAGTGTGTTCATTTCATCTCAAACATAAATAAGCTGACAGGAAACTTGAAATATTCTGGAATGGAGTTGCACTAGAACATTGTTCCCACCCCTGGTATTTGGGTGTCACTCTCGACCGTACACTAACCTACAAGGAACATTGTCTGAAGCTGAAGCAGAAAGTATCCCACAGAGACTGCCTTCTTCGGAAACTGGCGGGATCGAACTGGGGTGCACATCCACAAACATTAAGAACAACAGCTCTTGCCTTATGCTATTCTGCAGGTGAGTATGCTAGCCCAGTATGGTACAATTCAATATATGCAAAGCAGGTTGATGTAGCCTTAAATGGCAGCTGTAGTATTGATACAAGCTGCCTAAGGCCAACCCCCATGGACAAAGTTCAATGTATCGCTAGGATTGCTCCATGTGACATGAGAAGAGAGGTCGCGGCTAACATCGAGAGGCATAAATCAAATACAGTGACCTCACATCCACTCTTTGCACATCAACCTGCCAAGCCAAGACTGAAGTCCAGGAAGAGTTTGCTAACAACTTCACAGCCCTTAGAAGGATCAGCTGTGGCTACCCGACTCACGAAGTGGAAAGAAAGATGCCAACACCTGTGAGACTGGATGACACCACAAGAATCCCTGCCACCTGGACACATGGAGAAGTGGGTCATCTGGAAGTCCTTGAACAGACTACCGACAGAAGTCGTAAGGTCGAGAGACAATCTCCTTAAATGGAACTTCCAACTGCCAAATGCCAACACAACACTGTGCGAATGCGGTGAATTGCAGACAATCCGGCATCTCTTCAAATGTATCTTATGCCCAACCAGCTAGCCGGCCGGAGTGCCCGTGCGGTTCTAGGCCGAGCATCCGCTACGGTCGCAGGTTCGAATCATGCCACGGGCATGGATGTGTGTGATGTCCTTAGGTTAGTTAGGTTTAATTAGTTCTAAGTTCTAGGCGACTGGTAACCTCAGAAGTTAAGTCGCATAGTGCTGAGAGCCATTTGAACCAACCCAACCAGCTGTAGAATAAAGGACTTAACGTCTGCAGCACCCATTGCTATTAAAATTGCCCAATTCTGGGTGAATACTGTATAGTTTTCTTTGTATGTATTGTATATGTGTTCATTTTAGTGTACCTCTGACACTAATAAAGAAATAAGCCACATTGGGTGACTTAGTGTCGGTCATGATGGTATGATGATGAGGACAACACAACACTCAGTCCACGAGCGGATAAAATTTCCACTCCGGCCAGGAATCGAATCCGGGCCCGCTGCATGATAGGCAAACACTTTTCCACTTTTTTCCCTTTTTTTGTTACATTGGTTCGGGGCGGACGTCCCATGACACCAGTTCAGGTTTATCGTTGATACATTTACTCGGTTTTTTTATTACAGAGGACAGCTATCCCTCTGACCGAACACTCTGAGTTACACCGTGCCGGCAACAGCTAAGCAAGCGGAGTCCGAGACGGCATTTTAAAAGAAACAATCGAGATAAAATTTCTGACAACATACTCAATAAAGAAAGCAGTCTGCAGTTAAGCACAATTCGGCATCCAGCTGTGGGAAGACTGAAGCAAGTGCACAACAAAAATATTACCTCACATGGCACCGGACTCTGCACCAGTGGCATCATGGCTACGTAAGCACGGCAACAGTAATCTAAGCGGTCACCGCTTGAAAACTGCCGAGGAACTCGCGTCAAAGATCTGCCGTAGCTGGGAGCTTGAGAAAATTATATTAGAATTAATTTAGTTACATTCTAAAGGGCGTAATGTTAATTTAGTTCTAGAATAATGCTAATCTCGGAACGTGACTACCGCGTGGTGTGTTGTAACAGTTGCAGTGTGCCCGCGGCGATGATCACGGGAAGAAATCAGCGGCGCATAAGCTGTCACCCCTATTCAGAGTGCGGGAACCAGCAGCCAGTGATACTGGCACCACGCCAGAGGAGCACAATGCCGGCGTCTGGGAAGGCCGCTCTGATCGGCCGCAAGTGCCCGGGGGGCTCCCACGGCCACCGGCCGCTGACAGCTTTGCGGGGGCGCAACTTCCGTTCTGGTACCACTGGTTTCTGCTCTCATGTTTCCCAACAAAAAGTGTTCTCATATATTGGTCCTAGCGCAGTGAAAGTTCCCTAACCTTCCACCAGATGGCACCTGGACGAGTTGTGTACCAGATCCGCTGGTTTGTTTTTGATTTCATTCAGGAAAACAGAAGAATTGCTTGGAGATACACATTATTCTCATATATTGGTGCTAGCGCAGTGAAAGTTCCCTAACCTTCCACCAGATGGCACCTGGACGAGTTGTGTACCAGATCCGCTGGTTTGTTTTTGATTTCATTCAGGAAAACAGAAGAATTGCTTGGAGATACACAGCGACCAGCCACTATTTACGAGGGTAAGTCCATTATTATCCGCAATGTAGTTACATTTTTGTTTATTTTGGTAGTACTGTCGTTTTACGTTGAAGACGTATGCTTTGTTTATTTGTTGTTATATCTTTGCAATTTTCAAGCTGCTAGGTTAGTTTCGTTATCGCTGCCGTGCTAGCTGCTCCGCTGTCTATTTGCACCAAAGAAGACAAACGTCCAGTGATCCGTTTTTTGTGGTCGGAAGGCGTATCAGGGGCCGAAAGTCATCGAAGACTTCCGATACAGTTCGGGAATAGTGTTTTGCCACAACTGAGTGTCTACGAATGAATTGAAAAATTCCGAAATGGTCGCATAAGTGTTACGCACGATGAAGGAGCCGGACGACCGTTTACCACCACAAATGAAGAAACCATTGAGCGTTCACGTGCAGTCATTCTCTTAGACAGACGATTAACTACTGACGATGTGGCACATCGTCTGCAAGTTACTCACGGTTCTGCCCACGAAATTATCCACAATAAACTTGGGTTTCATAAGGTTTGTGCAAAATGGGTCCCAAAACAACTCACACAGTTGCATAAACAAACGCGCTTGGGCATCTGCAAAAAACATCTAGGTCGCTATGGTAACGAAGGGGACAACTTCTTAGACAGGATCATCACTGGTGACGAAACATGGATCCATCATTACGAACTGGAGAGTAAACGGCAGAGTATGGAATGGAAACATCCAAATTCGCCGTACAAGAAAAAGTTCAAGACCCAATCGTCAGCAGGAAAGCTGATGCTTACGGTTTTTTGGGACACACAAGGTCCAGTACTGGAACATTATGGGGAAAGGAGCACAACAATAAACAATGAAAGTTACAAAAAAACGGTTCAAATGGGACTTAACGTCTGAGGTCAACCTGCGACCTTATCGGTCGCGCGGTTCCAGACTGTAGCGCCTAGAGCCGCTCGGCCACTCCTGCCGGCTGTACGTTACAGTGAGATGCTTACTGCCAGGCTAAAGCCTGCAGTTCGAAGCAAACGCCGAGGATTGCTGTCAAAATGTGTTGTGTTGCTCCACGATAATGCCCATTCGCATAATGCCGCCCAAACTGCTGAAACGCTCCAGAAACTCACATTTGAAGTACTGGATCATCATCCATATAGTCCCGATCTTGTCCCTTCTGACTATCACTTGTTTGGTCCACTCAAACAGGCATTAAGAGGCCTTCGATTTGCCTCGGAAGAAGCAGTGAAAGATCTGGACAAAGTGCGTTGAAACGCAAGGAGAAAAATTGTGCTCTTGTAAGTTTCCTATTTGATTAAAATAAAATTTTATAACTACTTTGCGGATAATAATTGACTTACCCTCGTATATAAGTTGACTTGTGCCAATGTGCATTTTGGGCATCTACCTATATATATATATATATATATATATATATATATATATATATATATATATATTGCTATTGGCAGTGACGGCCTTGCTGCAGTGGTAACCCCAGTTCCCGTGAGATCCTCGAAGTTAGGTGCTGTCAGGCTTAACTAGCACTTGGGTGGGTCACAGTCCGGGTCTGCCGAGCGCTGTTGGCAATCGTGCTGCACTCAGCCCTTCTGAGGCAAACTGAGGAGCTACTTGATTGAGAAGTAGCGGCATCGGTTAAGAAAACTGACAACGGCCAGGACTGCAGTGTGCTGACATGTCCCTGTGTGTCCACATCCGGTGACGGCTAAGGGCTGAGGATGACCCGGCGGTCGGTCGGTACCGTTGGGTGTTCAAGGCCAGTTCAGACGGTGCTCGTGTGTTTGTTTACATAATGTGACTACTTACAGCATTTGTTCGTGTGATGTTTGTGACTGTACCCAGTTCTCCCAAAATGTCAACCCATAATATGTTATCTGAACAAAAGTATCCGGACATGTATTAGATGAAATCAATGTGGCGTGTGACCTCCTTTCGCCTTTATGACGGCTTGTACCTCTTACAGATCACTTTCAGTGTGTATGAATGTCTGTAGGTGAATGAGGCAATGCATTCTTCCCCAAACCAGAGAAGCTAGTGATGGACGCTGGGCTCTGGAGCATAGTGGACGGCCTAATTCACCCCAAAGGTATTCTACTGGATTCAGGTCGGGACATTGGTCAGGCAAGTCCCTTTGAGCAATGTTGTTGTCCACAGACAGGACGCTGCTTAATGACAGGACGCATTGTGTCGCTGATACAATCAGTCGTCGCCTGCGAACTGGTCCTCTGGTGTACGCAATACACAATGCTGTAAAATGTCCTCATATCCTTCCATATTCAGCGTTTCTTAAGTGCACTATGGGGACTACGCCGCAACCACGGAAAAGAGACCCACGCTGTACCACATTTCATTGTTGGCAGTATACTTGACGACATGTTAAGTTCTCCATGCATTCGCTAAACTGAAACCCTCCAGTCGGATTGCCGCAGGGTATAGAGTGGTTCATCACTCCACATCGCTCGCTTCCAATTGTCCAGTGTTCTGTGGTGTCATTATTTACACAACCCCAAGCTTCGCTTAGCACTAATTACAAAAATGTGTGGCTCATTAACAGATGCTCGGCTATTGTGTCCCATTATTTTTAACTCCCCATGCACACTAGTTGTGCTATCCGGACTGATGGCAGCACTTCGAAACTCGCGAATGATTCCTTCTGCTTATTTCGAGCGACTTATTTTACAACAAGTATTCGCAATGCGCGACGGTCCCTGTTCGTCAGTATATGAGGTCTACCTGGTCTTGATGTAACTATCGTTGTTGCATCGCGTTTCTACTTCACAGTCACACCACCAACAGTCAAGTTGGGCAACTTTACAAGGATTGAAATGTTCCTGATGCATTTTTTACTCTGGTGACATTCAATGACCAGTCCACTTTCGAAGTGACTGAGCTCTCCTGTGCGACATTTCTACGGTAACTGCTACCGATAGATATGCCCCTCGTGGCAACGACTGGTCAAATTCACATTAGATAGCGGTGTCCGATCGTCAACGTGGGTGGTCTATTAATGTATGGTGTGGAGCCCATGGGGATGAAATCATCGGCCCACACTACTTCCTACGTACACTGACAGGTGAGTTATATCGCGCGTTTGTAGTCGACAGTTTAGGTGGTCTCCTTCACCATGTGTATCTACACACGAGAGTCCATATGTGGATGCAGCTCGATGGTCACCCAGCCGATTCTGCGCGTGCTGTTGTGGAAGAACTAAACAACAGGTTTGGAGGAAGGTGGTTGGGGCGCCATGGTCCTCACTCATGGCCCGCAAGGTCGCCCAGTCCCAACCAGGGGACACTGCCTTATAGTAGGCACCTTCAGTGCCGAACGGGAGGGTTTGCGTGCTTCGGTGAAGTCAAGAGCTATGCCGGCGGTAGCATAGCTACTGGCAGGGTCTCCCAAGCCGGACTGGTCTCGACAGAGGAGCCAGACAAAGTGTATCCCACAACATAGGGCAGGGAGGGCTCTAGAGGCGTAGTGAAGCCAGCTTCCCTAGAGGAGTAATCCTCATACAAATCTTGGTCCTCCAGGTTGGGGGTTGGGCATGGGGCTGATAATACTATAAAAAAAAGGGGAATTCAACAGAAGCCTTAGAAACTGGATGGAAAGCATGTATCACGACTCCGGCAAAGGAAACGGATAAAGGATCTAACAGTAGCATCATGGAATGTGAGGACAATGCTTCAGCCTGGAGAAATGAAAGAAATAGCCAATGAAATTTTAAAATTCAAATATGATATTGTAGGGCTACAGGAAATAAGATGGCAGGGGAATGGGCAGATAGATAATAAACCTGCGTACTCATTGGTATATAGTGGACCAGAAGAAAGAACAGGCCAACTTGAAACAGGGTTTATAATAACTAGGGAAGTTAGGAAAAGCATTCTAGAATTTGAACCCATAAATGAAAGGATGTGCAGACTCAGACCAAACGCTAAATTTAGGAATATATCAATAGTTAATGCACATGCACCAACAGAGGAAAAAGAGGATATAATTAAAGAACATTTCTACGAAGACTTGGCAAAAGTATGCTGTGCAGTACCTAAATATGACCTGATGCTACTAATAGGAGATTTTAAGGCAAAAATAGGGAGGAATGAACATCCATATGGAGTTTCTGGAAAATATTCACTACATGAAGAAAACAATGAGAACGGAGACTTACTTTGCCAATTCGCAGCAAAGAATAATATGATTATTAAAAGTACCTGCTTTCCACACAAAATGATCCATCTGGGTACTTGGAAGTCTGCACCCAATGGAGTAGTCAATCAGATTGACCATATTTTAGTGATTGCACGCCACTCCACGTCAGTTACGGATGTACGGAGCTACAGAGGACCAAACTGTGATTCAGACCACTTTGTGATAAAATATGTCTTGAGAGAGAAACTGTCACTAACAAATGGCAACAGAATGGGAAAGATGATGGAATGAAATACAGACAAACTCAACATCCCTAATGAAATAAAAAAGTACCAAGTAACACTAAGCAGAAAGTTGAGCAATGAAGAGACCACAGTAGGAGTAGATGAAAGGTGTAACAGGTTTGAAAAAGCCATTAAGGATGCTGCAGAGGAAATAATAGGCATAAGAAGGAACAGAAGAACCTAGGAATGGTTTGATGAAGATTGCAGGTCAGCAATAGAGGAAAAGAACAGGGCAAGAACAAAAGTGCTACAGAGAGGAACCAGAAATAATGTGGAACAATATAGATAATTAAGGCAGGTCAGCAATAGAGGAAAAGAACAGGGCAAGAACAAAAGTGCTACAGAGAGGAACCAGAAATAATGTGGAACAATATAGATAATTAAGGAGAAGAGCTAACAGACTGTGCAAGAGAAAGAAAAGAGAGTGGAATAAGAAGAAATTTCAAGAACTAAAGGAACAGAGTGAAATAAGAAAGTTCTATCATGCCATAGGCAAAATGAAGAATAGATTCCAACCAAAAACAATGGCCTGTTCCTGTAAAGATGGGAAAATGATAAGGGGGGAAGAACAGATAGTGGGGAGATGGGCAGAGTATTTCAAAGATACACTAAGCACCAGCCTAGAAGATGAAGAGACAGCCGCACAGGAGGGAAGAGTGGAGCTGGAAGTAGACAATGAAACCAATGAGGCAAGAAAGCCAACACTACAAGAGGTCTCCTAGGCTGTGCACAAGTCAAAAAACAATCGAGTCCATGGGGAAGACAGCATAATTGCTGAGTTAATAAAAACTGGTGGTGAGGCTGTAATAAAGGAACTGCACACATTAATATCAGATATATGGGAAACAGAAACTATGCCAGATAATTGGAAAATTGGAATAATAGTCCCCGTTTATGAGAAAGGGGACAGAACAGCATGTGAAAACTATAGAGGTGTAACACTCCTAAGTACAACTTATAAGATCTTCACAAGTATATTAAACGGAAGGATACAGAAGTGTGCAGAAGGCATACTAAGGGAATATCAGTGTGGCTTTCGACCAGGCAGAGGAACAACTGATCAAATATTTGTGATGAGACAAATGATGGAAAAGTTCTATGAATATGATGTAGATCTGCATTTCCTATTCATCGATTTCAAACAAGCCTTTGACAGCATAAATCGGCAAGAACTATACAGAGTACTGAAAGAAGTTGGCATATGTGCTAAATTAATAAGACTAATCAGAATGACAATGACAGAGACAAGAGGAAAAGTAAATGTCCTTAGCAGAACAAGTGAAAGCTTTGGCTTTAATAAAGGTGTGAAGCAAGGGGATAATCTCTCCACTTTCCTATTCAATATAGCCCTGAAACTTTGAAGGGTTGTAGCTCCCTAACTTAAAGTGATAGGAATGCAATTTAAGTTGATGCGTACACAGCTGGTGTTACTGATTCCAGTGCATGATAGAAACAACTATTGTTCCGTTTAAAAAATTGTATCTTTTTGCTGTAACTCTTTGGATAATAACTTAATAAACTACGTTCAGAGCTCCGCAGACAGTGTAACGCTTCTTAAGGTGACCTACTGCAATAAATATTTCCGTCGCCTATTACTTCGTAAATGACAGAGGCAAACACATTTACTGAAACACCCTGTATAACCGAACAGGACAAAGTTGGAGACATCATACTATTACACTACTGGCCATTAAACTTGCTACACCAAGAAGAAATGCAGATGATAAACGGGTATTCGTTGGACAAATACATTATACTAGAACTGACATGTGATTACATTTTCACGCAATTTGGATGCATAGATCCTGAGAAAGCAGTGCCCAGAACAACCACCCCTGGCCGTAATAACGGCCTTGATACGCCTGGGCATTGAGTCAGACAGAGCTTGGATGGCGTGTACAGGTACAGCTGCCGATGCAGCTTCAACACAATACCACAGTTCATCAAGAGTAGTGACTGCCGTATTGTGACAAGCCAGTTGCTCGGACACCATTGACCAGACGTTTTCAATTGGCGAGAGATCTGGAGTATGTGCTGGCCAGGGCAGCAGTCGAACATTTTCTGTATCCAGAAAGGCCCGTACAGGACCTGCAACATGCGGTCGTGCATTATCCTGCTGAAATTCAGGGTCTCGCAGGGATCGAATGAAGGGTAGAGCCACGGGTCGTAACACATCTGAAATGTATCGTCCACTGTTCAAAGTGCCGTCAATGCGAACAAGAGGTGGCCGAGACGTGTAACCAATGGCACCTCATACCATCACGCCGGGTGATACGCCAGTATGGCAATGACGAATACACGCTTCCAATGTGCGTTCACCGCGATGTCGCCGAACACGGATGCGACCACCATGATGCTGTAAACAGAACCTCGATCATCCGAAAAAATGACGATTTGCCATTCGTGCATCCAGGTTCCTCGTTGAGTACACCATCGCAGGCGCTCCTGTCTGTGATGCGGCGTGAACGGTAATCGCAACCATGGTCTTCGAGCTGATGGTCCATGCTGCTGCAAACGTCGTCGAACTGTTCGTGCATATGGTTGTTGTCTTGAAAACGTCCCCATATATTGACTCAGGGATCGAGACGTGGCTGCACGATCCGTTACAGCCATGCGGATAAGATGAATGTCATCTCGACTGCTAGTGATACGAGGCCGTTGGGATACAGCATGGCGTTGCGTATTACGCTCCTGAACCCACCGATTCCATATTCTGCTAACAGTCACTGGATCTCGACCAACGCGATCAGCAATGTCGCGATACGATAAACCGCAATCGCGATAGGTTACAATGCGACGTTTATCAAAGTCGGAAACGTGATGGTACGCATTTCACCTCCTTACACGAGGCATCACAACAACGTTTCACTAGGCAACGCCGGTCAACTGCTATTTCTGTATGAGAAATCGGTTGGAAACTTTCCTCATGTCAGCGCGTTGTAGGTGTCGCCACCGGCACCAACCTTGTGTGAATGCTCTGAAAAGCTGATCATTTGCATATCACAGCATCTTCATCCTGTCGGTTAAATTTCGCGTCTGTAGCACGTCGTCTTCGCGGTGTACCAATGTTGATGGCCAGTAGTGTACTATGTAACACCGCTTTTGGCCTAGGTAATGGCCTCAATTCGGCGAGGAAGAGAGAAGACAAGTCTTCAGGTCTGCCGTATAGAACTGAAGTCCCTTACTGACGATTACATCCTTTACAATTAGAAAATTGCGGGCATGTTGATTGTTACGACTCACCCGCTGCTCCAAACGTCCTAGTGTCTTTTCTTTTCATAGTAGGACCTTATTAAATAAAACGATCGTAAAACAAACGGTAAGTGATTTTTGTAGTGCATTTAGTGACCTAATCAGTGTATGTATCGTTTCTGCTGGACATGTCGTGTAAATTGTTTCTATGTGTCTTACATGAAACATGGCGTGGTGGGGAAAATCAGACTGCTAAATGGTGGGGTAGATTTGACCGCATATTTTTCATCGTTTATGTGTATGGAATTATTTGGTTAAGTAAACAAAGTGAATTTTTGATTATTTTTAGGAAAATGGTACAAAATTACGAACGATATTCGTCGAGCAGTTGCTGCAATGCAAATGGGGATGTCTTTACGTGCTGTCGCTCGTGATTTTAGCATTCCGAGATCGACATTGCTGTTGCACCGCTGTGCAAAGAAATCATCTTTTTTCAACTAAAATTTACATTCATTTAACTTTCAGTACATTTAGTGCTCTAAACATTGTTATCTTTTTAAATACATTTTGTTCATTTAAGTAAAAAACATAATTGCTTATAATTATTTACCAAAAAAAAGGTTCATTTACAACTATTTCTGTCTAAAATCAGCCAAAACAAAAAGGGGGTCGGATTTACCCCACCATTTTTGCAAATAGCAAAAATGGACGTTTCTTAAAATACGGATATCTCAGAAACTATTGATGGTATAACAAAAATATTTTGCAAACAGTTGCTCCTTTATATTACCATAATTTAACGTATATAACGTTAATATCCGACCTCGGATAAGCGTTTTAAAGCCACAAGGAATTACTAGGTCGGATTTACCCCACCTACCCTATAATATATATACAGGGTGTAAACGGTATAAGGTATAAATGATACAGATGGCACATCTCGCAATGCTTGACAAAAAAGTCTAGTAACATGTTTGCGTATTTCCTACGGTTGTCCTAGCAAAAAACAGTTCGTTTCAGGATAATGGTTTTGTAAAAGTGGATACTTGGCCGTGCACGTACGTAAGCAATCGGTTCCTATTATTGCCCGCTGCGCGTATTGACATTGCGAGCGTAAATCGTAAACACATAGGCAACTGCGGCCTGAGCGGCTGCGTCATTGTAATACACCGAGCGACGACAGTAGGCGAGTAACCTGTGCAGATGTTATTGCAACTCTGTAAACTGTTAGGATGGAAAGGAGATTTACTATAAATAAATTATGAGATATGCATTTAATTTATGGCGAGGCAAAAGGTGTTGCGAGGGCAGCTGTACGAATTTATCGAGAACGCTTCCCACAACGACGACTTCCTGCACGAAAGACATTTGCTGCTGTGCACCAAAGGTTTGTGTCATTGTAATTCTCTACTTGTATGCGATTATTATGCATTTACGTCTTAATAAAGTACAGTAGTTATCTGCACCTTTGTAAATTTTCGTCCGTATGCGAAACGTATCTTCTGTTCTGATATGCTTTCCGTTTTTCTTACATCATGACAGAATACAACTGACGAGTACGTGTTTAATTTCCTTTGATGGAGAGATACTGGCTCTTTAGTTCCCCGCGCAGAAGGCAAAGGCCCACAACGCGCCGATCGTACATTGGAAGGTGAGGAAAGAATTCTGGACCGCATCCAGGAGGATTCTTCTCAGAGTACTAGAAGCATCGCTCGCCACGTGGGTATATCGCACACTGTCGTTCATCGCACTTTGCAAGAGGAGCGTCTGCGGCCTTACCACATTCAATGCGCACAAGCATTGGAAGAACAAGATTTCCCTCCACGACGTGAATTCTCAGAGTGGCTTTTGTTACACAGTGCGCAGCATGATTTTGTCAATAAAATACTCGTCACAGATGAAGCGTGTTTCACTCGCGACGGAATAGTTAATTTCCATAACATGCACACGTGGAGTGTACACAATCCTCGCCACGTAGTGGCAACACATTTTCAGCGACGATTTTCCGTAAATGTGTGGGCGGGTATGCTCGATAATTACATTATTGGGCCCTATGTTTTACCCGCACGTTTGACTGGTAACTATTACAGAACGTTTCTAGAGGAAACATTGTTACCAACGTTGTTAGAAGACATTCCGTTAGACATACGTCATAACATGTGGTTGCTCCACGATGGTGCTCCACCCCACATTGGTCACAGAGTGCGCAGATTTTTGGATAGTCGATTTCCAGGACGATGGATCGTGCGTTCGGGTCCACGTCGATAGTCAGCACGCATCCCTGATTTAAATCCACTGGATTTTTACTTTTGGGGCCATATGAAGGAACTTGTTTATGCTGAGCCAGTAAATAATGTGGTCGAATTGACGTAGTAGATTATAGATGCTGCCAATAGCATAAAGGCCAATGTGCATGTGTGTGAACGAGTGCGACGAAACTGGGTTCGCCGTAATGAAGCATGTGTAGAAGCGAATGGTGGTCATTTCGAACATTTATTGTAGTATTGATGTAAGAGGAAACGAATTAATGGGTTTTCTTTTCGTTACGATGTTGTCGTACAGAAGGAAAATAATGTGAATTTAGTATTCGTTATGGCATTGCCGTAAAAAGGTGAAACAGTTGATTGTAATTAATGCACAACTGTCTACTGGGTGATTGATTGAATTTGTACTAATGGAAATACATTGTGTTTGATATTAGCTTGTCATTACTACTACGACCTTCGTTATCGACTTGTTGAGAAACAGACTGGTTGTATTCAATTCACGTAAAGCGAATTACACATTCTTGACAACCCAAAAACCGTTTACATTCCTTTTTTCGGTACCAACTGATTATCACACTACGTCGTTGTACACGTCCTAATGATTTCAATTCTCTGGTCAGCTCGTTGCCCTTCTCTGGCCGCCCATCGTTGAAGGTAATAAGCTCGGTACACCGTGTACTGTCGGTTGACTATGTAAACAGAAATTCGTATACTATCTATCCAACGAACATTAGGTTTTAATAATACAAAAATAAAGTACATGATACAAGAAAAAGTCATTAGACTTTTCGTGTCAAGCAGACCGAGATGTGCCATCTGTATAATTTTGGCGCCTTATACCGTTTACACCCTGTATATTCGCGTCCGCGACATGAAAAAGGCTTTTTAAGAAGCTGGCCAATGAAAAAGGTTTTGCTGCCGTTTCTGTGTTCGTAGTACGTAATTGCAGATCTTTTGTAGAAGACCCACTGTAATCGCTGTATGACGATTAAGATGCGTGGTGCCGTACTACGTTGACTACGTTTAGCAAATAAAAACAAATATGCCTCAACCCACAATCAAACCTCGACCTCCTACATGCTAACCCGAAACGCTATCCACTGCACCAACTGCATATCCTGGCAGAGGTAGTTATCGTACATGTGATTACAGTGTTGCCAGACTGCCAACCTTTAACGTCTATTTACTGCCTGGAATATGCGCAAGATGAAAAGAATAAGGAACAGAGAGGGCCGAGATTTCGACTCACAAAGTCGTAAGAGCGTGTGCTTTGGCTCCAGGGTACCGCGTACGGGTGCAGCAGCATTTTGCAGCTGCGAGAGGCAATGCAAGTTCCAAGAAAAGCAGTGCAATGGCGACTTATAATGCGGTTTCAAGTGGATGAAAAGGACGAGTGCTGTTTGCATAAAGAAAATTTTTAATCTGGAGACGACACTTGATTATTGCATTTGTTGCCGCCAGGCTTTTATTTCGTGCCTGCAGCATTTCACAATGTAAATTTGAACCATACCATATTTTTAGTTTTATAAAAGGTTTGCCATTACTTTTAGTTATTGGGACAACATAACACTTCCGTGAATTTCAACCATACATTTTTACTAACCCATGTCGTTTCACCTAGAACGGGGTCCATGTCCTATTATATTAACATTGGGAGCATCGCAATGTGAATGAGAAAGTTTGTTAATGTAAAAGATGATAACTTGGCCAGAAAATATAGCTAATTTTTTCTCTAGAATTGAAAATTAACCTTTTGGTAATCAATCAAAGTTATTGTGTAATTTTTGAACTATAACAGTCACGAATAACTTTTGAAAGCGATTTTTATGATACTGGTTCAATCATTGAATTTGGCAAATCATAATGAATTTTATCTATTTCTCAACTCTACTAATTAATTTTAAGTATTTTTTCATAAATTTGTATATTTAGATAGGAAATGTACTCGCAGTGATCATACTTCAGCTGCGCAATGTTTTGGTGACAAAGAAAATTGTGCCAGACTGGGACTCGAACCCAGGTTTCCCGCTTTACGTCAGGGCTCACCTTAACCACACAGGCTACATGAGCACGCCTACAGGACCGACCGAATCATTCATATGTCACCGTGTGTCCGCGTCCTCTACTCACACAACTGCTATGATTCCCGCACAGAGAGAGACTAATGTTTACTATCGCGGCCTTGTCTTGACATAAGACACTGTATTGAAGTACTTCTGTTTTTACGATGTACTCTGCAATGTCCGTGAGGCATGCATGGACGTCTGAAGGACATTGCAGAGTACATCGTAAAGGCACAGGCACTACAGAATAATATCCTATATTTATATCTTGACTGTCGTATTTCGACGTTGTCATGATATTTTTGTTATTTTGAAAATATTCACATTCGAATGGGAGTAGATTATAATTATTTGGCAGCGTTGGTTAACCAACACAGTAAAGATTACGGAGGGGCTATGTTACATCACTATTACCGAGCAGCATAATACAGTAATTCATTCAGTTTTGCTTCTGTCTATTATTTATTTAAAAATACTAAAGTTTTGTATATGCATTTAGATTTGAATAAATATTTTTGTGAACACTTAAATATGCAGATTAGCTCCTGTGTAAGTAATGACCGACATGTTCATTCACACGTTGCTGATTATTAGACAAAACATAAATCCTATTGATTTCAGGAATGACTTAATCGTTTTAGGACTGGCGACTGCGTTAGTTCGTTACAACATCGAATTTTCATTACATTGCGACTTGTTGCAATAATGACAATTCGACTAACCATTCAAGATTAATGTTTGTAATTACATATACACTCCTGGAAATGGAAAAAAGAACACATTGACACCGGCGTGTCAGACCCACCATACTTGCTCCGGACACTGCGAGAGGGCTGTACAAGCAATGATCACACGCACGGCACAGCGGACACACCAGGAACCGCGGTGTTGGCCGTCGAATGGCGCTAGCTGCGCAGCATTTGTGCACCGCCGCCGTCAGTGTCAGCCAGTTTGCCGTGGCATACGGAGCTCCATCGCAGTCTTTAACACTGGTAGCATGCCGCGACAGCGTGGACGTGAACCGTATGTGCAGTTGACGGACTTTGAGCGAGGGCGTATAGTGGGCATGCGGGAGGCCGGGTGGACGTACCGCCGAATTGCTCAACACGTGGGGCGTGAGGTCTCCACAGTACATCGATGTTGTCGCCAGTGGTCGGCGGAAGGTGCACGTGCCCGTCGACCAGGGACCGGACCGCAGCGACGCACGGATGCACGCCAAGACCGTAGGATCCTACGCAGTGCCTTAGGGGACCGCACCGCCACTTCCCAGCAAATTAGGGACACTGTTGCTCCTGGGGTATCGGCGAGGACCATTCGCATCCCGCACACCGTTAGGCCGTCTTCCGCTCACGCCCCAACATCGTGCAGCCCGCCTCCAGTGGTGTCGCGACAGGCGTGAATGGAGGGACGAATGGAGACGTGTCGTCTTCAGCGATGAGAGTCGCTTCTGCCTTGGTGCCAATGATGGTCGTATGCGTGTTTGGCGCCGTGCAGGTGAGCGCCACAATCAGGATTGCATACGACCGAGGCACACAGGGCCAACACCCGGCATCATGGTGTGGGGAGCGATCTCCTACACTGGCCGTACACCACTGGTGATCGTCGAAGGGACACTGAAGAGTGCACGGTACATCCAAACCGTCATCGAACCCATCGTTCTACCATTCCTAGACCGGCAGTGGAACTTGCTGTTCCAACAGGACAATGCACGTCCGCATGTATCCCGTGCCACCCAACGTGCTCTAGAAGGTGTAAGTCAACTACCCTGGCCAGCAAGATCTCCGGATCTGTCCCCCATTGAGCATGTTTGGGACTGGATGAAGCGTCGTCTCACGCGGTCTGCACGTCCAGCACGAACGCTGGTCCAACTGAGGCGCCAGGTGGAAATGGCATGGCAAGCCGTTCCACAGGACTACATCCAGCATCTCTACGATCGTCTCCATGGGAGAATAGCAGCCTGCATTGCTGCGAAAGGTGGATATACACTGTACTAGTGCCGACATTGTGCATGCTCTGTTGCCTGTGTCCATGTGCCTGTGGTTCTGTCAGTGTGATCATGTGATGTATCTGACCCCAGGAATGTATCAATAAAGTTTGCCCTTCCTGGGACAATGAATTCACGGTGTTCTTATTTCAATTTCCAGGAGTGTATTTGCACTCGGGTGCCATTGTGGCGATGTATAAACTTCTCACTTTAACGATTAGTTGCACACTTTTCCACAAGTAGCCGCACCACAGTAGCCGATTCGAGCAGACGGCCAGCTCAGCAACCAGCGGTGGGCAGCAGCAACGGCGAACCGAAGCGGCAGCAGCAGCGATCACGAAGCAGCAGCGAAAGCAGGACCACCGGACGAAGCAGCAGCAGTAGCGGCGGAAGAAACTGCGAATCGTCGACGGCTCTTGACGAGTCCATCAGAGCAATGGTGTCGTGCAAATCCACTAACGCTCGCTTGCGCTCAGTGGAAAAGGGTCTTTGGCGCACAGTTCCCGCTACTTCGGTTGCACACTCCCCAGCAGGCTCTCCCGTTCTGTGGTAGGTAGGGTACGTGCGTGCCAGGTATAAAAACCCCCACCTAAAGAGAAGGCCGCGGCGCGCTCTTGTGACGTCACGCAAAGCGGGCCAGGGTTGGTTTGGCGCTGCGCTGAAAGAATCGAGACGCACGGCCTGCAAATCTATGTCAAACGGTTTTGCAGAATCTCTTGCGTAAAAAATAAGTGATTTCTGAAATACTTGTAGTTTTATATGGCAGCTTCATGATGAAGTGCCAATCATTTCAATAATGGTCCTAAGTACTGTATTTCACATATGAGTATCAAATTTGAGAACGTTGCCATCAGAAATAGGGGTCGCTATGACTTTGTGTTTGGTGTATATTATACATTCTATTGCTGAGTATGAAATACAGATGAGGTTTTGAAATTTTCGTAAAACTTGGTGAATGTCTGCTTCCAATCTCGAAAACATTGAGCATCTGCAGCAAGTTTACTTCCTATCGCCGGCGCGCGCGAATGAAATATTCACGACGCCTCTCAGATCTCGTAAACCGCTGGAGATAACGAAACGAGATTTTGGTAAATGATACCACGCAAAGTCGAGAGTACTTTGCCGTATGGTTAAAATACGTAAATTTATCAATCGCGATAGAGCAGAAGCTATAGTTTATAATTCTTTTATTTTTTACCGATAATGTAATTGCTTAAGACTTATCAGTAGCCAGTGAAAACGTACGAGTGTGGGATGTAAATAATATTGCGATATGCATGATAAAACAGGGTACATTTGTGAAAAATAGACTGTGATAAATTACTGTCTTTCTGGATCAAACGACTATTATTTGCACTCACTTGAAAAATTCGTCACTAATACTGTTAAATTGCTCTCCCTTCAGAATCCTAAATCAAATATTGTGTAGCTGTTTATAGAACTTACTCAAGAAAGTTGAGTACATTCTCCAAGCAAACAATCACTTTTAACTCACCTATTCCAGAAACAAAAATAATCATGCTTTGTTATTGTGATGTAAATTTCCTTTCCTGTAAAAATACGGATGATTTTGAGCTTGCAATGAGCCGAGTGCAGTTGTTGACTTTCTCAGAAGAGTTGCAAAGAACTTTACAAGCTTGATTGACAACATTCTGCAGATAAAAGAATTAGCAACATATGTTTAAGTGAAATTTTAGATGTCTGTAGATGGTGGTGACATAACCCCACTTTCTGTAGTCCACTCTCATCTTTCCGTGCCCGCTTCCGCCGCTCGGAATGGGGCGACCCACTTCTGTAGAGCAACACAATTTCCTGCGCCTTCCGAAAGAAACAAAATTGTCGTTCTCCATATCCAGGTATCGGATCATCCCCCGATATCTCCATCACCATCCCGCTCGCCGGCAGCAGCCCTTCGCTCGCTGCCTGCCAAGAGCTCGTCAAACTTCTTACAGGTAGGAGCGGCGCCACAAATACCAAACATTACATACAGAAACACATGTCTTACCAAACATTCCCCCACTCGAACAGAAACACTACGTTAGACCCTGGAAACAGGCAGAAAAAGAAACGATTCTCAGGCAAGTGAATCCACAGATTCACACGGCAACAGCGACACGCCGGCGCCATCACACCAAGGGCGCCCATACGATGGTTTGTAGGAGGGCGGGGGGGGGGGGGGGGCTTGACCTGGGGTATGGAGTGTCTTTAAAATTTTGGGAGACGAAATGGCGTATCTTTAATATTTTGGAAGACGAATGGCAACTTTTAAGTAGCCATAGAAAAGTTCCAGTCCCGACCCGATGTCATACCGACTTTTAAATATTTTTCTTGGAAAAAAATGACTTAACAATAGTAACATTTTCCTTTCTGGAGAGCTATCAGGGTCAGCGGTCTCCCTTTGCCCATAGGTATAGGCGCCCTTGCATTACACAACGCACCAGGTGTGCCGTGGCGACGTCTCCTTATCGATTCTTCCCTGCCTTCCGTAGTTGTATGTGTATATGGCACCACATTTCTCTCTGTGTATCGATTCTCCTTGTGCAGCAACATCTCTGGTAGTGCATTGAGGAGGAGGCGGTAGCGGCGGCGGCGGAGGCGGCGGTGGTGGTGGAACGCGGAGGGAGCAAGTACGACGAAGGCAAGCGAACAGCTGGGTACAGCGGACCAAGTCGAGCAGTGGCCCGGACTACCGGCGGCAGCTATATTTCTCAGGTGCTTGTTTTGGTCACGG
Organism: Schistocerca piceifrons; assembly: GCF_021461385.2. Lineage (NCBI taxonomy): Eukaryota > Metazoa > Arthropoda > Insecta > Orthoptera > Acrididae > Schistocerca > Schistocerca piceifrons. The sequence continues at coordinate 260,809,198 of NC_060145.1, read as the reverse complement.
CTTTAGCGTTTCTCTCCTGCTGCAAGTTTTGGGGAGACGACGTCCACTTGTAAGAATTCCATTCATCTTGACGTCTGTTGGTTTGTGATTCAGGCGATTCAGTGCTGTGCGCGAGTCGATATTTAATGCTGCCCTGGCAATATTCAACTTACCTTCGCCTTTTTTGCACCTTTCATGCACCGTGGTCGTACCACCAGAGTTTCTGCCTTTGCCTGGTCTTGGTGGATTCCTGCAGGGCTGAATTTAATGTGATTGCTCACTGAACCATTTTCTAATTTATTGGTATTTTTTGTTAACTGTGTATTTGTGCCTTTCAGTGCCTTTATAAAAGTGGTTTTCTGCGTTATTTATTGCGTGCGTAATTTGGTCGCTTAGTACAGTTACAGTGACCGAAGGCAGATGTTTAACTAATATTATTTATTCTGTTATTGTATTTGTGGCTAGCCAGCCGCTGTGGCCGAGCGGTTCTAGGCGCTTGAGTCCAGAACCCCACTGTTGCTACGGTCGCATGTTCGAATCCTGCCTTGGGCATGGGTGTTTGTGATGTCCTTAGGTTAGTTAGGTTTAAGTAGTTCTAAGTCTAGGGGACTGATAACCTCAGATGTTAAGTCCCATAGTGCTTAGAGCCATTAGAACCATTTTGTATTGGTGGCTACTTTGAGAATTGCCCAGTTTTAATTAAATGTTGGTGGCCACCCTCTTTTAATAAGAGTATTGTTGGTTGAAATTTAGTCATTTAGTAGTCTTTACACAATTCTGTGGTGTAACTGGATCAGAAATTCTGACTGAACTGAAATGCTCAATTGTCCATATGAACACCTGACTCGAAAATCAATTAAATTTACTAGTTGTATTTTCTGTTGCTGGTTATTTTAGCAGTTGCCTTTTTTTTACTTCTGGGGGAGTGGATTTAAATCTTGTATCTCCAAAACGTATGCAAGTTTTGTTACAGATTTCCTTGCACAAAGTGTTTTGTAAGCAGCTAATGCGCGTGAGAATCGGTTTAGGTCCAATTCTGTAGAGGTAAGCTCGTTCCTTCTTGCCTTACTGTAATATACGCCAACAATCGGCTTGGTGGCCTGATGGTTATCAGCTGTGTTGGTCGCTGAGCTTCTGATTATAATTGTGACTAGCTAGTTGGTTAAAGCTTGACGCACTCTTTATTTCTCATGTTCTCTTTTCTTGAATAGAGATTTTTGATACGAGAGTTAAAGATAAGTTGCTACTCAATGGTATGTTCTTGTCAGGGCTTCACTTACGATTGTTAAACCGTTTCTTTGGCTCTCATTTACACTGAAGCGTCAAAGAAACTGGTACAGCCATGCGTATTCAAGTACAGAAATATGTAAACAGGCAGAATACGCCGCCGCGGTCGGCAACGCCTATATAAGACAACAAGTGTCTGCTGCAGTTGTTAGATCGTTTACTGTTGGTACAATGGCAGTTTATCAACATTTCAATGAGTTTGAACTTGGTGTTTACAGTCAGTGCAAGAGCAATGGCACACAGCATCTCCGAGGTAGCGGAAACGATCACAATAATGGAAGCCGCTGTTTACATTCACCTATACAGCATAGCTCGATGAGACATGGGCTTGGAACGCCGTCTATGTAACATTTGTACCGTTACCTTTCCTAAGTTATGACGTTTCTTCTGGATGTTTACTATGTATATTACTACTTGCATTTTACATCAATTGTTATGGCCTACTTTGGATATATAGGTATTTTCAAAATCAGCTTTTATGTTATAAGGGGTCCCACTGCTGCTATAAGACATGTAATAAAATTATCTCCTTCATATGAGTATCCAAAACCGTTTGCTTGACAGTTTACGTTTCTGTTGTATCAACTGTAAATGTACGTATGATGAGTTCTGACGCAGTGCTGGTGTAAGAGTGTATAACCAGAATGGGCTGTATGTTTTTGGGACAAAGCTTTTATACTTTAAAGAGAACATTGTTTCCTTATACACAAGTTCTGGTTGTGTCATGTAAGGAAATTTTTTCTCTAAATAATAGGTGTGGTAGAGGAGGTTTCTACTAGGCTAGCGTATTTCGTACACTTGTGTCTCTAGCCAACATATCACTAATTCTTTGCAATTTGTAACAGTAGTTCTTACTCATGATATGCTAAACGATCTCTACATCCACAATATGGTTTTATATCATTCCACTTTTCATAATTACGATGACTTTTTTGTAATTAATGCTCACAAATAGTTATTACGTGTTAACATGCCCCAACATAAGGAATGAGAAGTGTGTATCATCATGTCGTTAAATACGATAAAAAATTTTTAGTCTGCACCCTACAAAATTTTTATAAAGCACAATGCGTTTCATGACATTTTGACCTGTTAAATCGTGACATATAATGTACAGCCTCCACTATATGTGTAATATACTTCTTCGTTTCAACGTAATATTTTACGTAAATTAAGAACTTTGCACCTCTGACTTCCCATGCCAGATGGCGGTTACTGTGCTATACCAAATTCTGTTATATTTGATGTCATGTCATCAGTATATTTTTTCTTTCTTTCTTTCTTTTTCACTAGTCCTGTAATGTGACACCTTATAATTTTACCTGTTGATTTTTATTCTTATATGTTTTTTAAGTTGTTCTGAAAAATAACACGCTAGTGTATGTTGGCAAAATGTGCATTTCCCCCTTCCTATGCGTTTTTAATGTACAATTTTAAATTTGAAATATTCAATTAATGATTTGCAAGTGCACATTTGGTATTTTGTGGTAATCTCTTGCCAAACAAAGTAATGTTAAGTCTTCACGTGACACTTGTCACATAGAGGGCCTTCTAAGCCCCTGTCACACCGAAGTCTGCTGTATAGGTGAATGTAAAAAGCGCCTTCAGGTATTGTGATCGTTTCATAGCTTCTGTTAGTGCTAATAACTAGACAGCAGTGCCTATGGGCTTTAATTTGTACGCTAAAGGTATATTCTTATCAACAGTCGGCTTATACTTAGGTGTACTTGTGGTCTTTTGTTTCTTATTCTCTAATCGCTATGTGAAAAATTTTAACTTCCAGCACTGATGACCATTATGTGATCGAAAATCGATTTTGGTGTTAATAAATCATCAAAATAACGGCCAACGCTGGCTTTCCTTCTAATTTTACGACTACATGTGTTGTAAGTAACGTACTGATGTACTGATATTATAAGCATTATGTCTTTTCTCCTCCTCTCCCACCCCCCTCCCCATGAACCGTGGACCTTGCCGTTGACGGTGAGGCTTGTGTGCCTCAGCGATACAGATGGCCGTACCGTAGGTGCAACAACAACTGAGGGGTATCTGTTGAGAGGCCACACAAACGTGTGGTTCCTGAAGAGGGGCAGCAGCCTCTTCAATAGCAGAGGGGCTACAGCCTGAATGGTTAACTGATATGGCCTTGTAACATTAACCAAAACGGCCTTGCCGTGCTGGTACTGCGAATGGCTGAAAACAAGGGGAAACTGCAGACGTAATTTTTCGCGAGGGCATGTAGCTCTACTGTGTGGTAAAATGATGATGGTAACCTCTTAGGTAAAATATTCCGGACGTAATACAGTCCTCCATTCGGAACTCCTGGCAGGGACAGTTCAGGAGGATGTCGTTATAAGGAGAAACAAAACTGACGTTCTACGAATCGGAGTATGGAATGTTAGATCCCTTAATCGGGCAGGTAGGTTAGAAAATTTTAAAAGGAATATGGATAGGTTAAAGTTAGATAGTGTGGGAGTTAGTGAAGCTTGGTGGTAGTAGGACATGACTTATGGTACAAACACAAAATCAAATAAGGGTTATGCAAGACTACGTTTATTAATGAATAAGAAAATAAAAACGCGGATAAGCTACTACGAACAGCATAGCGAACCAATTATTGTAGTCAAAATAGACTCGAAGCCCACACCCAGCACAATAGTACAAGTTTATTTGCCGACTTGCTCTGCAGATGATAAAGAGATTGAAGAACTGTATGATGACGCAAAATAAATTTTTCAGATATTTAAAAACTAAATTAAACTCCGCCTGAGTAGGCCACGAATGTCCAACGGTACCGACCGCCCGCCGTATCATCCTCAAACCACCAGGCGTCACTGGATGCGAATGTGGAGGGACATGTAGTCCGCACACCGCTCTCCTTTAATGAGTTTACGAGACCGGAGCCGATACTTCACAATCAAGTAGCTCCTCAGTTTTCCTCACAAGGGCTGAGTGCACCACTCTTGCCAACAGCGCTCGGCAGACCGAATGATTATCCATCCAACTGCTAGCCCAGCCTGAGAGCGCTTAACTTCGGTGATCTGACGGGAACCGGTGTCACCATTGCGGCACGACCGTTGACCCATTCAGATATTTAAGGCAGACGAAAATTTTATAGTCATGGTGAACTGAAATTCGCTAACAGGAAAAGGAAGAGAAGGAAAAATAGTAGGTGAAATGGACTGGAGGAAAGGAATGAAAGAGGAAACCGCTTGCTAGAATTCTGCACAGAACGTAATTTGATCATCACTGACACTTGGTTTAAGAATAATGAAAGAAGGCTGAATATGTGAAAGATATCTGAAGACAATGAAAAGCTTCAGACTGATTATATAATGGTAAGACAGATATTTTGGAACCAGATTTTAAATTGTGAGACATTTCCAGAGGCGTATTTGACCACAATTTAATGGTTATGAACTGTAGGTTAATACAAGAAATAGCAAAAAAAAAAAAAAAAAAAGGAATTTAAGGACATGGGACCTGGATAAAATTAATGAGCCATATGGGTTGTATGGAGTTTGAGAGGGAGCATTACGGAACGATTGACAAGAATAGGGGAAAGGAATACAGTAGAAGAAGAATGGGTAGCTTTGAGAGATGAAATAGTGATGGCAGCAGTCGATCAAGTGGGTAAAAAGACGAGGGCAACTAGAAATCCTAGGAGAACAGAAGAGATATTGACTTTAATTGATGAAGGAGAAAATTCAAAGATTCAATAAATGAAGCAGGTGGAAGGGAATACAAACGTCTCAAAAATGAGATCGGCAGGAAGTGCTAAACTGGAATGGATAGAGTGCAAATGTAAGGATTTAGAAGCCTGCATCACTAGGGATAAGATAGATGCTGACTACAGAAAAATTAAACAGACGTTTGGAGGAAAAAGGACCAACTGTATGAATACCAAGAACTCAGATCGAAATCAGTCCTACTCAAAGAAGGGAAAGCTAAAAGTTGAAAGGATCTATACAAGGGAGATATACTTGAGGGCAATATTATAGAAATGGAAGATAAAGTAGATGAAAATGAGACGGGAGATACGATACTGCGTGAAAAATTTGATAGGGCACTGAAGGATCTAAATTGTAACAAGGCCCTTGGAGTAGAGAACATTCCGTTAGAATTACTGATAATCTTGGGAAAGCCAGCCATGACAAAACTCTTCCATCCGGTGAGCAAGACGTATGAGACGTGCGAAATATCCTCACACTTCAAGAAGAATATAATAATTCCAATTCAAAAGAAAGGAGTTGCTGACAGGTGTGAAAATTACCGAACTATCAGTTTAATAATTCACGGTTGCAAAATACTAACAGGAATTCTTTACAGAAGAATGGAAAAACTGCCAGAATCCGCTGTCGGTGAAGGTCTGTTTGGATCGCGGCGAAATGAAGAAATACGCGAGGCAGTAGTGACCCTACGACTTCCCATAGAAAAGAGGCTACGAAAAGGCAAACTAAGCTTCATAGCATTTGTTCATTTAGAAAAAAAACTTTGACAATGTTGGCAGGAATATTCTCTTTCAAATTCTAATGGTGGCAGTCGTAAAATACAGGGCGCGAAACACTATTTACAATTTATACGGAAACCAAAGGGAAGTTATAGGAGTGGATGGGCACGAAAGGGAAGCAATGTTTGACAAGTGATTGAAACAGGGTTGTAACCTATCCCCGATGTTACTCAATCTGTATATTGAGCAAGCCCTAAAGAAAACAAAAGAAAAATTTGGAGTAGAAATTAAAGCTCAGGGAGAAGAAATAAAAACTTTGAGGTTTGCCGATGACACTGGAATTCTGTGAGAGACAGCAAAGAACTTGGATGAGCAGCTGTACGGAATGAAAGGAGGATATAAGATGAATGTCAACAAAAGCAAAACTAGGATAATGGAATGTAGTCGAATTAAATCAGTTCATACTGAGGGAATTAGATTCGAAAATAGGGCAGTTTAAGTAGTAGATGAGTTTTGCTATTTGGGGATCAAAATAACTGATGCGGTCGATATAGAGAGGATATAAAATGTAGACTGACAATGGCAAGGAAAGCGTTCCTGAGGAAGAGAAATTTTTAACATCGAGTATAGATTTAAGCGTCACGAAGTGTTTTCTGAAAATATTTGTATGGAGTGTAGCCATGAGTGGAAGTGAAAAATGAACGACAAACAGTTGAGACAAGAAGAGAATAGAAGCTTTTGGAATGTGGTGCTACAGAAGAATGCCATTATATAGGTAGATTACGTAACGAATGATGAAATACTGAACTGACTTGGGGAGCAGAGAAATTTGTGGCACAACCTGACTAGATGAAGGGATCGGTTGGTAGGACACATTCTGAGATATCAAGGAATCACCAATTTAGTACTTGGTTGGTTGGTTTAAAAGAGGGGGGAAGGGACCAAAGGAGATGAAGAGGCTTGCACAGGACGGAGTAGCATGGAGAGTTGCAAGAAACCAGTCTTCTGACTGAAGACCACAACAACAACATGTCTTCTATAGCACATGTACCACCGACGATGGGGACACGCGTGAAACTAATCCTTTAAAATAAACTTCTACCGACTAGTAATTACTAATATGGCATATTTACGAAGTTACTTTTACGTATTACAAATTTTTGGACTTTTATTCACTTCGACAATCGCGTTTTCACTGTAGTTGGTGTAACAGCATTCTGCTGGACACCAAAAGAAAATAAAGACAGTTGCGACAGGAAAGAAAAACTACATATAAATGTGGAACGGAATGTGGACGCCGACATGCAGGAGCGATCCTAACATTCTTGCAACATACTTCATTGTAAGAAACAGTCTTCCGGTGAGTGCTGAAGGTATTTGTAGTCTTCTTGTGCCAGTCGGTGCCGAGACATCCATGTTCCACACACAGCTGTCTCTGCCATCGCAGTCGCCATATTTGGCGTAAAGAATGTACAGGCCTGTGCAGAGAAGTCTCCTTATTTCTTTTTCTTGCCGCTAACGCTTGGACGACAGATGAAAAGACACTGAAATGCCAAGAGGAGCGACCCCGATTTCCTGAAGCAGAACTAAAAGTGTTACGGTTCGTGACCGGAATCGAAAATGAGGTTTACATCTGTCTACTACGATACTGAATGAGTCCAGGTTCTCGTAGCGGGCATAAGATAAAACATCGTACCGGACTGACACTAGTTTCACAAACAGTTCTCTACCATTTAAGATATACGTGTATTGGTGCATTCGTGACTTGTCAATCCAAAACTTAGGGCTCAGGTTACTAATTGAGTTTATGCCAATTTTTTCGAGAGCGGCAATGTTTGAAATGCCAGTAACCTTAGTTCTAACACTATTGTTACTGCTGCAGAACGTTCCATTACCTTCTTCATCTACAGTACATAGTAATCCATATGACTATACAAACCAACAACTAATTAATATCCTGCCTTCTTCCACTTTCCCGCCATATTCTTAGTACTGTCTCGGTTTACCTCATAGCTCACACTATATGAATGTTTCCTCAAAGTACAGCTAGAATTTTTTCCATAGCTTGGTACCGGTATTATAGTCCAGTCAAATAGTAGACAGACGTTGCAGATTTTTTTTTACTCGTTCATATGCTTGGAAAGATTGAAAAAGTAAGTTCTGCCAACAAAATTTATGTTTGTTTTGCGGTATTTAATTACCACTTGTAGAATCTGGCGACTCCTAGGCATCCATCTTTTGTGATTCGTAGATCACCTGTCGAAGTCAGACTCCAGAGTTTTTCAGCCTTGGCTCATGTACGTTTATAAAACTGCATCATTTACTCATTATGTTGTACATATTAAATAACCAGCGACAGGAAAATGGACTATTATTAGCTGAAACAGGCAAATCGAAATAGGTAGCTAATTATACTTGTTTACAGAAACCTTGCAATACATATTAAACATTATGTTATTGTAGTTAAAAAGCCATTAACATATACTAACACTTGTTATTATCACTTCGGCATTCTTAATACTCCCGATAGTGTAGCTTCCTTTTGCGAACTTTAAATGGATATGTGAGGGACTTACGATGTTTGATGGGCCAAGCCCCTTGGTGTCACCAGAAATGCATTGAGCAGTAGAATCAGGGTAAGTATATGCAGTGGATGCCAGATCGATTTTTTCGTCCAACGGTGAGTCAGTCTCTACCAGTTTGTCAATCTCGACGTCCATTTCTTCCATAATTTCCACGAAATGTATTTTTTCTTAACGTTTTCATCAAAAATCCTGGCACGTTTTCACAGTTGACTTCACTGCAATTCTTGTAAATGGAAGCACATTTCAAATCTGGTTTTCTGCAGGATTACGCTCGACCACAGGTCAAGTTACATGAGCCCCAAAAAACGTGGAGAACTGACTCAGGTGCTGAATCTTGGCTCGTTCCGACAGGCCTCGGACCGTGGTTACTGTGAGGCCAGTCTCATTTCTCAGCAAGTTTTCAGTTTCACACTCAACTTTGGATTTGCTGCAAACTCCGTAACTAATTATGTTGCGCAGCATCTTTTGTGGGCGGCAGCCTTGTGAGATTCGATTTGATTTTTGTGGCAGACTTGGTGAATAGCTCGTACCGCCAATCGTCTGGCCTCTGGAACTATTGACATTTTGCACAGTGCAATAATAACCCGTTCACTTATTTCTTGACGGGTAGCGTTGATTTCTAGATAGTGCCAAGTGTTCAGTTTAAATGCTCCTGTTTCTTAATAATTTTCCAAAACTTCATTTCTCCTGGACCGAAAAGATCTGATACTGTATCGCATCTCCTATCGGCGCGAGTGAGCAAAATACGATCACTGCCGAACTTGTAGGACGCAGTGCAAAACCACTCGTCTTCGGCACTTCCTCTTGGCTCTTTCTAATAACTGATAATTAACGTCATTCAGCGATGAAACATGCGCGACACCTATACGCAATTGGTTAAGTGTTATATGGATACAAAAGGAAGTTCACGCAATCTGACTTTTCAGTAGATACAGAATGTAATGTCAGCGATGCAATATATGCTACCCATGCTGCAAAGTGAGATGTGCAGTCCCAATGTATAACGTAACATCTACTACATTTATACTACACTACTGGTCATTAAAATTGCTACACCAAGAAGAAATACAGATGATAAACGGGTATTCATTGGACAAATATATTATACTCGAACTGATATGTGATTACATTTTCACGCAATTTAGGTGCACAGATCCTGAGAAATCAGTACCCAGAACAACCACCTCTGGCAGTAATAACGGGCTTGATACGCCTGGGCATTGAGTCAAACAGAGCTTGGATGGCGTGTACAGGTACAGCTGCCCATGCAGCTTCAACACGATACCACAGTTCATCAAGAGTAGTGACTGGCGTATTGTGACGAACCAGTTGCTCGGCCACCACTGACCAGAAGTTTTCAATTGGTGAGAGATCTGGAGAATGCGCTGGCCAGGGCAGCAGTCGAACATTTTGTGTGTCCAGAAAGGCCCGTACAGGACCTACAACATGCGGTCGTGCATTATCCTGTTGAAATGTAGGGTTTCGCAGGGATCGAATGAAGGGTAGAGCCACGGGTCGTAATACATCTGACATGTAACGTCCACTGTTCAAAGTGCCGTCAATGCGAACAAGAGGTGACCGAGACGTGTAACCAACGGCACCCCATACCATCACGCCGGGTGATACGCCAGTATAACGATGACGAATACACGCTTCCAATGTGCGTTCAGCGCGACGTCGCCAAACACGGATGCGACCATCATGATGCTGTCAACAAAACCTGGATTCATCCGAAAAAATGACGTTTTGCCATTCGTACACCCAGGTTCGTCGTTGAGTACACCGTCGCAGGCGCTCCTGTCTATGATGCAGCGCCAAAGGTAACCGCAGCCACGGTCTCCGAGCTGATAGTCCCTGCTGCTGCAAACGTCGTCGAACTGTTCGTGCAGATGGTTGTTGTCTTGCAAACGTACCCATCTGTTGACGCAGGGATCTAGACGTGGCTGCACGATCCGTTACAGCCATGCGGATAAGATGCCTGTTATCTCGACTGCTAGTGATACGAAGTCGTTGGGGTCCAGCACGGCGTTCCGTATTACCCTCCTGACGCCACCAATTCGATAATCTGCTAGCAGTCATTGGATCTCGACCAACGTGAGCAGCAACTTAGCGATACAATAAACCGCAATCGCGATAGGCTACAATCCGACCTTTATCAAAGTCGGAAACGTGATGGTACGCATTTCTCGTCCTTACACGAGGCATTACAACAACGTTTCACTAGGCAACGGCGGTCAATTGCTGTTTGTGTATGAGAAATCGGTTGGAAACTTTCCTCATGTCAGCACGTTGTAGGTGCCGCCACCGGCGCCAACCTTGTGTGAATGCTCTGAAAAGCTAATCATTTGCATATCACAGCACCTTCTTTCTGTCGGTTCAATTTCGCGTATGTAGCACGTCATCTTCGTGGTGTAGCAATTTTATTGGCCAGTAGTGTATTTTTCCATTTTGCACAAAGTTTGAAAAATCGTTATTCTTTGACGAACGGTAGAGCCCTTGCTATTGGGTGCAGTCAGAAGCTGTAATAATCAAGTATGTAGAGAATTTTCTGCTCCTTTAAAAAAGGAAATAGACGTCAAAGCGCTGCGAGCAGGGAAAATTGAGATTTTTCTGGAAATTCTGACCACAGAAAATTTAGCCAACATAAATGTTGTTGGCAAAGCTTGGTTGTCCTATCTTTGTAATCACAGGAACTAAAATAAAACCCTCCACCCCAAATTTTGCAAAGTACGAGCTTTTTTCCCAACAATTTAACTGGACTATTGAAAACACACGGCCATATTCGTCAGGGGAAGGAACATGAAGAGGTCGGCGGTCCGACAGTGCTCACTATAGGACTTAAAATGTATACTTCTTATGTACCTTTGACAGACCGTAAAATGTGGGTGGTCTGGCTGCGGGAGGGAGGAAGTTCTTAATGACACTCTCTTCCAAAGACGACCGTTTGAAAAGCTGCTAAGTTTTCCTCGCTATTGTAGATGTTAAATCCCAAGTCAGTTTTTGCTACGTATTTTTTTCCAGCATCTATCAGATTTTCGCTTCATAGTCGTCTCATTCCATCTGGACGGCAGCATCGCCCTTGCCAGGTGTCAGGACGGCAGTGAGAGAATAGTTGCGGAGAGCATGGAAGCCATTGCCTTCAGCTCTGGTCAAGTTTGATGCTGACGGCTTGGATTTTAAAAGAATATGGCTCGTTTCTCTACGAATTTCTTCTGCCGTTTCACTGGGAAACATACGAACTGCTTGTTCAGTACCAAGCAATATGTCTGCGAAAGAGATACTTCGTTGTGGAGGAGAGAAGTTATCTCCCTTCGCTGCGATGTCACCCGCGTCCAAGTTTCTTGCTGTCATGTTGATCACGGCACGTTCCCCAGTTTTTCGTTCTGCCCCACGTAGTCCTTGCGAAAGCAGACTGAATTTCCCTTTCTGTTTCACCTTCGCTGTGTGCCTTGAACGTACGTGATTGGGGAGTTGAAGCGGTTGCCGCGGTCGCGCCACGAAACCAATAAACTTATAAAGTGCGGGACTGTGCACCAGTGACGTCATTGGCGACGGTGCTGCTATACATGCACAGCAGCGACATCAACACGACTGTCAACCACTTGACCATGGTAGAGAAGATGTCTGCCGATAGCTCGTGAGCAGCCGATCACTTGCCGCGGCTTGAAACCGTGGAATATTACACTACTGGCCATTAAAATTGCTACACCACGAAGATGACGTGCTACAGACGCGAAATTTAACCGACAGGAAGAAGATGCTGCCATATGCAAATGATCAGCTTTTCAGAGCATTCACACAAGGTTGGCGACGGTGGCGACACCTAAAACGTGCTGACATGAGGAAAGTTTCCAACCGATTTCTCTTACAGAAACAGCAATTGACCGGCGTTGCCTGGTGAAACGTTGTTGTAATGCCTCGTGTAAGGAGGTGAAATGCGTACCATCACGTTTCCGACTTTGATAAAGGTCGGATTGTAGCCTATCGCGATTGCGGTTTATCGTTTCGCTAAGTTGCTGCTCACGTTGGTCGAGATCCAATGACTGCTAGCAGATTATTGAATCGGTGGGGTCAGGAGGGTAATACGGAACGCCGTGCTGGACTCCAACGACTTGGTATCACTAGCAGTCGAGATAACAGGCATCTTATCCGCATGGCTGTAACGGATCGTGCAGCCACGTCTAGATCCCTGCGTCAATAGATGGGTACGTTTGCAAGACAACAACCATCTGCACGAACAGTTCGACGACGTTTGCAGCAGAAGGGACTAACAGCTCGGAGACCGTGGCTGCGGTTACCTTTGGCGCTGCATCACAGACAGGAGCGCCTGCGACGGTGTACTCAACGACGAACCTGGGTGTACGAATGGCAAAACGTCATTTTTTTCGGATGAATCCAGGTTCTGTTGACAGCATCATGTTGGTCGCATCCGTGTTTGGCGACATCGCGCTGAACGCACATTGGAAGCGTGTATTCGTCATCGCGATACTGGCGTATCATCCGGCGTGATGGTATGGGGTGCCGTTGGTTACACGTCTCGGTCACCTCTCGTTCGCATTGACGGCACTTTGAACAGTGGACGTTACATTTCAGATGTATTACGACCCGTGGCTCTACCCTTCATTCGATCCCTGCGAAACCCTACATTTCAGCAGGATAACGCACGACCGCATGTTGCAGGTCCTGTACGGGCCATTCTGGATACAGAAAATGTTCGACTGCTGCCCTGGCCAGCACATTCTCCAGATCTCTCACCAATTGAAAACTTCTGGTCAGTGGTGGCCGAGCAACTGGTTCGTCACAATACGCCAGTCACTACTCTTGATGAACTGTGGTATCGTGTTGAAACTGCATGGGCAGCTGTACCTGTACACGCCATCCAAGCTCTGTTTGACTCAATGCCCAGGCGTATCAAGGCCGTTATTGCTGCCAGAGGTGGTTGTTCTGGGTACTGATTTCTGAGACTCTATGCACCCAAATTGCGTGAAAATGTAATCACATGTCAGTTCTAGTATAATATATTTGTGCAATGAATAACCGTTTATCATCTGCATTTCTTCTTGGTGTAGCAATTTTAATGGCCAGTAGTGTATATTAACGTTATAAATAGTGGGGAAGGTCGCGCTCTTCCTCCGTTCAGATTTGGAAAAGTTTGCCTAGTTTGTGTAGTTGGTCTGCCACGAGTAGGTAGAAGTTACCGATTTCGTAAGCGCCGCTCAGGAGCTTTGGAAAGACTTACCAAATTCGGGTGTTTTGTTTTCCATCGGCGGGTAGAAGTGGCCGAGTTCGGATGAACCGGCTGGAATGGCAAACGCACTGCGGGCTTGAGCAGGGATGAAACGGTAACGTACGTGGAATAATGTACTGTAATTAGACCGTTTATTAGTCAGGTACACCAGAAGTTTTGTACCTGGGAAGAGAGGTCTACTGATCGACTGCTCCTGGGAGTGAACGAACGTTTGCTGGCAGAGAAGTTCCTCGTGTGTCTCTTGGACGAGGCAGCTTGCCAAGGAGAGAGATTCCCTGCGCCTAAGCCGCTGAGCTTTGCGTCGGAGAACTGCATGCGTGAGTCGCGGGCCGTGAATACTGAACGCAGCCATGCAGTCGCCGGCCGTTGCACCACCAAAGTGCATGCGTGACGTACGTTGCAGGAATAGTAAAGACCGCCCACTGGCCATAAGCAGGTGACAAAACTTGGCGCGGGGGCCAGCCACCGACTGGCAGACATACCAATAAATCTCTCTCGGACAACGTTCGGATCGTTTGGCGGGCTTTCTCACTGTGCGAGACTATGCGAGGGAGGGTCGTACTGGCATTTCACCACATCTGGCACGTGAGACCGAGAACGAAATGCTTGAATTAGAAAGGGTGTATGGCAGGAGCATAGATCAGTCTATGCAGCGATAAAGCAATGACGGAAATAAAAGATTCAAAACTAGAATTAAAATTCGTGGTTAAAGGTTACCAATAATGTTTCGCTAATGAAGTTGCTGTTTCTAGTGAAAGTGAAGAATCATTGCAGGACCTGGCGAATGGTACAAACAGTCTAATGAGTACCCACTATGGAGTGAGTGAAAGTAATGAGGAGCAGCAGAAATGAGATTACTGACGGACTTAACAATAAAATTGCGGACCACAAATTAGAAGAAATGAAGCAATTTTGCTAACTTCGTAGCAAGGAGGACATAAAAAGTATACTAGCTTACTCAAACAGTGCATTCCTGGTCAAAAGAAATCTACCATTATCACACTTTAGCCTCAATTTGAAATGAATCATAAACTGTGGGGAAGCCAGAAAACTAAAAAATCGAGGTGTTAGAAATGTGATGCTACAAAAAGATTAAAATTAGATTGACTGAATCGAAATCAGGAAGACGACGAATAGTTGTTTCCTAAGATTTCTCAAAATAAGCGCGAATTATTGATGTTGTTGTTTAGTCGAGTAATATATTGACTTCTGTACGTAAGAGCAAACGACTTTTCCGTTTGACTGTGCTTTGAAGATAAGGATAGAGTCGAAGTAAATAAAGTTTGAGCTGTAACTGAAAGCTATCTAAAAAATATAAATCTGTTGAAATTCAGCTCCAGATAGCTTTCCTTTATTTCCGCATGATCGTTTTCGGGCTAGCTGTCCATCTACATATCTACTACAAAACATTAAACTACAATTGGTTCAAACTACAAATAATTTGAAATTTATGGTTACAAAGGTCCAAAATTTTTAAGAAGTTAGTTTTTAATGCAACAGTTGTACAACATACCATTTGTTACAGAGTAACCCGTCGAATACAAATTGAAAAGAAGTTCCCTATCATAACTAACCACACCATCTTGCTGCAGTTTTACAGTTAAAAAAAAAAAAAAAAAACTGGTCTGTGTATCACCTACAGTACTGAAAAGCGCCCTCTACTTATAGGAGTGCCGTCACGCCACCCTTCCCAACATACAAAATCTCTCTTATATAACTGAAACTTGGCTGGGTGACAGAAGGATGAAAATAAAGGAACAGCTATTTTCGCTTAGGCGCCAACACGAAATAGCTTCGCAGAAAATGACGCTCAAAGTTTCCACGTAACTTCATCAGGCTAGGTTATTCGCGCGACGTAAAACCAAGTGCGATGGTAGCGCAGTGGCTGCGACCAAAGTTTCGATATTTTGCACCCTGTATTCAAATCCAGTCTTACGTTCTTTTTTGTTTTGTTGTCATGGAATTACGTGGCATTAATATTTTGTATGACATCATTAAATACATACCAATTAATGGCAAAGGATATAAAGATTTCAAATCCTATGAAAATAGATTTTGCCATCACAATTTGCAACGATTAACACCTTTCACAAAACAGCTACCAACAGTTTTCGTTTGTTTTCGAGAAGTTAATGACAAATTTGGTCCTCGAGGCCATCGAGACGTAAACCATTTAATGGAACGACATCAGGATGCGCGTGCAACAGCAGCAAAATCTTGGAAGCTCGCAAAAGAGACGTATCATCAGTTTCTGAACAACGTTCCGTACGTAAAAATGGAGCCGTTTCTGTACATTATTGACTCGTGGTGATTCGAAAGAGTCCCTCCTTAGGCCATGGGCTGTTTTTCGATGAAATCGGAATACTGAAATGTTCATTAAAAGTTATTCGGCCAAAGTGTATGCCGTTATGTAAACTCTGTGGCGTATATTTTTAGTGGTAGGTGAAAAATTCCTTTCCCTTATTATAGAAGTGCCCTACTCTCATGGCACAGCAAAGGTAAATCACAAGTGGAATTGCTGCAATTGAAATACACACTCGGGCGCGTAATCGATCACAACCTCTGGATTTAGAGAAAATTCTTCGATATGTGTGGTTTACCATGCAACTATCGCCAGATCGCGAGGTTGTTTTCCTAATTATATTTATTTATTTACTTATTTATCCTGACCAAATTTGGGCCTAAGGGCCCTTTCTTACATCTGACCAGGAACAACACATACAGAAATATTACCAAGACATTCATGAAAATGATAATCTTACAGATGATAATAATAGTAATAATAATAATAAAATAATAATAATAATAGTTGACAATATTAAAAGCAAGGATAAGTGGCAATAATAACAGTAATAATAAAACAAAATGCATTAAAAATATTATAGACTAGTTTAGAACAACTCAAATCATGTTTAGTATTGTCAGAAAAAGAAAGGATGAAGGACAAGAAAATTGGAATGACAGTAACAGTGGCTGTTAGGAGAGGACTTGATTTAAGTAAATAACTCTGTAAGCGAGGAGAAGGGAAAAATTGTGGGGAGAGGGGGGATTGAAGAGTGTGGGCTGCAGACCAGTTTGTGGGAGAGATGGCTATTGTGAGAGAAGGTGAGCCATTAGCTGCTTTTTGAAGCCTGGAAGTGATTTAATTTCCCTGATATTTTGAGGAAAATAGTTCCAAAGTCGGGTTTCAGATACATAAAATGATTCAGAAAACACGACGGTGTTGTGTGGTGGTACTGAGAGAATCTTACTTTGTTGAGAACGAGTATTTCTGCTGTGCAGTTCAGATAGTAATGTAATGGCTGAAGATATGTTAGAGGGAGTCTGATGATTGAGAAGACGATGGAGTAAACATAAAGTATGGTAGTCCCTAAGTTTATGAGCATGTAGGCACGATAATTGTTCATAGGCTGGACTGATATTATCGTAATAACGAACGTCACAAATATATCATACGCAAGCATTCATCGACAGTTCAAGATTGCGAGAGTTTACGTACGAAAGTCCTTGAAGAACAGCATCGCCATAGTCAAGAATAGGGAGTGTTAGACATTCAACAAGCTTCTTCTTAAGCTCGAATGGAAATATTTTTTTATATTTCTGTAGAGGATGCAGAAACTTTCTTACACACTGCAGTAGTGTGTTCAGTTCAGTCTAAGTGGTGGTCAAGGATTGTCCCCAAGTTCTTTGCAGAAGGAGAAAAGGTTATTTCGGTGCCCTTTCAAATTAAGCACGGAAGAGATTCTCTGTGCTGTGTTGTAATAAGTCTTTTGTGGACGACTAAGATTGCTTGCGTTTTTGAAGGATTTAGTTTCAGACTTAAGTTCTGCAACCATTCTGATCAAGCAAATAAGTCAGCATTTATATGATCGATGGCTGTGTGCAGATTTGCTGGATTTGAACTGAGATATAACTGAAGGTCGTCAGCATATAGGTGGTATCTGCAGTGGGAGCGAATAGTTGACACATCATTGACATATAATGAGAATAGTAATGGGCCCAATACTGATCCTTGTGGGACCCCTGATACAACGTCCATTCACTGCGACTTTCAAGAACCTACCATTACACACTGCTGGCGGGATGTAAGGTATGAGTGGAACCATTGTACAGCGCTTGAAGGAAAATTTTGACGTGTCATTTTAGCAAGCAGATTGTCAAAGTTAACAGTGTCGAAAACTTAGCTGAAGTCCAGGAAGCGCATAATAGTAGCCTGTTGTTTGTCCATGGCATGTTTTAATTCGTCAGTCACTTTTATAAGAGCAGTCATTGTGCTGCGACTTTGACGGAAACCAGACTGGTATTCATCTAAGAGATTATTCAGTGTTAAATAACTGGTAACCTGTTATATTCATACAAAAAAAAATGTGACTGTGGTATATGTGCTTTCGCACGTTGCTCACGGTGCCCCTGGTTTTTATGCTTTGAATGGTTATACGAATGCATTGATTCTTTTGAAGCATAAAAGTAAAATTGTAATTCTAGATTTATTTATGTTTTTAATTTGCAGTTACTATTACTTGTATTACGTTATTACTTTATACAAAATTTGTATTGATAGAATCTATATTTAATAAGATTTGAAATGCGTATATCTTTACTCATTAATTCCATTGTATTTACATGTCACAAAAAAACTGATGTGACATACTTCCGGGACAATACAATAAAAACATAACACATGACTAGATTTGAGCACAGGGCGCTGAATTTCGAACCTGTTCTGTTAGCCACTGCCCTACCCTCTCATGGTTTCAGTTTGACCGCCATTTTCTCGAGAACTATTGAGTGTTGCCTCTTAATCCGAAATAGGTGCCCCTTTATTTTAACCCTTCCTTCAGTATGCCATGTTTCGCCTGTATCAGAGAGCGGCCTATAGCGGTTTCCCCTTGTAAGTGATATCCTCGAAGTTACAGTAGGACACAATATCTTACAGAATACTCGACTACAAAAAATGAAGAGAGCATACGGCAAGACACAGGTCATATATAATGAGAAATGTATGTTCATTCACTCAAAGATCAGGAACTACAACACAGTAATCAAGCCAAAAATACTGTATCCAAGCAAGACAGCAACGCTCAAGACGAAAAGCGACAATGAACGCATACTGAAGGAAGAAAGCAAAATCACGAAAGAAATTATCGTACCAAAGGTGACAGAATATGGATAAAGATTACGCTTTAGGAAAACCATAGAGAAGATGTCTAACCTAGGGGCAGATGCTAGAGGAATAATGTTAAAATTTTACGGGCACATCTGCAGGCCACCACCAAGATCCATAAACAGAATTCTGATACCCATGTAAGGGATCAGGCCAACCACGCCATTGATTCCACAAGTAAAACTTGACCTAGAAAAAGAACAGTTCGATAGAATCGAAATTGATCGCAGAAACACATTAAGGGAGAAAATGCACAAGTGGAATGTGACGAAGTGGAAAGAATATAGAATGAAACTCCATGGAGAAAATATGAGAGACTCGTGGAAAATTAGAAAGAATGTTAAAATAAAGCAGAATGATTTGCGGCTCTTCCTGTGTTTCGAAGCAAGTAATAACAACAGTAACAATAATACATTAAAAGAACAGCTTCTCTCGTTCTTAAGCTAATTAGTACCGTCTCCTAGTTCTCTTCTCTTAAAGTGATCTTGGGGTCTGAACTCCTCGACTGGACGTGCTGTTTCCCGTAAAGGCTAACCCAGTTTTGCTGGTCAGTTAGCTGTGGAAAACACCTCAAATCTAGGCCACACTTTGCCGGCTCGGAACATGACCTACCTGTACGACCACGAATCGCTGCACATTATGACGAACGGCTGCATGAATATGACGTCCTTATGTCACACTACATGTCACGTTCTAGATGGAGATCCGTGTTAGATCGCGTGCCCTCGACATTTCGGTCAGTGAATCAGGTAGCGGACATCCCGTCCAGATAAACTCATGAATGGACGGCGGCTGTTTATGGAATCGGCTGGGGCCTTGGAACAGATCAGCGAGCGCGCTGGGAAGGAAGGCGCAGATGGGATCGCCAGGGAAACATTTCGTCACGCTCGAGAGAAAGGCTGCAACAAATAAGACACGGCCTGACGCCGCTCGGACTTCGCTAAAACATCGAGGCGGCAAATGACTGGGGAAAACCAGCTGTCGTTCCGGGGACCTGTCCCAGTTGCTGTCAACTGAGGCCTCGTACCTAGTGCCGAAAAGTTTCCTTTCCAACGGTTCAGGTTTATTATACTACATTGTTGAGGCTTTCTTGACCACTTGATATATTTGCTCTTGCCTTCTATCTCGGGCTCTTCGGAAGACAGTTGTTTGAAGATTTTTCTAGCGTTTCGCCTCTAGGAGTGGCCGACATTGTCAACGCTGAGTCCGTCACCAGCAATAGAAGATGGAGCTTTGACAATGCCGGCCACTCGTGCTTGCAAAACGTCAGAAATGGTCAAACAAATTTCGGCCGAAGAACGCGAGGCAGAAGCCAACAGACAATATATTGTACATTGCTGTGTTTACTTGGAGTTCGCAAATCGAATTTTCGTAAATCTCTTTCCCAATTTCGCTTCTGAATGGTCATGTACACAATTTAATATCTATTCTAGAAATGCGGTTCCGGATGCTGGATTTCGGGTTCCATAATCACTTTACGGGTCAACATAAACGTAGGCTTGTAAACTCCCAACAGAAAAATACAATTATAATATTCACATTTAGTGTAACATCCGAACAGAAAAATCCCGTTTATGTTCCCAATAGAGAAATTTCTTTCCAATAATAAAATATCAAGGTTCAATGTGACCTTGCATTAGAGACTGACTGCATATCGAGATTAATAAGTTTTGACGTCACCAGCGCTGCGTCATGGCCCTGTGAAATCATCTTGAATAAAGTGAAAAATTCTTACCTCACAATGGTGTCGCCGGATAACGCTGTCTATATACATCTGCTCCTATAAGAAATTTTTGGCACAGTCCAGTGCAACGCTGGCCACTAGATTTTCATTTGTAGGAAAACAACTGATTTTCTTTTGGTTAATCAGCATGAATATGAAACTTCCTGGCAGATTAAAGCTGTGTGCCCGACCGAGACTCGAACTCGGGACCTTTGCCTTTCACGGGCAAGTGCTATACCGTCTGAGCTACCGAAGCACGACTCACGGCCGGTCCTCACAGCTTTACTTCTGCTAGTATCTCGTCTCCTACCTTCCAAACTTTACAGAAGCTCTCCTGCGAACCTTGCAGGCAAAGGTCCCGAGTTCGAGTCTCGGTCGGGCACACAGTTTTAATCTGCCAAGAAGTTTCATATCAGCGGACACTCCAATGCAGAGTGAAAATCTCATTCTGGAAGCATGAATATGCACAGAAAAAATTCGTAAAATCGTTAAACTCATATGAATGCTGGCAAAAGTTTTCTTCAGAACAAAAGTTGTTATTGAAACATTTCTGCAAGGAATTACATGGGACTTTAACAGTACAATTGTGGTTAAATCAGTTGTGGCAGTTAACATATGCGTGCGGCAACAAACAACAATAATTTTTTTTCCCTTATACCACATTGCTCAGGCACCACCATCGTTCTGTACGACCGGCGCAACACAACGTAATGAACCCCTAATGAACCCCCTTACAGGCTTTCGCGGCCATTGTCACAATCAATAAAATTTTTGTGGGTTTGTGACCGCATTGTCAAAATGTAAAACTACTGTTCTAAGTAGTCTTCTTCATGGTGTTTTTGTTTACTGCTGAACGAGAAAACTTTGTTTTTTTATATAACTGCAGAAAAAATTTGGAAATTTCTGGTAAAGTCTTATGGGACCAAACTGCTGAGGTCATCGGTCCCTAAGCCTACACACTACTTAATCTAACTTGAACTAACTTACGCTATGGACAACATACTCTCCCATGCATAAGAGAGAGCTCGAAACTCCGACAGGGGGAGCCGCACGGACCGTGGCAAAGCACCTAAGACCGCGCGGCTACCCCGTGCGGTTATACACCTGCAGACGTGACTGCAATGCGGTCACAAACTCACAAATATGCTATTCATTTTACGGGTGCTTTTGAACACTCTATCACACTGAAGTCATGAGTGGGTTGGCAGGTTACTACTTGCTTTTTAAATCCACCACATCTACGTATGTACTCCTCATGGTGGAGGGCACCTCCTGAGATGTGGTCGATTTTATTTTCTATTTCATTCGCGTATTGAGTGGGGCTCTGGCTGTACACGCTATCATGCCTCTTTTACCTACGGTGGCAGCATAGTGGCCTCTGAGTTCTCTCCAAATGTAGGTTCTCTGAATTTACACCAACTCTGTGATTGGATTGAAGAGATACTAGCAAACAGAACACAACATATCATTCTGAACGAGGAGAAGTCTTCACACATAGGAATATAAATCCTCTACTGCAAAGCTACACTATTGATGACAAACAGCTGGAGACAGCGTCTGCCATAAAAAATCGGGACGTAACTGTCCAGAGCAACCGTAAGTGGAATGACCATATAAAACAGATAGTAGAAAAAGCAGTCACCAGACTCAGATTCATCGGAAAAGTCTTAAGGAAATGTAATCACCCACGAAAGAAGCGGCTTATAAGGCGCTCATTCGCCCGATTCTCCAGTATATTGTTCATCTATATGGTATCCCTGTCAGGTAGGACTCATAAAGAAGATCCAACGAAGACCCGCGCGTTTCGTCACGGGATCGTTTAGCTGGCGACAGAGCGTTACGGAGATGCTAAACAAACTCCACTGTCAGACGTTAGTGGAGAGGCGTTTTACATCACAGAGAGGTTTACTATTGAAATTTCGGGACAGCACTTTTCAGGAGGAGTCGGACAATATATTACTTCCCCCCGCATACATCTCGCGTATTGACCGCGAGGAGAAAATTCGAGAAGTTAGAGCCAATACAGAGGCCGACCGACAATCATTCTTCCCGCGCGAGTAAAGCAGGGTTGGAGGGATCAGATAGATAGTGGCACAGAAAGTATCCTCCGCCACACATTATCAGGTGGCTTGAGGAGTATGATGTAGATGTAAATGTAGATGGCTTAAAAGTAATTTCGGACGTGTTCCATGGAGGATTACAGGACCATTACTTTTTACAACGTATATAAATAACCTCATAGATAATGTCGAAAATTCTACGAGGCTTTTCGCGGGTGATGCTGTTGTGTAGAGAGAAGTAGTGAAACTAGAAAACTGTAGCCAAATGCAGAAGATCTGCCGAGGATCGGGCCGGGGTGCAGTGAGTGGCAGTTGACCCTCAACGTAAATAAATGTAATATAGTGCCAATACATGAAAGATTCATTATTCTATGATTACGTAATTACAGAACAATCACCGGAAGCACTTACTGCCTTAAAAGTCATAGGAGTAAGTAAAAAGGAGTGATTTTATGTGGAAGGACCACATAAAATTATTCGTGAGTAAGGCAGATGCAAGACTGGATTCAATGAAAGAATTCTCAGGATATGTAGTCCATCAGCAGATGAAGTAGCCTGTACAACTCTCGTTCGACCAATAACCGAATATTGCCCGTCTGTTTGCGATCGATACCATATAGGAGTGATGGACGAAACAGAGTACACCCAAAGAAGAGCAGCACCCTTCGTTACAGGAAAATTTAGTGAGCGCGAAATGCTCACCCAACTCCAGTGGAGCGCTGCAGAGCAGGAGCTCTGCACCATGATACAGCCTACTGTTAAAGTTTCGAGAGTGCACGTTCCTAGGAACCTTTCCTAGAAGCGTCAGCAAATACGTTGCTTCCTCGTACCTACATATTCGAAAAGACCGTAAGATAAACTCAGAGACACTCGAACCCACACGGGAGCTCACCAGCAATCATTCTTGCCGCAAAGCACTTGCGACAGGAGCAGGAAAAGGGAGAAGTGACATTGGTACACAAAGTACCCTCCGCTACACACCGTAAGGTGAATTGAGGAGGATAACTGTAGACGTAGCTGTATCCAACAGGCTTTCGCAAGAACTACGTCCAACCATTGGCATTTATGTTCCTGGACAATTTCTATTACACTTTCGTAAGAGTGATACTGATGTGTTAAAATCCTACCAGCGTGTCTCTGAATTCGTCTGATGTATCTCTCTATGCGTAATTAATAAATGCATGCTTTCACGATGATTTCCATTAATAAAATATTCTGGGGTTTTATGTCGCGTCAAGTGGTCAACAGCCGACGAACTTTCGCCAGAGATCTTCTCTGCCATTGTCAAGAGTTTGGCTGCCGTGTGGATGCCGCTGCCGTGTTTATATTAGCCGCGCCGTCCCCAGTGACGTCACTGGTCCTCAGTCCTGGACCTATATAGTAACCTTTCGGTGACGCGACCGCCGCGCCCACTTCAACCGCCGGCCGAGGTGGCCGAGCGGTTCTAGGCGCTACAGTCCGGAACGGCGCGACCGCTACGGTCGCAGGTTCAAATTCTGCCTCGGGCATGGATGTGTGTGATGTCCTTAGGTTAGTTAGGTTTAAGAAGTTCTAGGGGACTGATGAACTCAGAAGTTAAGTCCCATAGTCCTCAGAGCCAGTTGAACCATTTTCTTTTTGAACTTACTTCAACCTGCTTCAGCTTCCCAATCACAGGATTACAGGCCTTACTCAGCTGCAGTCCACTGTCTTTATTGAGGATGTTATCCGGTATTTTGATCTCTATTGCTTTTCTTTACGCTATTCCAGAAGCAGTTGGTCGGTTTAATAATAAAAGTTTCGCCTAACATAATTCGGCGTTCGTTTGAAAGGGTACGGTCTGCTACAGCTGATTTTTCGGGTCAGCGTAGAGGCAAAAACTTTTCATGTTCTGTTGCAGTTACTGGTGATAAGGTTTACCTATTCACGTGAGGGCCTATCACACACTCAATAGTCTTGTCCTCCCAGCTCTTTGACGACGCCATCGTGCGCATTTATTTAAACATATTTTGACGTCATCGTATTTTTCACATTGTGGAGAATACTTTAACCACATGGACGGCGTCTCGACGGGGATCCCATTAGCTCCAGTTGTAGTCAACCTCTTTACGAAGCACTTAGAGGACATCACCTTGGATGGTTGAAATGTCTCTGAGCAATATGGAACTTAACATCAGAAGTCATCAGTCCCATAGAACTTAGAACTACTTAAACCTAACCAACCTAAGGACGTCACACACATCCATGTCCGAGGCAGGATTGCAACCCGCGACCGTAGCAGTCGCGCGGTTCCGGACTGAAGCGCCTAGAACCGCTCGGCCACAACGGCCCGCACAATGCCTTGGACGCGGCTACTGCAAAGTCTAGTTATTTTAATCGCTGCGTCGACGATACCTTCTTCATAGCACCACACGGTAATGAATGGAAAAACGCACAAGGACGCCCGATGTAAGCGGACATTCATCAGGTAGAGGGGAAATGATATTGGTACATCGAGACAGTTCCCAAGCAATGTGACTCAACTTGTAATACGTGCAAGTTGCTGACAGCGTGTATGTACTCGTCAAAAAAGGATGTTGCAGAAATGTGCAATGCATCACTAATTCAGTGCAGTTTTCCAGAGTGAGTGAAATAAAGCATTGTGAAACCCCTCTAAGGAAAGGTCGTAAGAGAGACGTCAACAACTACCGACCTTTTTCGCTACTGATATAGTTTCCCAAACCTTTTGAGAATATTATCTCACCTGAGTAATAATATTATCATCTGTAGATCGCAGTTTGGATTTCAGGCGAGTTGTTCAACTGGGAATGCCATTTACAAGTTCACTTTTCTGTGATCTATCTGAGGCATTTGACTGTGTGAAACACGATATTCTACTAGATAAACTGAGGTTTTTTAGTACTGATGTTATAGGAAACAAACAGATAATCTCATATCTAACTAAAATTATGCAGGAAGTTCTACTTATTTACTTATTAATTCAGTCGGTGTAATCGGAGAATTCTTCTGACGGGGGGGGGGGGAGGGGAAATCAAATATGGGGTTCCCCAAGGCTCAATCTTCAGTCCGCTATTGTGGCGATCTTCCGTCTAACATACAAAAAGCAGGATTAGTTGTTGTTGCGGATGTCAGTAGCATGACAATCAGTCCAAGCATACATAAAACAACAGAATATTTGGTAACAATCTTCTCAAAAGTATCATGACTGGCTTTCTGCTAATGGCCTCACTCTCAATTTAGAAAGCACAACATATTCAGTTCTACACGTCCAGAGATACTACAGCAATGATCGTTGTAACACATGGTGATGAAACAAGAAATAGGGTGGAAACTTCAAAGATTTTGGGGGTCCTTACTGATGAGAATTTAAAATGGAAACAGCATATTTTGAAACTCTTAAAACACCTAGTTCAGCCACATTCGCATTACGAATCATTTCCAATTAGTAAGTTGACGAATTTCGTATATTTTCATTGAAAAATGCCATATGGAATAATGTTCTCGGGTAACGCATCTTCATGAAAGAGCATGTTCGTAGTTCAAAAACGTGCTGTAAGAAAAATGTGTGTTGCTCATCCACGATCTTGTTGTAGACATCTATTTAAGGAGGTAGGCATTTTTTGACTATTGCTTCACGGTGTGTTTACTTCCTCATGAAGTTAATTGAAATAATCTACTGCCGTTGAAAAGGAGCAATGATGCACATAATTACAGTACCAGAGGAAAACATGACATTCATTACTCTACATCAAAGTTGTCCTTAGAACAAAAGTAGTGCACAATGAAGCAACCGACATTTTTTATCACTTACCCACTGATATTAAATGTCTGACAGAAAGCAAAATAAAATTCGAAAACAAACTTATTAAGTTTCTCTTTGACGGTAGACTATTTTCTATTATTGAAACATGCGGAAGGTGGTGGGCACAAAAAAAAACTTGTTACCCACCACCTTTTTCCTATATTTACAAAATTAATTTGTGATGTGAATATAAAATTACTCGTTCCATATTATTACGAGTTACCATGTAGAAGATACGTGAAACTTGAAACTCACTACCGAACTACGGGGGTCACTCCAAAAGAAATGCACACTATGTTTTTTTAATCCGTCTTTTATTCTACATGTTTGAAAGTTTAGGAACAATATTTTCATTTCTCCACGTAATTCCCATCCTTCTCAACTGCCTTACTCTATCTTGGAACCAGCGCCTGTATACCCGCACGGTAAAATTCTGGACCAACCTGTTGGAGCCACTGTTTGGTAGCATGCACAAGGGATTCATCATCTTCAAACCTTCTTCCACGAAGAGAGTCTTTCAGTTTCCCAAAGAGATGATAGTCACATGGAGCGAGGTCAGGACTGTAAGGTGGGTGTTTCAGTGTTGTCCATACGAGTTTTGTGATCGCTTCCATGGTTTTTGACTGACATGTGGCCGTGCATTGTCATGCAACAGCAAAACATCCTGCTTTTGCCGATGTGGTCGAACACGACTCAGTCGAGCTTGAAGTTTCTTCAGTGTCGTCACATATGCATCAGAATTTATGGTGGTTCCACTTGGCATGATGTCCACAAGCAAGAGTCCTTTGAAATCGAAAAAGACTATAGCCATAACTTTTCCAGCAGAAGGTGTGGTTTTGAGTTTTTTTTCTTGGGTGAATTTGCATGATGCCACTCCATTGATTGCCTCTTCGCCTCTGGTGAAAAATGATGGAGCCATGTTTCATCACCTGTCACAATTCTTCCAACAAATTCATCTCCACCATTCTCGTACTGTTCCAAAAGTTCGCTGCATACCGTTTTTCTTGTTTCTTTGTGAGTCACTGTCAACATCCTGGGAACACACCTGGTACAAGCTTTTTTTAACGCCAACACTTTCAGTATTCTGCAAACACATCTTTCCCCTATCCCAACGTAGCGTGACAATTCGTTCACTGTGATGCGTCTGTCAGCAGTCACCAGTTCGTTAACTCTCTGCACATTGTCTGGAGTGTGTGTAGTACGAGGCCTGCCGCTGCGAGGACAATCCTCAAAATTGCTGTGCCCGCTTTCATCACGTAACCTGCTTGCCCACCGACTAACTGTACAGCGATCGACAGCAGCATCTCCATACACCTTTTTCAACCTCTTGTGGATGTTTCCCACAGCACAGGAATTCTATGACAGCACGTTGCTTCTGACAAACGTCAAGTGTAGCAACCATCTTGAAGACATGCTGTGACGGCGCCACTCACGGGTACAGGTTGAAATAAGTTTGAAAACAAGCGGGAAGGATGTATCTACACACTGTAAAACTTTCACACAAGCAGGATGAAAACTGTATTCTTACAAAAATAGTGTGCATTTCTTTTGGAGTGACCCTCGTAACTTAGTTTCGGAGAAGCGCCACCCGGACGCAGCGCGGAGGCGGCCGTCCTTTCATCGGCAGGGGATCGCGAGGGCAGAGAGGATGCCTCCGAAGGCCACGGCGCTGCGCCACGGGCGCGGGCAGCCAGCGTGTCCGGGACATCCGCCTCTTCCGACATCCTGCTGTTTCGAGACCTCTCGGAGTTCCCTGGCCTCCGCAGGTGCTGCCTCACGGGTGCGGCAGTGCTTCAGAGCCTCTCGCATGTTTCCCGTCTTTCCGCTTCCAACCGGTACCCGATAAATTTACAGTTTTTTAAAGACGACGTTCAGGAAGGAGCACGGGGCAGCGCTATTACGCAACACAACGTGCTTCGAGACACACAGCCGTTCTGCAGGAAGAAAGGAAGATTAGGATCTAAGCTCCCGTCGACGACCTTATTTGAGTGGAAACACAAGCTGTGCAATAATGACTATGTGGACGATGTGGCCTATTCTACACCTTATTTTAGATCCATGTGACGATGCTGTGCTGATTATATTTATATGTTCTGACGATGCCATTATGGCCTTATCACTTTAGGACACGGTGTAAAAAAGATCTGAGGATGGTCATTACGGACTGAAACCGGTCATCGTCTGAAGAATTGATATTGTGATCAGAGACTGGAATAAAAAACATATGACACAAGCTGTGATTCAGGAAAGATGGAGAAGGAGTCTGCCGTCTCATTTCCGAAAAATTATTTATTCTGTCAATTCATCTTCAACAACCCCTCATAGGCGCTCGATGTATGGTCCCTAACTTTAAACGAGGACGTACCAAAAAAAAAAAAAAAAAAAAAAAACAGCGGAACACTATGCCTGTCAGAGCATCGACATCGACACTTGACTTGCACTAGAATTTATGGAACAGGACGCGAATGATGAAGTTTGGTTGTAATTCTATATACAGTATACGATCTAATAGTTCGTATTCCACTAAACTACCGACTCTTTAAAGAAACTGACTCGCATGCCCAGAACAGCTTCAAACATCTGATTGCTACACAAATGAGTTAATACGAGCGTTGCCCAGAAAGTAATGCGGCGCTTTTCTTTTTTTCTCAGCCGAAAACAATGCTACGAATGCGAAACGTTACGCATGTTTTCATTTGAAGTCTCTTGAGTGAGCGTGCCAAGTTTCCGTCACTTCCGACCTATGTCGTAGGTGTAGGACAGTTTCCAAATGGCGTCTGTAGGTGATGTACCTTACAAGCAACGCGCCGTCATTGAATTTCTCACTGCAGAGAAAGAACCTGTGGGGAATATTCACAAACGCTTGAAATTGTAAGAGATCAACTGTCATATAAAAGCCTTTCACACTATTTTCGTAACACATAACTGATGCAAACCTATCTGCATCCGATACAGGCTGTGATATACTTAGTCAACAGTAGAGAAGAAAACCAGCAGAAGACATCACTGATTTCGATTCGTAGATATACGCTGCCCCCCTCCTTCCCCCCAAATGCCACACCAGCAGCCACAGTGAAAAACGATGGATAAAGTGTTCTAGATTAATCTAGTTTAAGTCTGTTTATTTTTAAGTAACATTTCTCTATGTATGTATAAACGCTTGAAGATGAACAGAACATGTTCGAAACGCGTTGCATTTAGTTAGATTAAGCATAAAACAAGAAGTGACTGGTAGTAGAAACTTGAAATAAATAATTATCCCACACAGTCACGGTTCACAAACATAACCATTATGGCTGAAATTAATAAAAAGTCTACGGAGCATCTGCTGTCGACAGAAATACAGTTAGTCGCTGGGCGCGGAGATTGAGGTCATCATGAGGCGTTTCGGCAGAGCTCCACGATTCGCAGTGCTCGGGAAGACCGTCCACGGCTGTCACAATATGACATGTTGTAGCGAGCTGATGTCATTCACGAGGACAGACGCTTTACGACTCTGCAGTTGGTGCTGCATCTGTCAATCAGCAAAGGAAGTGTGGATGAAATTATCCGCACTCTTGGATATTCAAAAGTGTGAGCAAGACGGGTCCCGCAGTGTCTAAAGGTGGATCACAAATCACGCAGAAAGAATCCTTTGTCTTGATTTGTTGCAACATTTTGAAGCTTAGGAGGAGGCCTTCCTGTCCCGAATTGTGACAGGTGATGAAACCTGGGTTCACCATTTTGAGCCCGAAACAAAACGACAGTCGATGGAATGGCGCCATTCCCACTCCTCACAGAAGAAAAAATTCAAAGCAACTGCTTTCGCCGGTAAGGTCATGATCACCGTGTTCTGGGATTGTGAAGGGGTGATTCTCATTGATGTCATGCCAAGAGGCGGTACCACTAATTCAGAAGCATATGCCAACACATTGACAAAACTCAAGACACACTTCCGAAGACTTCGGCGTCACAGCACTCCAGGAGATGTTTTGCTGCAACGCGATAACGCTCGGCCCCACGCAAGTCTGAGGACTGCTGAACACATCGCAAAACAGGGTTGAACTGTGTTACCCCATCCACCCCATTGCCCTGACCTATCCCCTCGGGGTTCCACTTGTTTGAGCCATTAAAGGACGCCATTCGTGCAAGACATTTTGAGGACGATGAGGAGGTGATTCACACAATGAAGCACTGGCTCCGCCACCAGGACAAGGATTGGTACCGACAGGGAATACACACCCTTGTTTCGCGCTGGAGGAAAGCCATAGAACGGGATGGTGAATTACGTGTAAAAATTGGTTGTGTAGGTAAAACACCATTCTTTCGTGTGTGTAGTTCTCATTACGTTCAATAAAGAATTGTTGAAGAAAAAAAATGCGGTGCATTACTTTCTGGGCAACCCTCGTGTGTTAAATATTTGATGTTAAGCATGTTAGCGAGCAGAAGTTTCGAAAAGATTTGAAATTATGCTCACTGTTTGTTGGAAGTCACTAAGTACTCTCATTATGAAACACTGGATGATCATAGTCTCACTAATTTGCGCTTCATCTTAGAAAAAAACAAGTCTTTCTCCAATATCAATATCTGTTACGTCATAGAGGGGTTGGACATAATGTGTATTTTTTTTAATGAGGCTGCCGCCATTTTACTGCAATAATTTCTATTTTATTGTTGTGCAATCCACTTTTCGGCCTTACGACCATTTCATGTACAAAAACTTATTTATATGTAAAAAGTTTTTGTACTTGAAAACAGCCCAAGGCCGAAACGTGGATCTTATAACAATAAAATAAAGCTTAGCACAGTCAAATGGGATCAGTATCATTCAAAAATTTACCATGTTTGAACATAACTAGGGATCCCAGCCCAGCCTGCAGGTTGTGCTTTTGTATTTGATCACGAACGAGCAACTGTGCCATGTTCTCAATAGGTTGCAAGCGTCAGCCGCGGTGAGAACAGTGTTCTGTGTAGTTGTGAGTGCATTATGTCTGAGTTAACTGAATTGGAGCGTGGGAAAATTGTTGGTACTCGTATGGGGAGCGCTTCTTTTATGCCGCGTACAGAAAAGTCGGAGATTTATGTTGAGTGATCGTGACGGACGGCCATTAAAAAGTCTGTGACGAAAAATAAGACGATGAGAGCTGCAAAAGTCACTGAAGAACTGAACGTCACACTCGTGAACCCTGTCAGCACCAAAACGACACTAAGGCATCCTCAGAAACAGGAAATTCCAGGGCGAGCTGGAATTCCAAAACCACTCATCAGTGATGCTAATGCCCGTAACAGGAAAAGTGTCGCCAAATCCATAAAACCTGTTTTGGATGCCAACTGTTTCCTCACTGTATTAGGCATGGTAATCTGTTGTGTTTGTGATGTTTCCATATTTCTGTCCACTCCCTGTAACTCCTGACCTATATGTCATATAATGATATAATTTTCCAGGTACATTCGTTGATATATGTGGATACTGTCTGAAAAGTATCTTACGAATGGAGTTTGAAGTAGACAAATAAGTGACTGAAACGTCACGCCTGATGCTGAAGTTTTACTGTGCACCATTTTAAGCAGAGGCTAGTTTTTCATGCAACTACGTGTTTATAAGTTCATATCCCCTGAACTATTTGTCGTACAAAGATATAGTTTTGCATATGTGCCGATACTAACTGAAAATAGTATTGCGAATAGAGTAGGCAGCAAAGATGTAATACATTAAAATGTCGTGTCTCATACTGATATTCTACTCCACGAACAGCGAAAATGTAGTAAATCATAAACTTTTTTTTCTTGCACCTTTTTGTGTGGGTGGGTGGGGGGGGAGGGGGGGAGTTGCCAGTTAGAAAAGTTTTTTAAAGGTTTGAAAATGTGTGCAAAGCTTGTTGGAAGTCGCTATGTAATGCTTGAGGTAAATTTTAAACATAAGATAAAACTCTAAATGAGTAGATTATGAGAGCATTTTAAATTTTTAAATCGGCCAATAGCTGAGAGAAGTACTGAAAATCTATTTTTTGTTGGTCCTGGAAGCACTTAGATAGACAACCTGCAAGTGTTGTTTGTTAGGGTTTCGGGACAGTCGCTTAGTGGTGTAGATTCTTCAGTAGAAGGCAGCGGTTCTTACTGGAAACTCCCAATACAAATCTATCATAATTATAACATCACATAAACTGGAGAATGAAAAATAGTAGAGAGCTGTAAAATATTTGGTCGCCTTTAACTACAAATTTTTTCAAATGTCGCAAACGCGTTTGTGCTGCCACGCGACTTTTACGGCACGGAACGGAATGCATACGGAAATGTTCAGTTGCCACGTCTGAACACGTCTAATCAAAATCCCGATAAGATGTAACTGTTCAAAATCGAAGTCGACCACATCTGTGAAAGTTAAAGTTCATCGCCATGGTTCCACCACCGAAATACTGTGTGTCTACTTGCTATAACTCTCTAGAAACGGAGTCCAAAATTCACTGAAAAATATCAAAATACTTCCACAACATGTCGCTGCCCGCCCGAAAACATTGTATTCTCCGTGAATCAGAAAATGGAGTGATATAGACTCGATGTAACTTCACTGGTGACCACTCCCTTGCTCAAATTCCTCACACTATATACAGAATGTTCATAAAATCTCTATCCGTTTCTAACGAACAATGAATAGGTTTACATAATAGATAATTGTAATATATTTCTGTGATAACTTGGGCCTATTGCCCTGTTTTTAGAATAGTCGACAAGAATTATTACGCTAAAGGAATTTGTTGTGGTTACTGCTCTATTGCGCGTTTGGTCTTACTTGAATGTGCAAAAAACGTTCACTCTCACATTTCACAAGCCAACAGCAAAAACATCAACACATTCGGTTACTTCTGAATAAGTTCCAAAGAACTGGAAACGTTCACGATAAATCACGTTCCAGAAGTTATATTTAGGACAAAAGACTGATCTGAGAATCTAAGAAGCAATTTAAAGGAGCCGAATGCATCAACTCCTCTTTTAAAGAACGAGTCACGTGTGCCAAAAAGGAATGATTTTGAAAGTTTTATACTTTTCGCTAAAGGAAAAAAGTGTAAAAGGTTCAGATGCTACACTAATTAGACCACGAAGATTACGCAACTCGTCAAGCTGCTGTTACGATCTGACAGAAGCTGCATACAGCGAACACCTTAAGAATCTCATTTTGTTTAGTCTTGAGTCAATATTCCGCATCTATAGAAAAGTTAACAAACATAACTGGTGCATATTGGGTAACGAACCGCCTAACGCTACCACCGTATGGCAAAGAGGCACATCACTAATGAATATATGGGTTGGATTCGCAAAGATTACAGTTTATGATCTCTTCATTTTTGCAACAGATACAATTACCGGAAACATGCGCTATGATATTGTTGAGCAACTTTTGGAAACACAGCTTCACGAAGAAGGCATTGCTGATACAGAATGGAACACCCCTACATTTGGCTTACATACTAAGGGAGTGCCTAAATCGAAATTCGTCAACACATGGACAAGGAGAGGTTGAGCAAGCCGTCGCGTTCACCTGATTTGACATCCTTGGAGTTCTTCGCTATCTTCATACGAAGATATGATATAGGAGTACTTTGCTCAGAGATATTATTTGTTTTTGTTTGTTTGTATTAATGTCGATGCTTGGACAAGTATTTTAATCAAAACTGGCATTAACATGACTGCCTAAAACAAAATGAATAAATTACTACAAGAATGAACTTCAAATGATCTGGTGCCACGTTTCTATTCTTATACGAGAGTTGTCCAGAAAGTAAGTTCCGATCGGTTGCGAAATGAAAACCACTGGGAAAATCCGGTAAAGCTTTGCACAGATGTTTGGCAGTGTCTCTAGTATGCCCGTCGATCGTGTCGCGTCGCTCTTTTTAGTTTTGGGTGAACAGTGAGCACGTAAGGATGCGTAGGGAATTGCGTCTCCCACGAAGTATGAGGGCCTGGTTAGAGATCTCGCCTGTGTCATGCAGCCCACATAACACAACTGTCGAGCACTTCCTTCTTCATGCCAATTCGCTGCCGCACACTTCAGGGGCAATGAAGACGCCCCTGCAGCGTTTCCGATGAGAAATGTTTGATCACCCACAATGCAGTCCGTAATTGGCTCCCCTTGAGTCTCATCTCTGCTCACAAGAGCCGCTGGTTATGAAGACAATTTTCCACAGACAACGAGCTGCAGACCAGTGCAGATAACTGGCCGAAAGCACAGGCGGCTGCTTTCTATGACGAGGATATTGGAAAGTTGATACAACACTACGACAAAACTCGAAATTGGAGAGGTGAGAATGCTGAGAAGTAGGTGGAAGGTGTACCTAACTGTTGCAAATAAAACATTTCTGGTTTTCACTGTGGTTTCCATTTCGCGACCGATCGGAATGTACTTTCTGGACAACCCTCGTATTAACACATAATAGAGTCAGTTTTTGGGAAAACTGGCACTAACATGAATGCCCAAGAATAAAATAATATAAAGTTATAGTATTTGCAATGAACTTCAGCTGTTTGTGTGACTATGAACTTTATTATTAAAATCAACGAGAACAAAACATCAAATGAACAGCTGACTTATTTCTCTTCTTACATTAACACCATCTAGAATATTAGTAACGGCAGATTCTGTTTACTACGGAGGCCGGCCGGTGTGGCCGAGCGGTTCTAGGCGCTTCAGTCTGGAACCGCGCGACCGCTACGGTCGCAGGTTCGAATCCTGCCTTGGGCGCAGACGTGTGTGATGTCCTTAGGTTAGTTAGGTTTCAGTAGTTCTACGTTCTAGGGCACTGATGACCTCAGATGTTAAGTCCCATAGTGTTCAGGGCCATTTGAACCATTTGAATTTGTTTACTTCGGCTAAAGTATTGATTTATTTTAATAGTAGAGAGCCTGGACATTTAGCCATATAGTACAGGATTTATTCTGTGGTAGGATAATGTCGTTGACAGCTGTGTAGTTAGGATGTAAAGGGGGGGATAGAGGAAGGGCGTTGGGGAAAAGTTGGGGGGGGGGGGTTATATTGGTTGACTGATTACCTTTCCTGAACTAGAAAGTCTACAAAATTCTGAAGGAAGACTTTATTTATCAGTTCAGTCTGGTGATTGAGTAGGTAGTCAGGTGCTGTGTTTGTGTTGATAAAGATTTCGATTTCTTCAAGAAGGTCAAGTATTAGACCCTTATGGCAAGATGAAGTGTTTGAAGGTTTTATTTCATGTAGTTTATAGAATGATTGTGTTGAGTAAGCAGTGTGGCAGTGCTGGATTTGTTTAGGTTGTTAAGATGGATTGCATCCATGCGATCTTTCAATCTTGTAGTGAGTCTTCTACTAGTCTGTCCAGTGTAGATCACTTGGACACGAGTTGCAAATGAGTTTGTGTACACATAGCTTTTGGTACTGTTGAACAGTGGCTGTGGAAATATATATGATCTTTTTGTTTGTGGGTGGTTGTTCAGCTACTGGTTAGTTTAATTTTGTTGTATGGATTAGTGTATCTATTATGGCAGGTCTGTACCCTTCGCTGGAGACAACTGATTTAATCATTTCTGTTTCTTTTTGTCTTTCACTTGTGTCCAATGGGATTTTAAGCATGTGATTAATTATTGTCCAGAAGAATGCTTTTTTATGTTGGCCTGGATAGCAAGAAGAGTTATGTATGGTAACACTGTTTGTTGTTGGCTTCCTAAAATTTTGAAGGTTATGCTTTTGATTTTTAGATCAAGATAGTAAATGCCTTACGGTATTTCATGTTATACAATGAGATGCATTTTCTGGTGTAATTTATTAAGTTCTTTGACTAAATTTTCTATTTATTTTGTTGTTCCAGTGGACAGAATGAGAGTGTCATCAACACAGTGTCTGTAATAAAGTCGCTTATCTTTCACTTCCGATTGGTATTTAGAAAGTTGCTACCAATTACTATCTATGGCCAATCCATC
Source organism: Schistocerca piceifrons (assembly GCF_021461385.2). Classification (NCBI taxonomy): domain Eukaryota; kingdom Metazoa; phylum Arthropoda; class Insecta; order Orthoptera; family Acrididae; genus Schistocerca; species Schistocerca piceifrons. The sequence goes on along the minus strand of NC_060145.1, from coordinate 260,772,997 downwards.
TTCCCGAATGTAAAACTTGTTGTTGGGCAGGAAGTAGTTGTGTGATAATACAAGCTGCAGGGTCTCTTTGAGTTCGTAAATTTCAGCACTGCCCATTGTTCCATATCCATTTAAGTTGACTATGTCAAGATATGCAAATCTAGCTGTAGCAGGGATGTAGATATCTTTTAGCTATTGATAGGCTCATAACAGTTTTTGATAGAAGGTTTTTTTTTTTTCAAACACATATGCCTTGCAGATAATGTCATTAAGTTTCCTGGCGATTTTACAGCTTGGACTACTGATGGAGTTCACAATGGAACATACTGGATATTCTGATTTGTGGATCTTAGGTTGTGATCTCAATTTTGGTACTGATGGGTTCAACACTACACTTAAACAGGAAGTTGCAGTTTTTAAGTAACTTTTCAATCTTATTTTCGAATTTTGGTGCAGGACTATATGCTAGTCCTCTTATGCTATTATTTTTAAGAATTCATGAATTTTGTTGATATATTCTGATTCATATATGACAACAGCTGTGCTGTCCTTGACCACTCTGACAATGAGGGCATTTTCGGTTGAAAGGTTCTTGATAATGTCACAATGTCCTGTGTTCATAATTCATCCTATTCTACTTTTTGTTCTGGCCTCTGTTTCTCAGAGCAGTGCTGTTTGCCTTATGGGATATGACATTTTGTTCATTATGTTTTAGTTCAGCACTTGTGCATACAATTTTTGTGCTCAGTATTAGATCTTTCTTTAATAATGTTTTCATTTCGTGTGGGAGCAATATGGTGCTCAAGACCTTTATTTAACAGATTTATTTCATATTTCTGTAGTGTTTATCACTTCGTCAAAAAACTTATGTTGTATTTGAGAAGAAATACTGGAGGACTTCGGTGGTTATCTTCTTCTCATGTCTCAGTGGGATGATAGTACGCTCTTTGTTGATGTATAAATTGGCATAGTGTAAAAAAGCATGAATACATGAGAAATACAGTTATGGCATAGCTCTAGTGCATATCACACAGCTGTCAGTTGAGGAGATCTTTCTTTTTGTAAAGAGATTTTTTATTTGAGTTTTTAACCAAATAATTTCACACGATGCCTTTGCTATCTTGACTGGTATGCATCGTTACTTTTATTCTAACATATCTTGGAGTCAAGTTTTTTTGTTAACTCTTATTGCAAAGATGGTTTTCATTAGTTTAAGTTTATATTTCCGGAATTCACGCATTGTTCTAATTACAGATTAAGTTTACCCACTACGGATTGTTTAAGAACCCGTGACTGTTTACTCAGTATAAATACACAAAACTGCAACCAGTCATACTTTTAGATTACATAGTCATGAATCCACTTTCTTTCGCTACTTGTAGAAATTGATGTTAAACGACCGCTCTTCATGTGTAAGACCTGACGTCGTGATGTGAGTAGATCCCTTTCTACGCCGTCGCTGCCTAGCGGCTTAGACTGGAAACAGGAGAAACTACTCACTTTGGCAACAAGATGAAACTTAGGAAAAAGGAAGTACGAAGTAATTCACAATTCTGCATTTTTCAAATGTACTGATGTCCATTGCTTTTGCAACATTTTTCTAAACAAATTTCAAAACTAATCATGACTTATTCACACATGCAGAGATAGTTACTAATTTTACACTCTGAGACATACGAACAGCAAAATACGTAGGTAAGAAGCAGACATATTTTTCGCTACGACCATGTTGCTACAGCAACAAATTAAAAATAATGCCAATCCTCCGGTTCCGACAAAAGGTTTCGGTAAGCTTGCTTATTTTTAGGGCAAAATAGTGGAACTGGAAATCCCTCCCAAGTATTCCCCACTGAAAATCCCCATCTCCAGTGCCAAGCTAAGGTGAGATCAAATGCTCCATAGGATGACACGTTGTGATACGATAACAAACGTAAAAAAAACTAATTTTGGACGCACTTGACATGGTTATCGTTGTCTTTCTCCTACAAAGCAACTCGAAGAGCTGAACCAGATGGTTTCGAGTCACGATTTCTCCATCCATGAAGTTGAGCTCACTGACATTTTCCATTAGGCTGGAAGATTTGCTATGGCCCTGTAACTGCCACCTTGGTCGATGAAGTATTGGTCCTAGATTTCTCCTGCTACAGGGATATTAGCGAGTGATTTTTTCCGTCTATCCAGAGCTGCAGTAAACAGGTCCGGTAGTTCACTTATCATATGACTGGCAAGTTCAATTACGTCTGCAACTAGGCAACGCTCCAAGAAAACTTGCATCTAATGCCCGGTAGCCGCAATTCGTTTCCTTGTTTCCCCATTCTTTCCTCTCCTGATTCAGTAATTTTCTCAGTATTGAATATGCAAATGTAACTATTCATTCTGGGTGCTCTGCTGTACCTTCTTTCTTTTCTTATTTACACTAGTTTGCCAACTCTCTGTCACTTTTCAAATGTTACATTCACTACCTGACCTGTTTCAATTTCTACAGAGTTATTACATCTGACCCTCGAACTGATGCAAAACTTACGTCCACGTTTTAAGTGCTCATGTTCGTTGACTTGAAGAAAGCCTGTCATTGACTAGACAGATCAACTCCAAATTTGGATGAAATATCCAATGAACTGATCAAATAAACCTACAGCGGCCGACATGTATAGTTAAGTTCAGAGGAGGTCTTCAAGATCAAAACGGAAGTCAGTAAGGGAGACGGATTCCCCCCCCCCCTACCCCCTCTACTCTCCGATCGTGTTCTTGATATGGTGATCAGGGAGTGGCAAAGAGAAATGGAGTGAGTGAAATACAGTTGGTCTGCAAAAGAAAAGAAGTACAAGCAGATTGTCTGGAAATAGCAGATGATATTGTGATAACTGAGGCGGCTGATCAGTCACCCAGATGTATGCACAAGCGGCTAAATCAGATCTATAGATCTCTATCGTGAAGACACAGTATATGACGACCATGAACATGGCTCCTAGATAGACGTCAGTAGAAAGAGGAAAAATCGTGAAGGAAGACAAATTTGAATATCTAGGAGGAAGGATAGGAAGTGATCTGACAGAAAATGGAGAAATGACAGCACGAATAAACAGGATGATTTAAGCAAACAAATTATGAACATCTTCAATCAGAAGAATCTTTGAATCAATGCTAAACTGAGACGTTACCGGATAGTGATCCACCCTAAAATCTTATATTCAGCAAGAAGTCTGAACCTAGTAAGAACTAGTTATGAGGCTACACCATGGGGAACAAAGCTTCTCAAGTCGATATTTGACCTCTTTGGCTCTCGAACAACAGGAGAATTTTAATATATGCGACGAGCGAACCAAGAACAGTACACATAGATGGAGAGAATTCCGGACAAACATCCTTAGAAAGGACCAGGGGAAGTAGACACAACAGTAATGTAATTCTTTTATGAACGAGAGAATAAAACTACGTTGGATGCAAGAGGTACAGATGAACCAGAATAAACGGGAATACAGTAAAACAAAGATGTCAGATGGGGAAATTGAGGCCGTCATAAGTTTCCAGGACACAATTAGATCCAGAGAAAAATCATCATGGTCCGAAGAGCGAAGAATTCACCAAAGTATGAGAATAAAAGAATACTGCACAAGAAAACGAATAAAGACAAGAAATGAAGCTCGCCGTCAGGTGGCTGGAACTAAAAGTGATTATGGAGCTGACATCCAAATGAAGATTGTCGATAGAGGTAAGGACCACTGAACGTGTTGCGAGGCCCAATTCATTCTGCTCCAAATATCCAGAAGAACTGGTCTCACTTCTGTGACAAGTATAACATGCTCTTACGAATCATGGATTACAAACAATAACGTAAACCTTTTTCTAACAAACACTAACAATACGCTAAGAATCATTGAGTGTTAAATATGAGATACGTGTTTTATTTACCACATATTATTTTTTGTAATTAATGTAATCTTGAAAGAATAACTAAATATTTAAAAAATGTGTCTTAGAGTTACATTATAATAGTGTCTGAGGCCGTGTTAATTTTTCGTTATCAAAAAGAGAGCGCCATTACAGACTGCGCTCTCTCTTGTGTTTGCTTTCGATGTTAATGGCCGAACTGCATCTGTTTGAGTAATTAGGCGCTCTGTGTGTGTGTGTGTGTGTGTGTGTGTGTGTGTGTGTGTGTGTGTGTCTGTTGAACATTTCAATACATGATTATCTAGCACTCGCTGGCCGGGGTGGCCGAGCGGTTCTAGGCGCTGCAGTCTGGAACCACGCGACCGCTCCGGTCGCAGGTTCGAATCCTACCTCGGGCATGGATGTGTGTGATGTCCTTAGGTTAGTTAGGTGTAAGCAGTTCTAAGTTCTAGGGGACTGATGACCTCAAAAGTTAAGTCCCATAGTGCTCAGAGCCATTTGAACCATATAGCATTCCTTGGAATTATTTAAGTACTCTAAATACCATTCCAGGTCAAATTCACTAAGATTTTTCAGCATATAGCGTTCTTAGCTGTTCGAGCATCATCACTGACGAGCTACAGCCGCCGTCATTGCCAGGTAAATATAAATTCAAACTAATCGTGCAAAAGGTGCACGACCTGCATCGATTTAAATTGTTTCATTTTCAGGTCAGCAGAGAAGCAGTGCAGTACAATTTCTAAATATTACAACACATGCAAAATAAGTTCTACGCAACGCTTCACCTTACGTCAAAATTGTAATGCAATATAACTGAACTTGGCCGACAAATAATATCCATTATTAACTGCGTTATTGCGGTCGAATTAAAATAGACAGGACTTATTTCATTATTATTTCAAAGACAATCTGCAACAACAAAGAACAGTCATCAAATCTCACTTACAGTAAAAATAGTACTGAAACGGAGAGTCGGCATACAAGTCTATCGTAAATCACTAAACCGACGGTGAGTTCCACGTGAGTAAAGAAAAGGACGCAGGTTGTTCCAGGCTTTGTGAAAGGTCGAAGGTCAGAAGGGCAGAAGAGCCACAGATGCATTCTGCCGTAATGGCGGCAGCTTCTTGTAGGATTGTGGTACACAACTCCTGGTCGCGTGTGATGACTTGTTTGCAGCATGAAGAATCTCTTTGCGGGAAACGATACCGAGTTTACAAGCAAGAACTCAGTCAGTCTCTACGGTCTTCGTTTACTAGATGCAGAAGATTTAAACAGCGCAGACCAGGTACATGACGCGTTTCTTGACGTCAGAGTGGTCATCGAGGCATTTCCGATCCGCCACTTAGTAAACAAAATACCTGCTTACTGAATACGGCAACATAAAGGACTTTCATCAACACACCTCTTTAACGAAGGTATCTGCTGATCCTTGATGTGTTTCCTCCTAACTAACCTGACTGACAAAAAAGAGGTGAAGCATCCGGAAGGAGAGGACGGAACGAAATCAGAATTCAAGGGTTGAGATGGTATGTTATTTCAGTGATTGCAAAATCGAGTCAAATTCACTAAGAGCTTAAGGTATGTGACCAATTATCAGTATGATGTTGCACCTCCTAAGACCTGGATGCATGCACTGATCCGGTTGGGAATGGGGGTCATAAGGCCGTTGCATCCTTCTCTGAGGCAAGCTATCCCACAACTCTTGTAACTGTCCTTGATGTCCTGGATGCTAACAGTTGATATCCAAGCTGGACCCACACTTGTTCTATCGGGGCAGATCTGAAGATCTTGCTGGCCACTGGAGTACCTCAACAGATCAGAGTAGATTAGTGCTTGTTCCATAGATCATGAATACGACACTTCGTAATGATGTGGAACGTGTCAGCTTAATAAAAGGTGTCTATCCAAGATATTACATTACACAAAATATTACATGAGACTTAATTTTTTTTGGGTGCTGGTGGGGAAATTACCCAATTACTATATCCAAAAATTCATCTAATGAGTAGAAGGAGTTGCCATTAAGAAATTCTTTTAATTTCCTTTTAAATGCTATATGATTATCTGAAAAAACGAAATTAAAAGAATTTCTGAATGGCAACTCCTTCTACTCATTAGATGAATTTTTGGATATAGTAAGTGGGTAATTTTTTAAATGCTATATGATTATCTGGTAGATTAAAACTGAAGAAACTGCAAAAAGGAGGGAATTTAAGGAGATGGGACTTGGATAAACTGAAAGAACCAGAGTTTGTACAGAGTTTCAAGGGAAGCATAAGGGAACAATTGACAGGAATGGGGGAAAGAAATACAGTAGAAGAAGAATGGGAAGCTCTGAGGGATGAAGTAGTGAAGGCAGCAGAGGATAAAGTAGGTAAAAAGACGAGGGCTGCTAGAAATCCTTGGGTAAAAGAAGAAATATTGAACTTAATTGATAAAAGGAGAAAATATAAAAAGGCAGTAAATGAAGCATGCAAAAGGGAATTCAAACGTCTCAACAATGCAAGGAGTGCAAAATGGCTAAGCAGGGATGGCTAGGGGACAAATGTAAGGATGTAGAGGCTTGTCTCACCAGGGGTAAGATAGATACTGCCTACAGGAAAATTAAAGAGACCTTTGGAGAAAAGAGAACCACTTGTATGGATATCAAGAGCAAAGAAGGGAAAGCAGAAAGGTGGAAGGAGTATATAGAGGGTCTATACAAGGGCGATGCACTTGAGGACAATATTATGGAAATGGAAGAGGATGTAGATGAAGATGAAATGGGAGATATGATACTGCGTGAAGAGTTTGACAGAGCACTGAAAGACCTGAGTCGAAACAAGGCCTCGGGAGTAGACAACATTCCATTAGAACTACTGACAGCCTTGGGAGAGCCAGTCCTGACAAAACTCTACCATCTGGTGAGCAAGATATATGAGACAGGCGAAATACCCTCAGACTTCAAGAAGAATATAATAATTACAATCCCAAAGAAAGCAGGTGTTGACAGATGTTAAAATTACCGAACTATCAGTTTAATAAGTCACGGCTGCAAAATACTAACACAAATTCCTTACAGACGAATGGAAAAACTAGTAGAAGCCGACCTCGGGGAAGATCAGTTTGGGTTCCACAGAAATATTGGAACACGTGAGGCAATACTGACCCTAAGACTTATTTTAGAAGCTACATTAAGGAAAGGCAAACCTACGTTTCTAGCATTTGTAGACTTAGAGAAAGCTTTTGACAATGTTGATTGGAATACTCTCTTTCAAATTCTGAAGGTGGCAGGGTTAGAATACAGGGAGAGAAAGGCTATTTGCAATTTGTACAGAAAGCAGATGGCAGTTATAAGAGTAGAGGGACACGAAATGGAAGCAGTGGTTGGGAAGTGAGTGAGACAGGGTTGTAGCCTCTCCCCGATGTTATTCAATCTGTATATTGAGCAAGCAGTGAAGGAAGCAAAAGAAAAATTCGGTGTAGGTATTAAAATCCATGAAGAAGAAATAAAAGCTTTAAGGTGCGCCGATGACATTGTAATTCTGTCAGAGACAGCAAAGGACTTGGAAGAGCAGTTGAACGGAATGGATAGTGTCTTGAAAGGAGGATATAAGATGAATATCAACAAAAGCATAACGAGGATAATGGAATGTAGTCGAATTAAGTCGGGTGATGCTGAGGGAATTAGATTAGGAAATGAGACACTTAAAGAAGTAAAGGAGTTTTGCTATTTGGAGAGCAAAATAACTGATGGTCGAAGTAGAGAGGATATAAATTGTAGACTGGCAATGGCAAGGAAAGCGTTTCTGAAGAAGATAAGTTTGTTAACATCGAGTATAGATTTAAATGTCAGGAAGTCGTTTCTGAAAGTATTTGTGTGAAGTGTAGCCATGTATGGAAGTGAAACATGGACGATAAATAGTTTGGACAAGAAGAGAATAGAAGCTTTTGAAATGTGGTGCTACAGAAGAATGCTGAAGATTAGATGAGTGGATCACATAACTAATGAGGCGGTATTGAATAGGATTGGGGAGAAGAGAAATTTGTGGCACAACTTGACAAGAAGAAGGGATCGGTTGGTAGGACATGTTCTGAGGCATCAAGGGATCACCAATTTAGTATTGGAGGGCAGCGTGGAGGGTAAAAATCGTAGAGGGAGACCAAGAGATGAATCCACTAAGCAGATTCAGAAGGATGTAGGCTGCAGTAGTTACTGGGAGATGAAGAAGCTTGCACAGGATAGAGCAGCATGGAGAGCTGCATCAAACCAGTCTGAGGCCTGAAGACCACAACAAAATGATTATCTGTCAGATTTTGATGCTATTAGGTAAGTGACCAAAGACTTTTGTGGCAGCATAATTTGCCCCCTTCTGAGCCAAAGTTAGATTTAACCTTGAGTAGTGAAGATCATCCTTTCTCCTAGTGTTGTAGCCATGTACACTGCTATTACTTTTGAAATCGTTCGGACTGTTAATAACAAATTTAGTAGGTGAATATATATATTGTGAGGCTACAGTGAAGATCCCTAGCTCTTTAAATAAGTGTCTGCAGGATGATCTTGGATGAACTCCAGCAATTATTGTGATTACACGCTTTTATGTAATGAACACTATTTTACTCAATGATGAGTTACCCCCGAGTATGATGCCATACGAAAGCAGAGAATGTAAATAGGCGTGGTAAGATAATTTACTGAGATGTATATCGCCAAAATTTGCAATGACCCTAATAGCGCAGTTCATAGACTGACGTGCCATATGTGGACGAGCATTGTCATCTGCAAGATGGTATCACGAAACTTTGGATGAGAGGTAAAACATGAGGACGCAGAATGTCAGTCACGTACCGTTGTGCCGTCAGAGATACCTCACTCTCTACCAGCTGCGACCTGAAGTCATACCCGATGAATACCCACAGCATGACGTCAGAAGTGACACCGCTGTGCCTCCCCAAAATATTGGAGGAGTGAGACCTCTCCCCAGCTCGCAGCCACACTCGCCGGCATTGGTCATCTGCCATACTGGACGAAAACGATTCATCGCTGAACACAATGTGACATCATTCACCAGCAGTCCGTGTTTCCTAATCAAAGGACCACTCTCAACGCATCCATTTCTGTGGTTCTTTTTATAGGATACTAGCTGACAAACCCACCATTGCCCGGGTATTCATTTTGCCAGTTTTCTATTGGAAACAAAAACAACAGTTTAACTATGTTTGTACCGTACAGTTTCCCTACGCCGGCCGGAGTGGCCGTGCGGTTCTAGGCGCTACAGTCTGGAGCCGAGCGACCGCTACGGTCGCAGGTTCGAATCCTGCCTCGGGCATGGATGTGTGTGATGTCCTTAGGTTAGTTAGGTTCAAGTAGTTCTAAGTTCTAGGCGACTGATGACCTCACAAGTTAAGTGGCATAGTGCTCAGAGCCATTTGAACCATTTTTGAAGTTTCTCTACGCTGGGCGCACCTGCTTAGTGTGTCTACAGTGCAGTTTTGTAAATGTCTCTATGCTAACCCCTCTTCATAGCTCTAGAGATGGCTATTGTCTTCGCCTAAAGCCGTTTCGCAATTGAAAGCTGTCAAAAATGGTTCAAATATGGCTCTGAACACTATGGGACTTAACATCTGTAGTCATCAGTCCCCTAGAACTTAGAACTACTTAAACCTAACTAACCTAAGGACATCACACACATCCATGCCCGAGGCAGGATTCCAACCTGCGACCGTAGCGGTCACGCGGTTCCAGACTGAAGCGCCTAGAACCACACGGCCACACCGGCCGACGAAAGCTGTCAAAATTGCTGCCAGGTGTCAGGGGGTCATTAAGTTGGCACGACTGTGGGAGTTCCTTTTTAGTAAAGAACAAATGTATTAAAACTTCATGCATGATGCGACAATTTTTTAAGACATGCCAGTTCTTATGATGTCATATTTCTTGAACTATGAGTCGTACAATGATACGAGGATAAGTCAATTATTATCCACAATTTAGTTATATTTTTGTTTATTTTGGTAGTACTGTCGTTTTATGTTGATGACGCATGCTTCGTTTATTTGTTGTTATATCTTTGCAATTTTCAAGCTGCTAGGTTAGTTTCGTTATCGCTGCCGTGCTGGTAATCAATGCTGCTCCGCTTTCTATTTGCACCAAGGGAGAAAAACGTGCAGTGATCCGTTTTTTGTGGTCGGGAGGCGTATCAGGGGCTGAAATTCATCGAAGACTTTCGGTACAGCACAGCAACAGTGTTTTGCCACGACGGAGTGTCTACGAATGGACTGAAAATTTCCGAAATGGTCGCACGATGAAGGAGCCGGACGATCGTTTACCGCCACAAATGAAGAAACAATTGAGTGTTCTCGTGAAATAATTCTCTTAGACAGACGATTAACTATTGACGAAGTGGCACATCGTCTGCAAATTAGTCACGCTTCTGCCTACGAAATCATCCACAACAGACTTGGGTTTCATAAAGTTTGTGCAAGATGGGTCCCAATACAACTCACGTAGTTGCATAAACAAACGTGCTTGGACACCTGCGAAAAAACATTTGGATCGCTATCGTAACGAAGGGGACAACTTCTTAGGCAGGATCATTATTGGTGACGAAACGTGGATCCATCATTACGAGCCGGAGAGTAAACGGCAGAGTATGTAACGGAAACATCCAAATTCGCCGTGCAAGAAAACGTTCAAGACCCAAATGTCCGCAGGAAAACTGATGCTTACGGTTTTTTGGGACTCACAAGGTCCACTGTTGGAACATTTTGGGGAAAGGGGCACAACAATAAACAGTGTACGTTACAGTGAGATGCTTACTGCCAGGCTAAAGCCTTCAATTTGAAGCAAACGCCTAGGATTGCTGTCAAAAGGTGTTGAGTTGTTGCACAATTCCCGTCCGCATACTGCTGCCCACACTGCTGAAACGCTCCAGAAATTCAAATTTGAAGTACTGGATCATCCTCTACATAGTCACGATCTTGCCTCTTCTGACTATCACTTGTTTGGTCCACTCAAACAGGCATTAAGGGGCCGTCGATTTGCATCGGACGAAGCAGTGAAAGAAGCGGTGCATTCCTGGATCGCAGCTCAACCGAGAACCTTCTTTTATGAGGGCATTAGGAAGCCTGTACAACGATGGGCCAAGTGCGTTGAAATGCAAGTAGGCTATGTCTAAAAATGACGTTCTTGTAAGTTTCCTATTTGATTACAATAAAATTTTATAGCTGCTTTGCAGATAATAATTGACTTACCCTCGTATATTTATGTTGGTATATTCAGCAGCATATATGGATAGTGTCTGCGAAATGTGTTGCGACTAGAGTTGGTAGCGAAGAAGTAATAAATTTAAGCCTCATGCATGATGCGGTATTTTTTCACTCGTCTAATTGTTTGTGACCTCATATTTCCTAAACTATGATACGTAGGTGGTTCTTACTGCCCACAGTGATTGTTGTCTGACAGTAACGGATATGTGTACCGAGTTTGGTTGAAATAGGTCCTATGGGTTAGGAAGAGATGTAGAACATACGCGCACATATACATAGATCTATTTTTATAAATGTAATATGGATGAATACTAGCTGACAAACTCGGCATTGCCTGGGTATTCATTTTGAAAATTTTCTATTAGAAATGAAAACAAACAAAAAATGAACTATGTTTGTAGTGTAATATCGAGAAAATTTCATTTCCATGGACGTTCAACATTTCAAAATGTATTTATGTAGCTATTTGGTAGATACAGAGGGCCGTAAGCTGTGACACGACTTCCAACTAAGCGAGTGTTATGATTATTTGCTTCTAGGAGTACCGCAGCTCCTATAGATGCTGTCATTGAACTTGTACTGTAACCAGGATTCGCATACAACAGTAAATCAAGTTGCGAAACAAAGGGAAATACTGGAATGCCTTTGTTTTGGACTCTTTTGAGATATGACTTTTTGTCGCGTTTGTTTTTCATCCGTGCAGTCTTTACCTCATCTTTAGAGGTCATTCGTGCCAAAGGCAAATACTGTGTGTATCAAACCGGAATCATGAAATGTCACATTTATATTCGTAAGCTAACACTTAAACATCACTTGTTTAATGCAGCGTATCTACGACAGAGAAGCATGTTTGACCTGTTACCAGGGCGAACATCTTTCTTTTATTTATTCTTACCTTATATGTACCCTTGCAGTATACTGGGCGTGAGATGATCTCGAACAGTTTCTGCACACTGAGCGTAGATTTCGTAAACGTCTCTATGGCAACACCTTTTCACAGCCTATGGACAGCGACTGTTTTGGCTGGTTCAAATGGCTCTGAGCACTATGGGACTCAACTGCTGAGGTCATTAGTCCCCTAGAACTTAGAACTAGTTAAACCTAACTAACCTAAGGACATCACAAACATCCATGCCCGAGGCAGGATTCGAACCTGCGACCGTAGCGGTCTTGCGGTTCCAGACTGCAGCGCCTTTAACCACACGGCCACTTCGGCCGGCAGCGACTGTTTTCGCATACTGTTGTTGCGCTTCGCAGTTGAGGGCTGTCAAAAGCGTTGCAGGTGTCGGGGGTTTCCTTAAGTTCACTCGACGAAAGGAGTGTCTTAGTAGTAAAGAGTAAGTGAGTTAAAACGCCTTGCATGAGGTGCAATTTTTTCACGCATCTCAGTGTTTATGGCGTCACGTACCGTGATCTATCTGTTATACAATGAGAATTTCGAAGGGTCATTCAGTAGCATATGTGGATACTGTCTGCAAAATGTGTTGCGAATAGAGTTAACAGCGAAGATCTAATAAATTTAAACGTCGTGCACAATGCGGTAGTTTTCCACGCATCTCAGTGTTTATCACGCCATCTCTGGAAATATGTGTAGGTGCATACAGTGGCATGTGTGGCAATTAGTCACCTACCACGATTGTTGTTTGGTAGACCACCTACAACGGTTGTTGCCTGACAGAACGGTATGGGTACCAAGTTTGGTTGAAAACAGTCCAATAGTTTAGGAGGAGCTGTCGACAATACACACACACACACACACACACACACACACACACACACACATACACCCATTTTTATACACTGAAGCGCCAAAGAAACTGAACTAGAACCAGAACTGATTAAAATGTATGACGACCTAGGGGACGGAAGTCTAGTTGGTTGGCTCTGAGCACTATGGGACTCAACTGCTGAGGTCATTAGTCCTCTAGAACTTAGAACATGTTAAACCTAACTAACCTAAGGACATCACAAACATCCATGCCCGAGGCAGGATTCGAACCTGCGACCGTAGCGGTCTTGCGGTTCCAGACTGCAGCGCCTTTAACCGCACGGCCACTTCGGCCGGCACGGAAGTCTAGTACATCTGTGTTTAGTTCTACACTGAAGCGCCAAAGAAACTGGTATAGGCATGAGTATTCAAAGACAGAGATATGTAAACAGTCAGAATACGGTGCTGCGGTCGGCTGCGTCTATATAAGACAACAGTTGTTTGATCGATTACTGGTGCTCCAGCGGCTGGTTATAAAGATTTAAGTGAGTTTGAACGTGGTGTTATAGTAGGCACACGAGCGATGTATCTCCGAGGCAGCGATAAAGTGGAGACATACCCGTACGACCATTTCATGAGCATACCGTAAATATCAGGAATCCGATAAAATATCAAATCTCCGACATTGCTGTGGCCGGAAAAAGATCCTGCAAGAACTGGACCTACGACGACTGAAGAGAATCATTCAACGTGAGAGAAGTGCAACCCTTCCGCAAATTTTTGCAAATTTCAATGCTGGGCCGTCAACAAGTGTCAGCGTGTGAACTATTCAACGACACATCATCGATGTGGGCTTTTGGAGCCGAAGGTCCACTCGTGTGCCCTTGATAACTACATGACACAAAGCTTTACGCCTCGCCTGGGCCCGTCAACACGGACACTGGATTGTTGATGACTTGAAACATGTTGGCTGGTCGGACGAGTCTCGTTTCACATTGTATCGAGCAGTTGGACGTGTACGGGTATGGAGACAACTTCACCAATCCATGGACCGTACACTCAGACGGAGACTATTGAAGCTGGTGGAGGCTCTGTAACGCTGTGGGGAATGTGCAGTTGAAGTGATATGGGACGCCTGATGCGTCTAGATACGACTCTGATAGGTGACACATACGTAAGCATCCTGCCTCATCACTTCAATCCATTCATGTCCACTGTGAATTCCGAGTGACTTGGGCAATTCCAGCAGGACAATGTGACACCTCGCACGTACAGAACTGCTACAGAGTGGCTCCAGTAACGCTCTTCTAAGGTTAAACACTTCCGCTGGCCACCAAACTCCCCAGACATAATTATTATTGAGCATATCTTGGATGCCTTGAAACGTGCTATTCAGAAGAGATCTCCCTCATTCTTTTACGGATTTGTGAACTGCTCTGCCGGATTCATGGTGTCAGTTCCCTCCAGCACTGCTTCAGACGTTAGTCGAGTCCATGCCATGTCGAGCTGCGGCTCTGCTGCGTGTTCGCGCGGGTCCCACACGATATTAGGAAGCTATACCAGTTTCTTTGACTCCTCAGTGTAATATATGTGGCTTCTCTGTTGTTATTTGTATGGGAAATTTAAAGAAGAGACAAAAATTGTTTATTGATAGAAGTGTTGTAAGGTATTTAAATAAACGAGCGCACTGTAACGCGTTGTTTCATTAGCAGCACTGTGTTGACACGCTTGTCTAAGAGAGTCCTTCTGGGAGACGAAATCCAGATGCGTGAAACAGCTGAAATGAGAGAAATTTTACAATCGAAGGAAATAGGAGATAAACAGCAGATTAGAATTAATCTCGGAATATAAGAACTTTTTGTAGCAAATTTTGCGAATAAGTCACGTTAGTACTCAGTAACAGTAGTTCAGTTAAGCTACAAGTGCAGGGTACTTGCATCTCAATAGCTCTCGTGTTAACTTTATTCATTCGCCTGTGACGCTGATGGCGTAGTCGAGATAGGCTTTATACGACTATTTTTTTTTGTTCACAACGACTTCAATTTGTCATTCTAGAGCCACCAGAGCGTTATCTTAGCAGAAATATATTTAGTGCAATGATTTAGTTCAAGCTGCCGTATTCTCCTGTCCACTTTGTAGAAGTTGCGACTTTACCTGTGGTTACTTCAACATTAAGTAACCGGGCTATGAACGGCTCTGTTTAGAAGGAATGGCTCGATGAAGTCGCAAGGCTGAGCTGCACATATCTGCTTTCAAGCTCAGAAGCTATGTGCCTGCAGCTAATAACGTGCAGCTGTGATCTTGCAATGAAACAGTCTTTGCATTACCTAGAGTTGCGAATTCATAAACTAATCGGAAGTTTTAAATAAAAGATAAATAAATAATTAATAAAAGGGTCTTGTTCTGACGTGTGAAACTGATGTGGGCGACACCATAGAATTCTGCTGAGTAATGTTGATTCAAGAAAGTAAACCCAAACAAAAGGAAAGTGATCCTACAATTTCCAATTATAATGCAGACAGAGAAATAACCTTATAAAAGTGCAATGAAGTTGCGGTAAGTGTTTCAAAAGGATGGTAGCAGAATCCCCATGCGAAATAGTCACCCAGGACGCGGGAGAAACTGAAAAACTTGGTCCATTTCACCAGTTTAAAATAATTAAGAGTTCAGCATGACGATTTATACTGGATATCAGCTCAAGAGAGATCTACAGTAGAAACTAATACTCTATTTAGTCTCAATTCCATATTGCAAGCGAAAAAATTGAAGTCCTAAACTGCAACTCAATCAAACTTTCCGAAAGTTAGAGTCCCATCGAAAGTTAAAGTATTCTGCGGCCGTCCACAACTCAGAATCTATCACCTACGAGACAGAATACCATAGATTACCTCAGGCAGGTCTGCCTTCTTTCTGATGTAACATAAAAGTGTCCCGAATCGCTCCCGTGAGTGCACTACTCAAGAAGGGTCTTTCTGCTCTTGGCTTTAGTAATGTTCCGCCACTTCCTACTTCTCCATTGGCCGAAAACGTTCTCCACCAAAAATACATCGTGGTTATGTTCTACGAACATTATTTGACTTAGCTTGATTTATTTTCGCACTAAAATAATATAACAATTTAAATAAAGAATTATTTTTATTATTATTAAAATAATAAAATTATAAACAGCCGACCAGTTGCAATGGATAAAGAATTCTTTACCTAGGTTTCGACAAATATAAATTTGTCTTCTTCAGAAGGTGACAATTTTACATTAGTAAGGACTAATGTACCATCGCCGTTTTTACAAATGTTGGCATAGATCCATTTGTCAAAATCGAAATATAGCCCTAGAATTAGGGTTTGTCACGTAAATATAAATTAGTACATGGATCTTGCAGAGCTCACAACCGACTATTATTTTATTTATTGGCTTTCAATAGTGGAAAGTCGACACAGTTCAGAATATTAATTAGGATCAAGACGACACTGGAACGAAGTTGCATAGGCTTAGATTTGTCATGGGACGGCATGCAGGCAATTTTCGTAGTAGTTATGACGATAAGAAGACAAGGACAACGTAATAGCTAGTCCCCTCGTGGAGAAAATCTCCGACCCATCCGGGAATCGACAATGGTCCCTTCAGTTAGCACTGTGATACAGCAGATACAGCTGTGATACAGCAGATACCGAGGCAAAGTAAAAAAAAAGAAAAAAAAAAGTTATAATAATTCTTGAAAAAAGAGACAGCATTGGTCGTATATTTTTTACAATTGCAAAATCGATTTTCTGTCACTGAGTGACCATCTTCAGTGCTATATTGTATAACTTAAATTGGGATGCACTGTTGTCACTAAGCTTACGGCAATCACATAGACTTTTTTCAAGTATATCTGTTATCTGGTCGTAGTGCACAAGACAACATGGAGTCGCCAATCAATATAATAATTCTGTCACACTCAGACCGTTTACAGTAAATATACGAGGGTAATCCCAAAAGTAAGGTCTCCTTTTTTTTTATACGTTCAGAACTTTGTTTGTGGGGCAGTTGGTCACACTGTTATGAAGAGTGCTTCACGCGCTGTGTGTAAACACGCGCGCGCCGCGCTGAGGCGCTCAGTCGGCTTGGCAACCGTTGAGAATGGAGGTCCCGTTGGATGTTACCGCCAAGAGCGAATTGCGCGCAGTTATTCGGTTTTTGAACGCAAAGGGCACAGCGCCGATTGAAATCCATCGCCAATTGACGGAAGTGTATGGTGAGTCGTGCATGGATGTCAAAAATGTTCGTAAGTGGTGTAGAGAGTTTGCAGCTGGTCGGATCGAAATTCACGACGAACAAAGGAGCGAGATACCGTCAATTTCTGAGAAGACAGTGTTGAAGGTTGAGCAAAGCATGCGTGAAGATCGGCGGATCAGCCTGGATGATCTCTGTACGTTGGTCCTGAGGTTTGCCGAAGCACCGCTCGCAGAACTTTAACGGAAACTTTGAACTACTGGAAAGTGCGCGCAAGATGGGTGCCACGCATGCTGACTGAGGACCATATGGGGCAAAGACTTGATGCTTCCCGCGCATTTCTTCACCGCTTTGCAGCCGAACAGGACAAATTTCTGGACTCAGTTGTCACGGGTGACGAATACCGGTTTGATGCAACTCTCTGCCATAGTCTACCCTGTTTATTCTTGATCATTCTGCATAATTACTGAAACGTACATCAATTTGAAGGTGCTTACTGAATTCAAGCCTTGGTCTTCTCCTACAGCACCCTCCTCCCTACTACCCACCCTCCCCCTCCACTTCCAGAACGACAATTCACTGATGTCGCAGGACACTTCATATAAGCCGATCTATTCTTTTAGTGAAGCTGTGTCATGCATTGCTTTTTGCCCATTTCAATTCAGTAATTCCTCATTAGTTATTCGACCTAACGATGTCTCAAAATAGTAATAACTGAAACGCGTGTTGCTGACAAATACAGGGCGTTTCATTTCGTCGCAGCGTCGGAACGGAGAAGCTACGAAGATAATCATAGACAAGTCAATTATTTGATTATGTAGGGTAAAACCGGAGAAATGTGAGTAGGACTTGCGCTCTGAGGGTTCCTTACAAAACTCCCGTGTGGCGTTTGCTGCTCTCCCATCTGGCGCCTCCCCAGGTGGCAGATAGGGGAATGCTCACCAGATTTGGTGGGTACCGGGGAAATAAAATACCCGGGGTGGACCAAAACTAGCAACTGCTGCCTTGTAGTGTGATATTGGCTTATCAAAGGCTAAAGGAAGAAAACCTTGAGTAAAAATTACCTTGTCCTCCGGGTTGGGGGTTGTGCAATGGGCCAGCTCAAACTCACATAAAAACCTAAAAATGCTAAAATACCTAATAATATGCCTCGGAAAAATTGAAACTTTGGACGGTGAACTGGCGATAGGAAATGGAAAATGATGTTTGGATGCCGGAACGTGCAAGGTATTTCCACTAAAACAAGTTTACTACCTGCAGAACTTGACATGTTAAACATGGATGTTGTCGTACTCTCTGGAACAAAGAACAAAGGTCAAGGAGATGAAGAACTGGATAATTACGTACATATCTGGAGTAGGGTATGAAAAGCAGTAAGAGCCAAAGCAGGAGTCTCCATTATGATAAAGAAATCATGGAAAAAAAGAATCACAAATTGGACATTCATCAATTAACGTATTATAACTGTTGAAATGACATTATTTGGTAGGGAAGTTGTGATTATTAGCGTATATGCACCCACGAACGAGGCAAAAGATAAGGAGGAAGATATATTCTCGGCCACCCTCAGGGAGACTATTGAAAAAATCCCAAGAAGAAAGGAACTGACATGAATGGAAGAGTAGGAATTAGAGAATCCTGTAAAATAGTAGGAAAACATGAAAAGGGAGAAAATAGTGACAATGGGGAATTATTGACTGCAATTTGTGAACAATTTGATCTAAAAATTTCCAATACATTTTTCAAACACCAAGACATTCATAAATATACTTGGCAACAGAACACAAAAGAACTTCGTTCTATAATTAATTATATTATCAGTATGCAAACAAGTAGTTTCAAGGCAGTAGACGTCAGATCTTACAGAGGAGCCCAGTGTGGATCAGACCACTATCTAGTAAAGATGAAATCTTTTTGGCCGTGTAAGAATGCAATGAATGATACAAGTAACATAAATAAAACGAACCAGACTGAGAAAGATGAAAATTTACCTTTTTATATTGACAGTCTACGAGACGAAAGTATGAGAACATTCTTTGCAGCCAGGATGGAAAGGAAACTGGTTGAATCATTTGAAGGAAGTACAGAGGAAATATAGGACTATATAAAAAACTAATGTGGAAATCGTAGCAACAGAGGCGTTGGATAAAAAAATAGCGATCACAACTGTGCAGCAGAGTGGTGGTCAGAGGAAATAGAGGAAACGAAATGCGTTCCTTCAGTGGTTGAATGATAAATCAGAAGAAACAAGATCAATATACAAGGAAAAGGAGAATGAAGTGATGAAAAAAATAAGGATGGCAAAAAATGAAGCATGGGAAAGAACATGTGCCAAGGTTAATAGCAAATTAGGATTTGGGAGAGCAAAAGAATCATGGTCAGTATTAAAAGGGCTTAGACAGGACACAAAAAGCAAAAGCAATCTCCAACTGATAACACAATAGGAATGGGAAGAGTATTTCCAAAAATTATTAAATGAGGACAGAGAAGAATAACTAGAAGAAGGAACAGTGGAATAAAATGGACATGAATATGATGAGATCCAGATTTTAGAAAGTGAAGTACTTCAGGCGTTGAGAACAGGAAAGAATGGTAAATCACCAGGACCAGGCAATATTAGTCTGGAGTGTCTGAAATATGGTGGTGACAAAACTGTGAAACTGATAACACAGGTCTTCAACAAAATGATACATGGAGATTCAATACCCAAAGAGATGAAGCTAGGTTACATTAATACCATAATTAAGAAAGGAGATCGCAAAATTTGTTCAAACTATCGAAGAATTTGTGTTACAGACACATTAGTGAGAATTTTTGTGAAAGTAATTAAAAACAAACTGGAAAAAAATTGTAGTACCCAAAAAGAACAATGTAGTTTCACGGCTGGGAGATCACATGTAGACCATATTTTCACATTGCGACAGATTTTTGGAGGAACATAGGGAAAAATCAAAAAATATAGGACTAATTTTCACAGATCCAGAAAAAGCGTATGATACTGTTCCAAGAAAATTACTTTGGAGAGCACTACGTATGGCACACATAAACCCTTCCTTGACTAAAATAATACAACAGATGTATAAAGATGGCATTTGCCTAGTGAAAGTCGGTAATAAACTTTCACAGAAATTTAGAACAAGCAAGGCCTTTTACAGGGCTTTCCCATGTCACCATCATTATTTAAAACCTATATAGATATTAGTCTTAGAACATGGACTCGTAAATGTAATAGTATGGGACTAGAAATAAGATATGGAGTTTACCTACATCATTTATTGTTTGCTGATGGTAAAGTAGTAGTAGCACAAGATGGGGAGGATGCTAACTATATGTGCAATCAACGGGCAGTAGCATACAAAACTTAGGGTTTGAAGATTAATTACCAAAAAACAGAATACTTGACTAATGATTCAGATCAGCTACACATTGAAGGAAAGAAAATAAAAAAGATAACACTTTCTGTTATTTGGGATCCATTTTAGAAATCGAGGGAAAACCAGAGTCAGAAATCAATAAAAGAATTAGTAGCGGACGGAAGGTCATTGGGATGCTTAACTCAGTCTTATGGAGCAGGAGCCGGCCGCGGTGGTCTAGCGGTTCTGGCGCTGCAGTCCGGAACCGCGGGACTGCTACGGTCGCAGGTTCGAATCCTGCCTCGGGCATGGGTGTGTGTGATGTCCTTAGGTTAGTTAGGTTTAAGTAGTTCTAAGTTCTAGGGGACTTATGACCTAAGATGTTGAGTCCCATAGTGCTCAGAGCCATTTGAACCATTTTATGGAGCAGGAATGTAATGAGCAGAACTAAAAAATTCATATACAAATCCACATTAGAGAGTGTAGTTCTGTATGGAACGGAGGCCTGGACAATTAACCTGAAGCTCATTAAAAAATTACAAGCTCTAGAGATGGACTTCTGGAGAAGATCAGGAAGAATCTCCAGGAAAGAGATGATAAAGAACACCAAAGTAATAAGGAGAATTGAAATAATAGAAAGAATATATGACGTAATGGATAGGAAGAAATTACAGTGGTACGGGCATGTACGACGAATGGAGGAAGCCAGAATACCAAAATTGATACTGGAGTGGGAACCGGAGGGGAGAAGAAGAAGAGGCCGACCTATGACTACCTGGTTCCAAAATGTGCAGCACGCAACGAGGAGAATGGGCGCAGAGGAGGAGGACACACAAGATCGAAACACCTGGAAAAATAATTTGAAAATATAGTTTAAGAACGTTTATTCTTTGTGTAGGAATTTCCGAGTAAATTATTATGTTGGAGATAAGCTAAAAATAATAAAATAATGTTTATAGGCAACAATAACGATTTCGTTTTGTTCAGCGACATAGTGTAAGACTTTTCATTGGACTTCACTTAGACGACTTGCGTGTCCCTGACCTACACCAGTAGGAGAAAGGGGATCTACCATTTAACGTCAAATCCAAACCACGTGTTGTTCCTGGTAGCTTCTCATATCGTTGAGAGATGAAGGCTAGGTTCAAAAAAAACAAGGAAAGTCAGTGCTGCAAACAAGATTCGATGCAGCGCCCTCTTGGCTTCCAGACTGCACTTTACATTTATAGGTTTTGAGGAATAGTTTGCGAGTGTCAACGTGTGTGACACATGTGCCTGCGTCTTTTGAATGCTTTGATTAGAAGTTTAAATTATTTACACCTCTAAGAAACCGTAGACTTAGTATTTAATGTAAATTTCACCTTGATATCTCTACTCTTTCTTGAGACAAAAGCGGGCGTAACTGATAGGCAGACAGACAGACGGGCAGACAGACAGACAACAAACGGCGAAGAATGTTTTTTACGTGATGTATTACAAATTAAAAATTTTTGGGTGTTTTCATTTACTTGTACTGTGAAAGCTTGCTTACTGTCAAATTTCATGGTTGTATCCTACAGGTTTTGATGAATGACTTTGTGAGTATCAAAATACGTGACATTTATGGCCGTATCTTTTGAGTGCATCAACTTAGAAGCTTAATCTTTTCTCACCGCCTAGGGACGTAGGCCTCGGTATACGGACAGGCGTACAAGAAAGTGATCCTACAATGGTTCCGTTTTCATTGATTGAAGTACAGAGCTCAAAAATAAGTCTTTTACTAATTTATTTAATTTAAATCAATTACTATTTATTGTTGAGTCATTAAGTTCTCAGTGACGATGTCGTTTCATGCAGCCCCCTCTATGTCTGTACAATGAGCAGTATCCACAAAGGCGACAGCCCAGTAACTGATATGTCTCCTCTCTGAGATTTGGGCGATGTAAGCAAAGGGAATCATACAGTGAAAATTACAAGTAAATATTGGTAATGATTTACAGGGTATTTTTGGACCAAGGCATATCTTACTGCTGTAATACTTATCCAAGTGTCTCCAATCTTTCTTAGTGTAATTAGTGGTGTAGTCATATGGATTTTTGATGTCTCTGTAAGTTTATTCCGTTTACAGCACTTAATCTATCGTACATGGTTCAGAAGTGTTCCCTTACGAAGTATGTTTCACCGTCGGAAACAACGAAACTAACACGAGATTTCACAATGGGAAGTGTGGAAGCGATAACGTTTTGGTTTATAGACAGGGCGATTCAGCTGCCCTTACCGATATAGTTTTATGCAACACCACAAGACAGAAAAATGTTGTTGGCCGATTATCTCTGGAGACGTGAAGCACATTGTCAAAATGTCAGAGAATAACTGGTAAAGTATATGAAAATTTCTTAGACCTATTGTTCAAATTTTGTTTATGAAACTACTTTAACAGATGAACTCATATAATAATTTCTCATTGGGTTATATACCAGGAAGTTGTTGCTTCCATGTCTCCCATTTTGAGATTTTCAGTTTCTTCGTTGTTTCTGATTGTAAAAAATACTTTATAAGGCAACGTTTCTGAACCATTTACGAAAGATTAAATACTATAAACGAAATAAACATACAGAGACGTCCAAAAATCTGTTTGACTACACCCTTAATTACACAAAGAAAAAATGGAGACACTTGGCTAAGTATAGTAGCATTAAGGTATATCTTGGTCAAAAATACCGTGTAACTCATAGCCAATACACATTTGTGTTTTTTACAGTACGGTTCCCCTTGCTTACAGTCGCCAAAAGCTCTGAGAGGGAAGTTATGAGTATATCGATTACGTGGCTGTTACCTGTCTGGATACGGTTCCTGATACATAAGGATTGCAGGTTGCATAAAACCAAGTCGGTAGGGACAGCTGAATCGCCCTGTATATTGTTGCAATTTCACTTGCCTACAACTTTAGCGACCCATTAAAATTTTACGATATCAAACAAACTGGAATGAGAAGATTGTTTAGACATTCAACTGGCATATGAATAAAAAGAAGCACTTAAGTGTCCCTTACGATCGACTGGAAAGTCAGATACATTCGGAAGACCGTAATAAAAGAATTTGAAGATTTTTGTTATTCTCTATGTATTTTTCTAATGAAACACATACCCAGGATACTGAGGCAGGAAGTTATTCCACAAGTTACTGAAAGACGGTGAACACTGGGGTGACAAAAGTCATGGGACAGTGATGTGCACATGTACAGATGGCGGTAGTATCGCTTACATGAGGTATAAAAGAGCAGTGCATTCGCGGAGCTGTCATTTGTATTCAGCTGATTCATGTGAAATGGTTCCCGACATGATTATGACCTCAGGAAGGGAATTAACAGACTTTGAACTCTGAATGGTAGTTGGAGCTAGAAGCAAGTGATATTCCATTTCGGAAATCGTTAGGAAATGCAGTATTCACAGACCCATAATCAAGAGTTTGCCAAGAATACCAAACTTCTGTCATTACCTCACACAGTGGACAAAGCAGAGGCCAATGGCCTTCACTCAGAAACCGAGAGCAACGGCATTTGCGTAGCGTTGTCAGTGATAAGAGACAAGCAACACTGCGTGATTTAACGGATGAGATCAATGTTGAGCGTATGACGAACGTATCCGTTAGGACAGCGAGGTGAAATTGGGCGTTAATGGACTGTGGCAGCAGACGACCAATGCAAGTGCCTTTGATAGCACCACAGTTTTCCCTGCAGTGCCTCCCCTGGGCTCGTGACCATATCCAGATGAATGGAAAACCGTGGCCTGGTCAGATGAGTCAAGATTTTAGTTGGTAAGAGCTGACGATAGGGCTCGAGTGTGGCACAGACCCCAGGAAGCTATGGCTCAAGCTGGTGGTGGCTCCATAATAGTGTGGGCCGTGTTTACATGGAATGATTCCCATCGAATATTTACGAGACATAATCGAGAGGTCAGTTCTTGCACAAAGACCTGCACTGACAACTCTTTCGCAATGATGGACTTTTTTTTCACTAGCTGCTTATTTTTATATGAACTACCGTCTAATTTCTTATGTGGGTCGCTGTAGACGCGGCTTTGCTAAATATTTCTGTTGGAGATTTGCAACGACTTGTTGAGTCCATGCCACGTCAAGCCGTTGCGCTACGCCGGGCAAAAGAAAGTCTGGCACGGTGTTAGGAGGTATCCCATGACTTCTGTCACCTCATTTTAGACGTAAGTAGTCCATAAATATAAGAAGAACAAAAGTTTCCAAATGAAAGAATGACAGCAGAGAACACAAAAAGACATCAGTTAAAATAAACATTAGTGTTCTATAATTATTGACACAATGTCCCCATAAGTGAAAAATACCGTAACTGCTTCATTTGCCGCGCGGGATTAGCCGAGCGGTCTAGGGCGCTGCAGTCATGGACTGCGCGGCTGGTCCCGGGGGAGGTTCGAGTCCTCCCTCGGGCATGGGTGTGTGTGCTTGTCCTTAGGATAATTTAGGTTAAGTAGTGTGTAAGCTTAGGGACTGATGACCTTAGCAGTTAAGTCCCATAACATTATTTAAAACAACTGCTTCATTTCACAAAGAAGAAAACACATAACATGTAAAATATTAGAGACACATCTCTCTATCGCTGATTGCTACAGTAGCCTTATTTATATTCCATAAGTCTCTAAATGCCCCTGCAATTTTCCAAAAGAAGAAACAAAGAAAGGAAAATCAGGGTTTAAAGTCCCATCGACGATTAGATCATTAGAGACACAGCAAAAATCTGGATTTAGGAAGAAATTCCCCCGTATTCTTTCAAAGAAAGTATACCAGCATTGACGTCAAGTGATCCAGGGAATCGACTAATAAAGGAAGACATCGTTTTATGCGTTAGCTTCTGTAGATGGGAACACATTGCTGTCGCATCAGAATTCGTAACACAGTGATGCTGTCAACGCTGACCAATACTCTGGTTTTGGAAGCAACGGAGATATCTCTGCATCTTCGGCGCCATTTCCTTGCGCATAAATTTATGTTGCGGTGAATCCAAACTCTGGAGGTTATAACAGTTTAAAAGTACATCAACGGCGACGAATGTCTTTCTTCAGGGCTCCAAAAACGTGGAAATCGAATAGGGAGGCATTGGGACTGTCTGGAGGACGTGTAAGAATTTCCCAGCGAAACAACCTTGGCAACATATGGGCAGGCATTTTTGGCAGTTGTTTCGACTACGCTGCAGAAGTTTTGCTCGAAATCCCTTACACATCCTTCACACAGTTGCGATCCCTCGCCATGCAGTTTCCATAGTTTTGGAGCCCTGAAGCAAGACATTCGTGACCGTCGACTTGCTTTGGAGGTACACACTTGGGTACAAATTATGGTTTCGTAGGCTACTGCAAACATTTTTTCCATAAAGGCACTGTCTCACAGTGAGGTAAATATATTAAGTATTACAGCGATTACTGTTTACTTTGCCGCGCGGTGTAGCCGTGCGGTCTACGGGCCTTGCCACGGTTCGCGCGGCTTCCCCCGTCGAAGGTTCGAGTCCTTCCTTGGGCATGGGTGTGTGTGTTGTCCTTAGCGTAAGTTACTTTAAGTTAGATTAAGTAGTGTGTAAGCCTAGGGACCGATGACCTTAGCAGTTTGATCCCACAGAAATTTCCAAACAGTTTACTTTCTTTTTTCTCCATCTGTATCATTTTCATTTGGGTGCGCCTTATACCTAACACGCAGCCTATTCAGCGCGCCAGTTATCGTTTCTGTACTGAAACAAGGAGCGTTTGGCTGAATAGTAACCGATACTTAACAGGAGCGCTTTCTTACAATTTTTTAACCGGATGAAGCAGCTCGAAATTTGATTTTTTCAGCACTCATTATGCACAACAAACATCTGTTCAGCCAACTTGAAGCATAAAAAATAACATTTTTTCACGACAACAATGCAAATAAAATGACCGACTGCGATTGAAACATTCACTGACGGGTCGGAAACAGCTAGTCCACTTTATGTCTTTCATTTCGATCTTATAATGGAACCACGCCAACTCCTCATCAATTATTTAATCGAAATTCATGGTATATGTAGGGCTTTGCCAGAAATGAAAGTGACGAAAGTGGGAGCTCCAGATGGCCGAGAGCTATAAAAAAAAATAGCATTTTCGGCGCCGGTCAGACAAGATATGAGCCATGTATGTTAGCGTGTCCACCAGGCAGCGATCTGCGCAGCAGAAAGAGTATAGTACGGCTCCGGGCGTCGTTTGGCCGAGTTTCTATGTGGAAACTTTTTAGTTTCTTTTATTTTCGATTTTTACATTACCTATAATGCAAATGAACCAAAATAATGCTAATTATATATTATTTATTGACTTATTCACAAAAAGCATGTAAAGGAAGGGCAAAGAAAAATTTTGGATTACAAATAAATTTCATGGAAGAGATTGTGGGGTGCATAGGAGAACTTCGTAATAAAATTAGATACTTTTATTTTACAATTGATGATGATATACGGCACAACCGGTGGCCATCACGAGAATTCGTCAGCTGAATATGTTTCGGATTGTATCTGACACCTTAAGCATATAATCTGCCTTCTATCACCCCGCCCTGCAAAAAATTAAATGAATTAATTAAATAAAATAAAAAATAAAATAATCTCTCTCCCATGAATATCGAAGAGCAACATCGTTTATCTTCTATATAGGATGAGTCAGCTGTCCCTACTGATGTTGTTTTACGGAACCCGCAATGTTATATGTGTCCATAAACCACGTGAGAGATTTCCATATTCTCTCGCTTAGTACGCGCGACCAATTACTCCTATAGAAAAAACGAAGAGGACCTTTTTCTAGGAAATTTAATGTAGTTAAATACATTTTCGCTGGGATACATTTTCGCTGGCCTCCACGGTTTCGAGTTATTCAAGAAAAACGTACAAAAGTGACTTTCAAATGCACGTCCGTCCTCATATTCACCCCTCATCAGTCAGGATTTCTAGAACGTTCTTTCACTGTACGACTGTACAAAAAATACCGACTACATGAACTACTCCCGATATTTGACTTTTTTTGGTCTCTACTGATCGGGCTACTACACCACCAGCATAGTCGGCTACTTCGTTAACATTATGAGTTTAAACGTGTTGGAGAGGGTAAAGAAAGAAAGACGACTTTTGAAAACGTCACGATAAAACTAATTACGTTGACAATTCGATCCAGACTTAACCCTTACAAGCATAGTAGTTCCGTAACCAGAAGGGATGACGAATACAACGAAGTAATTGTGTATTTTATGCTGATAAAATGTACAAAACTGTAAAGTAAAATTTACATATACTTCAGTTTCATAATTAGTAAGTGCTCGACGCCCAAGTCATAGTTTTGACTTAGGCGCGTATGACCCCAGTTGTTTTTTGCCCCCTAAAGCAAAACAAAAAAGTCGGGGACGTAATAGTGCCAAGACAGAAAGGAATTAAAGATATTAACTGCCAGAGGACATTGATTTATATCAATGGAGCAAGTTGAAAATTTATGCTGGACCAGGATGCGAAACCACGTCTTCTGCTTAGTAGGTATCTGACCAATACACCATCTAGATACAGTGGTCACCAAAACTATGTGGGCTACCCTACACTACTGATGTAGTGCCATTGGTCAACAGCCACATTACTCACAGCATCTCGCCGATTCTCATGAGAGCTTGAACTTGCTGACAATCTGTACTGAAGGGATCACTCACTAGCTGTCATCGCCTTAGTTACAGATGTGGTGTCTGTTCTTTCGGACGTAGTTGGGGCGTAGTTACCGACAGAATTTGATTATCTTGCGCGTGGTTTATAAAGGTCAAATATAACATTGCGGGTTGCATAAAACGACATCAGTAGCTGACTCACCCTCGATGTGTTATAGCATGTAGTTGAGCTAGAGCGAGTTTTAACTTTCAGTAACTTTCTCTGTATAGCAGCAGACCAACGCATCCAACGAAATGAGGAAGCAGACATCTGCACAAAGGGCGCAGCACATAATGGACATTTACTTACGATCCTACTACCTCAACACTAAACCTATGAAAAAATACTGGAAGAAAGCTGAAGGCACATTCGTCGCTACTATTATAACCTATATCCTGCTAGAAGATCACAGCTTACGAATAGAACATACGGTAGACGACACCTAACGTCCTTCGTAAAGCTAAGCTCCCACTATACCAACTTGCTCAGTCACTTCTATGCGACAGCCATCCGGGAGCACTGCAACACTTTTGTGCGACTAATTTAAATCATTTACTCTTTTCTTGTCAGAGGTACTGAGATCAGCAGGTTACTGTATACAAGACACGATGTCAACTGAGGTACATATTTCCCACTGGTATCACCGTTGTCCTTACATAATAAAATGAAACTTTTGAATCCTGCCTAGTCGTCAACTGTGGGGTGTCTAGAAAACCTGCTTTCTCGGGTCGCTAGACAAACTATTCAAAAAATCGTATTAATGAGTTTTATTACGAAAGGGAAAAATACAATACTTAACTTTGTGTTAAACAGACGTGCCGCAAGAAAAGGGCGACAGACAAAAAAAGAAATCTCTTCATCTAACAATTCCAAGTTTAGGCTACATAAAAAGTACAAGCAAAGTAACGAGTATGGACGCTTCTGTCCTAGTTGCTAGTCTTGACGCTGCTGTAGAACTGGGACATTTGGGCGCGTCGTTTATGGCCTCTTCACATAGAGGCCGCTGCTGTAGCGTTGTCGTCATGGAGTGGGGTCGGTGAGCGTGCAGTTGGCTAACGTCTTGTCACAGCCCTCTATGCTCTATCATTCCCGACTGGTGTGCCGGCGCTTGACTTTATGCCGTAACAGAAACAATGTACACAGCCATCAAATGACCTTTAAGATATTGTGATCAACACATATAAGAGTCTTTTAGTGTCTGTTCCAAAAGAGAACTTCTGTACAGTTCCAAAACAAAAATAACAAAAAAAATGGCTCTGAGCACTATGTGACTTAACTTCTGAGGTCATCAGTCGCCTAGAACTTAGAACTAATTAAACCTAACTAACCTAAGGACATCACACACATCCATGCCCGAGTCAGGATTCGAACCTGCGACTGTAGCGGTCGCTCGGCTCCAGACTGTAGCGCCTAGAACCGCACGGCCACTCCGGCCGGCCAAAAATAACAGTATGTGGAACGTAACAATAGAGACTTTTGGTCAGGATAATGTAAAACTACTCCGCCAGAAACTCCAACACAAAACGTGCTTCTAGGAGAAAGGATTATTAAATTTAAAGCAATACTAAATAACACTTTATTGAAATCTTTTTCTCAACAGAATCATCACTGAGGTGCGTGTATTTGGACTAACAATATTACTTTTTTGTACTGTCTCAGCAAAAAAATCTATTTCAAGCTGTGTATAACATTCCTTTGCAGAACAGATAGCTTTTTCTTTCCAATATTTTTTTCTCTCAAAGTCATTATTTAGGTCAAGCAACAATAAAAAGTTGTAAAGAGAAAATCTAGCTCTGGCGCCTTAACTATCGTATGGTCGATGTGTGTCTAGATGCATTTATCTCCCAGAATAACACATTTTTACACGGTAGTCATAGTCGCACTTGTTACATCATGTTTCATCATCATGGTGATTCCACAACAAGAGTGATTACCATATTCCCACTTCAAATAAACAACTTTTGCTTCCCTCCATTCACTGTAACATTCTCCAGTCGAGTATTCTGTTTTATCCACGATACTATGACGACGTCAGATTCCCTTCGGAGTATGCACCAACATCTACAAGCACAATTTTGAAATGTTCTTTCTCGATTTTTCTGATCTGGAATCAATAAACGTGGCACGATAATACAATTAAAATACGTCTACTGGAAACTTGTGACAGATTTCTCGTGTAACACCAGCGGCATATTGCATCATGCATTGAAAGCGCTAATGCATCTGCAAGAGTTGTCGACCTCTATGAATTGGGCCTTGAAGGTATAGTGCACGTGTATGGCGAAAGAGTTTGTCACAGAAGTCGCAATTTGTCTCAGCGCCACGATACAGCTTGTATTCTATGCACGTGTCAAATAATACGCTCTACTTAGATATTATGTAGATATCTCAAGTGTAACTATGCTCCTGTCACTCCGTAAACAGCTTTTGACTTTATCTATTCTGTCTGAGAACAATACCTCTCTCACCTTCGGGTAGTGGTATGCACGATTCTTGTTTCTAGAGATAAGCATTGAGAACTGAACAACGTCGTCATTAATGCTATTTTCTACCTCTGATTTCCTTCTCCATAAGTGTGAGAATATTTTGAAGATACAAAACATGGAAGGAACTTTTTCGATGATGTTAACATTGCTCTAAAGGCCTTGTGTGGATATTTATGGTATCTTCCTCTTACTTCAAAGTATTTATTTATTGGCGTTTTGTACATATAACGTGCTGTCAGACCAAATTGCAGATGTGGTACGTTTGATGACTTAAAACTGAATAAAGTAAGAATGTAAAGAACAGCATCTAAGTAGTTCCTAAGATATCATAACAACAAAAAAATGGTTCAAATGGCTCTGAGCACTATGGGACTCAACTGCTGAGGTCATTAGTCCCCTAGAACTTAGAACTAGTTAAACATAACTAACCTAAGGACATCACACACATCCATGCCCGAGGCAGGATTCGAACCTGCGACCGTAGCGGTCTCGCGGTTCCAGACTGCAGCGCCAGAACCGCGCGGCCACTTCGGCCGGGTATCATAACAACACATTATTGTAATTAACAACGAGTCATTTTTTAATTATCAAGGGGAAGAGATAGGCGATCCAACATTTGAATCAGAATTTAACAGAGTTTTGGAAGACTTGAGATCAAATAAGGCATAGATAACATTCCATCGGACTTCCTAGAATCATTGAGGGATGTGGCAACCAAATGACTGTTTACGCTGGTGTGTAGAATGTACGAGACAGGCGATATACCATCAGAATTTAGGATAAACATCATCCACACAGTTCCGAAGACAGTAAGAGCCGAAAAAGGAGAGAATTTCGCACAACCAACTTAGCATCTCATGCTCCCCAGTCGTTGACAAGAATAATGTACAGAAGAACGGAAAATAAAATTGACGATCAGTTATCTGACGATCAGTTTGGATCAAGACACCTTATTTGATTTGTTGACCTGTAAAAAGCGTTCGCCTGTGTCAGTGTTCGAAAATCCGAAAAAAAGTGGGTTACGTTATCGGGAAAGACGAGAAATATACAACATGCACAACTAAGAGGGAACAATAAGAGTGGAAACCCAAGAACGAAGTGCTTGGATTAAAAAGGGTGAAAGACAGGGTTATAGTCTTTCAACACTATACATCGAAGAAGCAATTAATGGGGCTAAAATTCAAGATGAAATGATATCATTGATAAGATTTGCCGATGACATTGCTTTCCTGAGTGAAAGTGAAGAATTACAGGATCTGCTGAAAGAAATGAACGATTTGATTCGTGTTGACTGGGAGTGTGACACGGCTAGGACTTCAACTTACGTAAAGAGAAACTCGCAACTCTCAACCGTTTTCGAGAAAATCAAGTTTGAAGGTTTTAGCCATGCGTATACAGTATATACTATCGTGTGGTCGTGATCTGGAAGCAAGTGATTAAGAGCTTAGACTCATAAGCGCAAGGTCTCTGGATCGAACTTCGCTCTGTTTTTTTATTATTTACATATAACTCTAACAACTGATTTATTATGAGTGTCCATATTATCAGTATTTAATCATGCATTTATTATTTGTATAATATTTTTCCTGAAAAACAGGAAAAAATTTTTTTTTGTAAGAACGTTGGAAATAAAAAAAGATACACGACAATTTTTAATCATATCGGTACAGGCTTTTTATTGACATTATTGTACCTACATTTGTGCCATATATGGAACACTGCACATATCAGGCTGATACTGGTCGCAGGAACATGTAAAACAATAATTATTGTGTCATACAGCACACGTAATGAAAGGCGAATGTTTGCTTGAGCATGGTTTTTTCACTGTTTCCACTGCAAAGCAGACTTGGTTCATGTTCATAAACGGTTCTCGGTCATTACACAGTTCGACGACGTACCATGCGTATCTGATCATATCACCGAAAATAGGTGCAGACAACTTATGGTGTTCGATTGATTGAATTTTTATGCAATCTTCTCTTGATGTTATCTCTCTATTGTGCTCGATGATATACGAGCAATTTTATAATCGTTTTATCAGGTTTTTCACCTGCCTGTAAAAATAAACGTCGCAGAGCTGCACCAATGGAGAACATTTTGGAGGAATTTAATACTGCATGTTGGCAGACCCTCTTTATCTTGAAAAGTTTCGTCATACAAAAGCGGGCTCGTTTGTCCTCTCCATGAACTGAGGAGAAAAGAAATTGTTCCTCTCTTACGCATAGCTTCAAGACGTCAATTAGAAATTTCCTGTATAGTACTGTTGTGAGTTTGAAGAACTTTGAATATGTTCTGATAACTTTTTTTTATTTGTGTGCGTACTGATCAGCCGCTTTTGGCACCCTTGGCACAAATGAACAAGTGGTCCCTTGCATGCAAACGAAGACCGTTGGCAGTAATTTTCCAGATAAAGTGACAGCATATTGTGCAGTGTACGAATGTGTCACGTTATGCATGTCATTTGTTGCGCAAGAACCACCTTTGTTCCGCGTTCGGCAAGAGTTTGGTCACAAGTTCATTTATATTGGCATCCTAGAACTAACATTCACGAATTAACAACGTATGGCCTGTAAATATAGTATTGCAGTTGATGTACATGAATCGGGTACTTTTACTGTATGATCAGCGTCAGTAACAAAATACTTGTCGTATTCTGGCATGATGGCTCGAGTCTGCAGTCGGAAACTTGGTGCTGTATCGAGGATTTGCTGCAGTGAAGCACTTTCCCTCTAGGATATAAATATAGTGAGTTTTCTCTGACGAATCCCATGTTTCTTTTGAACAGCACGACCCACGAGTCAGAAGCCTTACAGTTTAAATCAAGAAATTGGCTAGCAGCAGCAAGAGCCCATTGATGCAGGTTCCTCGCCGTCACCTGCTAATTATATCACCTGCTAATTACATCCATGAAACGATCATAAGTCCACGAATGAAATGTTTTAAGATATTCGTGCCTTGTTTGATATGTTCTTCCCATCTTTTCAAATCTTCCATGCTTTTGAGGCTTGAAGCTTCCCCTTCTACGAAGGGGATGCTCTTTTGCTAGATTGACGACCCTAATCTTGTAATACCGCGGAACGTAATCGTTTTCCATTTTCGACTGCTTCTGTTCGACCTCGTAATCGCCTGATGAATATCAAGCGACTTCTTCAGTTTCTTCAAACACGCCCTCTTCGTCGATGTCTTGGTGGCCAAATAGTTCGTCTTGCACTACGAGTTGTTTCTCCGGTAACATTTCGAAAATTCTGGAAAATATTTCTTCTCTAATTTCCATTTGTTCTCGTGTATTACTGCAGAAGGATTCGAAGCGATGAGACTGTTTTGGAGAAGGAGCTGTTCACTGTACACAAGTGCCGTTTTTTATCACGCTTTTGAAACTGTTCTCTTGCTGTCTATACATTTACTCGTAAAATTAGATATCTCGCAGTGTTGATATGCCGGCCGCGGTGGCCGAGCGGTTCTAGGCGCGAAGTCCGGAACCGCGCGACTGCTGCGGTCGCAGGTTCGAATCCTGCGTCAGGCATGGATGTGTGTGATGTCCTTAGGTTAGTTAGATTTAAGTAGTTCTAAGTTCTAGAGGACTGATGACCTCAGATGTTAAGTCCCACAGTGCTCAGAGCCATTTGAACCAAGTATTGGTATGTAACTATCTCGGCGGCTAACATACGAATGAAGTATTCTTCGTATTTTTAAGTGGTGTTCCCTCTCTCTCCCTCCTCCAACAGAAAGTTGTTTGTGCACATGCAGCCGTTTCTCGTGGGCCAAAACTAACTATAGGATTACCGGGAAAATGGGTTCGTGCTATGAGTCCTACAGTATTTGTACCTAAACCTGGAAAATGGGCTCATGGTAGGTTGAAACATACCTGCAGAAATACGCTCATAATGCTAAATTGCTTCCAAAATCTTGAAGAAACATTCGAATTTTCAAGGTGAAGACTATGATAACAATAAATTATTCCTTAAATACTGATGATCTGCCCTGTAATAGCAAACTTGTTATTAGCATTACATGGGAACGAACAAAAGAAAACAACAAAAGAAGCGAGATTTGATATAGAGCCGGCCAACTTACTCCTTGGCTACTATCGACCTCACGTTAGTACACAGTCGTTGAGCGCAAGTACTAACAGTCCCCTTGTGAATACAGAATATGAACGGAGAGTAAATCGAAGAAGTAATAAGAAGTAGCAGACATAAGAATAGCGAGAAACTTACACTACTGGCCATTAGAATTGCTACACCCCGAAGATGACGTGCTACAGACGCGAAATTTAACAGACAGCAAGAATATGCTGTGATATGCAAATGATTAGCTTTTCAGAGCTCTCACACAAGGTTGGCGCCAGTGGCGACACCTACAACGTGCTGACAAGAGGAAAGCTTCCAATCGATTGCTCATATACAAACAGCAGTTGACCGGCGTTGTCTGGTGAAACGTTGTTGTGATGCGTCGTGTAAGGAGGAGAAATGCGTACCATCACGTTTCCGACTTTGATAAAGATCGGATTGTAGCCTATCACGATTGCGGTTTATCGTATCGCGACATTGCTGCTCGCGTTGGTCGAGATCCAACGACTGTTAGCAGAATATGGAGTCGGTGGGTTCAGGAGGGTAACACGGAACGCCATGCTAGACCCCAACCGCCTCGTATCACTAGCAGCCGAGATGACAGGCATCTTATCCACATGGCTGTAACGGATCGTGCAGCCACGTCTCGATCCCTGAGTCAACAAATGGGAACGTTTGCAAGACAACAACCATCTACACGAACAGTTCGACGACGTTTGCAGCAGCATGGACTATCAGTTCGGACACCATGGCTGCGGTTACCCTTGACGCAGCATCACAGACAGGAGCACCTGCGATCGTGTATTCAACGACCAACCTGGGTGCATGAATGGCAAAACGTCATTTTTTCGGATGAATCCAGGTTCTGTTTACAGCATCATGATGGTCGAATCCGTGTTTGGCGACGCGCAGTGAACGCACATTGGAAGCGTGTATTCGTCATTGCCATACTGTCGTATCACCCGGCGTGATGGTATGGGGGTGCCATTGGTTACACGTCTCGGTCACCTATTGTTCGCATTGACGGCACTTTGAACAGTGGACGTTACATTTCAGATGTGTTACGACCCGTGGCTCTACCCTTCATTCGAGCCATGCGAAACCCTATATTTCAGCAGGATAATGCACGACCACATGTTGCAGGTCCTCTACCGGCCTTACTGGATACAGAAAATGTTCGACTACTGCCCTGGCCAGCACATTCTCCAGATCTCTCACCAATTGTAAACGTCTGGTCAATGGTTGCCGAGCAACTGGCTCGTCACAATACGCCAGTCACTACTCTTGATGAACTGTGGTATCGTGTTGAAGCTCCATGCTCTGTACCTGTACACGACATCCAAGCTCTGTTTGACTCAATGCCTAGACGCATCAAGGCCATTATTATGGCCAGAGGTGGTTGTTCTGGGTACTGATTTCACAGGATCGATGCACCCAAATTGCGTGAAAATGTAATGACATGTCAGTTCTAGTATAATATATTTGTGCAATGAATACCCGTTTATCATCTGCTTTTCATCTTGGTGTTGCAATTTTAATGGCCAGTAGTGTAATATCAGGATTGATGCTAACCGAGTAGATGAAGCTACGGAATTCTGCTACGTAGCCATCAAAATAATCCATGATAGACGGAGCAAGGAAGACATACGCAGCAGCCTAGTACTGGCAGAAAGAACATTCCTAGTCAAGAGAAGTCTACTAGTCTCGAACATAGGCCTGAATTCGAGGAAGAAATTTCTCCGAATGTACTTTTGGAGCACAGCGCTGTACGGTATTGAAAAATGGACTGTGAGAAAGCCGAAACAGAAGAGAATAGAAGCATTTAAGATGTGGTGCTACAGAAGAATGTTGAAAATTAGGCGGCCTGATAAGGTAAGAAACGAGGCGGTTTTCTGCATAATCAGCGAGAAAGGGGATATATGGAAAACACTGAGAAGAAGGGACAGGACGACAGGACATCTGTTAAGACATCTTACAACAACTTGCATGATGCAAGAGAGAGTCGTAGAGGGTACAGTAAGACAGAGATTGGAATACATCCAACTAATAACTGAGGACGTAGGGTGTAAGTACTACTCTGAGATGTAGAGACTGGCTCACGAGAGGACTTTTGGCGGATCGCATCAAAACGAAGACTGATGGCTCAAAAACAAGGGAGAGGGGGAGGAAGATAAATACATTGATATATTATAGTCTTATTATACAGGGTGATTATGATTGAAGTTCCTATTTAAAAACGCTGAAAAAAGAAAAAAACGCTCTTAAGAATGGCGTGAAATTTGAACGGAATATTATCGAAGAAGGGAGAAACATTATGGAAACGAAAGAAGGTAAAGAAAATTTTCCACTAGATGGCGCTGCAAGCGTCGTAACGTAAATGGGTTCGGCTACAAATGACACACAATACTGCGGCTATGGTTTGAGCTGCACATTGAATCAACCGTACTGTGGGATGTGCATGACCACACAAGTTTGGCATTTAACAGCTGTGGCACTGTTAGTTAGGTAAGCGTATCTGCCATGGCAAGGTGCACTCTACATCGTTTGGGAAAAATCAGTATTTAACTGTCCTGAGGGCAACACCTGCATATAAAAGCACACTGAAATCGTTTTTTGTGTTGAGAATAGCGCAAGACAAGTTCAACATGCTGTCCACGATTTTGTGCACAAGTAGAAATCAAGAAACAACACTGGGGATCTTCACAGCGAACATAAACATAGCCAAAGCCTTGCACACAAACAAAAATTACGCGAAGCAAAATGTAGTATGAGGAGGGCTATGCGAGAGGCGTTCAAAGAATTCGAAAGTAAAGCTCTATGTACTGGCTTGACAGAAAATCAAAAGTAATTTTGGTCTTATGTCAAAGCGGTAGGTGGATCAAAACAAAATGTCCAGACACTCTGTGACCAAAATGGTACTGAAACAGAGGATGACAGACTAAAGGCCGAAATACTAAATGTCTTTTTCCAAAGCTGTTTCAAAGAGGAAGACTGAACTGTAGTTCCTTCTCTAGATTGTCGCACAGATGACAAAATGGTAGATATCGAAATAGATGATAGAGGGATAGAAAAACAATTAAAATCGCTCAAAAGAAGAAAGGCCGCTGGACCTGATGGGATACCAGTTCGATTTTACATAGAGTACGCGAAGAAACTTGCCCCCCTTCTTGCAGCGATGTACCGTAGGTCTCTAGAAAAGCATAGCGTTCCAAAGGATTGGAAAAGGGCACAGGTTATCCCCGTTTTCAAGAAGGGACGTCGAACAGATGTGTAGAACTATAGACCTATATCTCTAACGTCGATCAATTGTAGAATTTTGGAACACGTATTATGTTCGAGTATAATGACTTTTCTGGAGACTAGAAATCTACTCTGTAGGAATTAGCAAGGGTTTCTAAAAAGACGATCGTGTGAAACCCAGCTCGCGCTATTCGTCCACGAGACTCAGAGGGCCATAGACACGGGTTCCTAGGTAGATGCCGTGTTTCTTGATTTCCGCAAGGCGTTCGATACGGTTCCCCACAGTCGTTTAATGAACAAAGTAAAAGCATATGGATTATCAGACCAATTATGTTACTGGATTGAAGAGTTCCTAGATAACAGAACGCAGCATGTCATTCTCAATGGAGAGAAGTCTTCCGAAGTAAGAGTGATTTCAGGTGTGCCGCAGGGGATTGTCGTAGGACCGTTGCTATTCACAATATACATAAACAACCTTGTGGTTAACATCGGAAGTTCACGGAGGCTTTTTGCGGATGGTGCTGTAGTATATAGAGAGGTTGTAACAATGGAAAATTGTACTGTAATGCAGGAAGATCTGCAACGAATTGACGCTTGGTGCAGGGAATGGCAATTGAATTTCAATGTAGACAAGTGTAATATGCTGCGAATACATAGAAAGAAAGATCCTTTATCATTTAGCTACAATATATCAGGTCAGCAACTGGAAGCAGTTAATTCTGTAAATTATCTGAGAGTAGGCATTAGGAATGATTTAAAAAGGAATGATCATATAAAGTTGATCGTCGGTAAAGCAGATGCCAGACTGTAGAATGAAAGGAAGTAAGTTACAGTACACTTGTTCGGCCACTACTTGAATATTGCTCACCAGTGTGGGATCCGTACCAGGTGGGGTTGATAGAGGAGATAGAGAAGATCCAACGGAGACCAGTGGGCTTCGTTACAGGATCATTTAGTAATCGCGAAAGCGTTACGAAGATGATAGATAAACTCCAGAGGAAGACTCTGCAAGAGAGACGCTCTGTGGCTCGGTACGGGCTGTTGTTGAAGTTTCGAGAACATACCTTCACCGAGGAGTCACGCAGTATATTGCTCCCTCCTACGTATATCTCGCGAAGAGACCATGAGGATAAAATCAGAGAGATTAGAGCTCACACAGAGGCATACCGACAATCTTTCTATCCACGAACAATGCGAGACTGGAATAGAAGGGAGAACTGATAGAGGTACTCAAAGTACCCTCCGCCACACACCGTCAGATGGCTTGCGGAGTATGGATGTAGATGTAGATGTAGATGTAGATGTAGATGTCGCACACTACCGCTCGACCCCTCCTGCAGCGCTGTGACCACATCTTTTACTGACGTTCGATCAGTTTCTTTTCTCCTTCTGCCACAATTCACTCCAACAGAACCTGCCTTTCGAATTTTGTTGTCATTTTTTCTTTCAGACATGTGGCAGGCATCGGAAACGTGCCCTTTTTCACAATCTTGAGTGTCCGAAACTTCTGCAGGGCTACTGGCTCACAGTCACCGCTCTTGTAAAAGAGTTTTACCAGCAGCACGCGATCCACCATCGAGTCAGTCATATCGAGGGTCTCAGACGCAAACTCAGGAACAGCCATGCACACCGCGCCCCAGTTTTGCATATTACGTCTCTTACAGCGCCCTCCAGTGATAAAATTTTCATTAAATTTCCGTTACATTTCTCCCTTCTTCGATAAAGAAGAAGAGCGTTTTGGAACTGGAACTTTAATTATGGATGCTCTGTACAACAACTGACGTATAGTGAGATTTTGTCGCTATTGTCCGTGAGAAGAAACAGACTCTCTACTTGGAATGGACGCTCAAGTTATACATATGCAGGCTACAATCTCTTCAAAATTCGATGATGAAATGAAAAAGAAGATCTGTGCATCTTCAGCTGTACAACATCCCTAGTTGGTGTTTTTGATTGATAAATACGATTTTGTTACACCAAGACGTGACAAAAAATCTATTTAAGTAATTCTGTAAGTGAATATATTTTATGATTCGATGATAATAATGCTACTCGTGTGTAAGCAGCATTACAACTTCTTACTTATAGTCGACATTTTCCGTACATGTGATAGATCTTCTCAACATTTTACCTCTTGTAAGAGTACTTCTTATTATTTCATTTTCTAGAAGAAGTCCATTCTAACAGTTACGAGCTCAAAACTCGATTAGTGGTAGCATTTCCTTTTTCGATATTTAACACTAAGTTTACCAACTTCACGTGTGACAGAAATACAATCTCCCACTTTACGCTGGAGATCCGCTTACAGTTGGGTGGGTGAGATGCTTCTCCGGTAGAAGGAATACAAAGACGTACCATCTGAAATACGACCATAGCTAATAAAACAGGGCTTTGTTCGAAACAACCTCTGGAAAAATTTCTATTCCACTTTCATGCAGATAGGGCACAGGCACGTTTTGCTGCTCATTACCAACCCATCAACATGATACAATATGTGTAGCCCGAGCAGGACCGTTACATTGACCCCAACACACCTGATCTCAATCCTTTCGATTTTCTCTGTCTGCGGTCATCTCTAAGTGAAGTATACAGCTGTTCCGGTGATACGGTAGAAGATCTGGATTGCTGAGTTGTACATTCTTGCCAATATTCACAAGATGGTTCGAGGGTGTTGGGAAAACTTCTTGACTCACTGCAGAGTGTAGTATTGCATCCAAATGAGATGATGACTCGTGGAACACGTCGTTTAACAGATACAAAAATGGTTCAAATGGCTCTAAACATTATGGGACTTAACATCTCAGGTCATCAGTCCCCTAGACTTAGAACTACTTAAACCTAACTAACCTAAGGACATCACACACATCCATGCCCGAGGCAGGATTCGAACCTGCGACCGTAGCAGCAGCGCGGTTACAGACTGAAGCGCCTAGAACCGCTCGGCCACAGTGGCCGGCTTAACAGATACGACTGAATGTAGCGTGCTGAAGTAGAATTTCTTGTTACGATAGACCGTGGGAGAAATTTTAGCCCCAGTATATCGTTACTTAATCAAAGAGGTTACATATCGAAAGCATTTGAACTAAATAGAATAATATAACGTACTGAACTCAGTGGCGACTAGAAGCCACACACCACTAACGGATCGTCAGGGAACCCATGATTACTGGATGACTATTATCGTATATTTTCACCCGTGTCACTTTTTGCTGTTAATTATGGTGCACCCTGCAGAACAAGAAGACTTGGAAGTGCAATCTGGAATTCAAAGGAGGCTACAAATCATAGACTTCTGTAATAACACGCATAAATGCGTATACATTAGTCCAAGCAGCAAGTGAATGCCATGTTTCACTATGACAAAAGCACATTTGGTATGCAAACTCAACAGGCGGCTCCCGACCTCCGCTCTTTCTGTATGCGACCAACGACAACGTGAGCGTATTGTTCCCGGAACATTCGACAAGTTTCCATTAAGGTGTGGCGTGACAGAGTATTCTGCCATTACATTGTCTAGGATAAATGTATTGTGTGACGAAGTGAAAAGAAGTAATGTACTTATTTTCTTCTTTGGGGAAGGAATGATGCAGGAGTTTTATTATATTACATCGGTGCTCGTAAAAGTTTTATAGTTACTGATAACGACGTCCTCTTGAGTAGTCCCCGCCCGGAGATCCGAATGGAGGACTATTTTACCTCCGGAATATTTTACCCAAGAGGACGCCATCATCATTTAACCATAAAGGAAAGCTGCATGCCCTCGGGAAAAATTACGGCTGTAGTTTCCCCTTGCTTTCAGCCGTTCGCAGTACCAGCACAGCAAGGCCGTTTTGGTTAGTGTTACAAGGCCAGATCAGTCAATCATCCAGACTGTTGCCCCTGCAACTACTGGAAAGGCTGCTGCCCCTCTTCAGGAACCACGCGTTTGTCTGGCCTCTCAACAGATACCCCTCCGTTGTGGTTGCACCTACGGTACGGCTATCTGTATCGCTGAGGCACGCAAGCCTCCCCACCAACGGCAAGGTCCATGGTTCACGGGGGGAGTGAGACAGTGTTGTAGCCTATCCCCGAGACAGGGGTTTATTGGCTAGCACCAACTGCTCATTTTGGAAAGTACTGAGGTGAGCTGAGGTTGAGAATGTATATTTCTAGTTTCTCTAAGGGATACATTTTCTTACCTTTGTTACTGGTATTTAATATCTGTAAGTTGTCATTACTGTTAGAAATAGAATGTCCATATTGGATATTTTTTAGTCTAAAGGCATCTATATTTTCTCGATATCTAATACTGAGGCTTCTACTGGTCTTTGCAAGATAAAAGCAGGGGCAATTGTCACAAATAATCTTGTAAATTCTTGATTTTTCTACGCCTAGGCTGGTGCTCTTTTTGCTGTAGATAATGTTTTGTTGCACAGTGTTATTGGTGCCGGCGGCGGTGGCCGAGCGGTTCTAGGCGCTTCAGTCAGGAACCGCGAGACTGCTACGCTCGCAGGTTCGAATCCTGCCTCGCACAGGGATGTGTGTGATGTCCTTAGGTTAGTTAGGTTTAAGTAGTTTTAAGTTCTAGGGGCTTATGACCTCAGATGTTACGTCCCATAGTGCTCAGATCCATTTTGAAGTGTTATTGGTGTGGAAACTTGTTTGAACTCGTGTCTTTCGGAAAAGATTGGCAGTTTGGTACGAGAGTGTGCCTAGGAAGGGAACGAAAGCAAATCGTTCCTTTTCTGCTGACGGTTATGGGTTTACAGGCAGGTAATTTACTATCTTTAATTTTACTGCATAGACGGTCAATTATTTTTAGCTACAGTTGTGACAATACTGCTTCATTTCTATTTGGCAGATAAGCTGAGGGGAATTTTATTTGTATGGTTTAATATTGGTTTGAAATAGGCCACTTTGTGCTGTATAGGATGGTATGAAGAAATATTTATAATTACATCAGTGGTGGTCGGTTTTCTATGAATATCGAAGGCATGCTTTTGATTCAACTGTTTTATTCTAAAATCAATAAAACTGATACTTTCTTCTCTCTGATGCTTAACAGTGAATTTGATACTGAGGTGCAGCTACTCACGGCATTTGCAAATGATTCTATGTCGTCTATTGTACCGTTGAACAAGATTATTGTGTCATCAACATATCTTTTGTAATAAGTCAGTTTACCTTTTAAATGGGTATTCAACCCTAAAATTTATTTTCCAAATGATTAAAAGTTCTGTAACAGTGCTTCTCACTGCTAGACAATCTGGCTACATACGTATTTTCTTGTTGACTGGGAAGTTGTTATGTGCTAGAATTAATTCTAACATCTATATGTCTTCGTATGCCTCTGCCTTGCAAAGCTGTTTGTTTTTTTAATAAATTGCGCTTAATTATTTCACTAGTTTCATGTATATTGTGTACAGGTTTATAATTTTCAAGGATGCAAATGCATTTAATCTGGCGTTCTCCCGCCTATTTTCTATTGATGGCGATCTTGAAAGTTCCATGTGCTTACGTGGCTTCTTTCTTGTTGCGTTCTGACAGCGGATTTTATTATGAAACACACATCGATGCATCTCAGGGACGTGGAAGAAGACAAAACTATCCAAGATCCATGTTAAACATAGTTTACATTCATCGTGAACTAAACGTGGTTGATTCACGCCTCTGATAGAAATTAATCACAGATAAAAAATATCTTTCATTGCATGGTTTTGTAG
The DNA here is from genome assembly GCF_021461385.2 of Schistocerca piceifrons. Lineage (NCBI taxonomy): Eukaryota > Metazoa > Arthropoda > Insecta > Orthoptera > Acrididae > Schistocerca > Schistocerca piceifrons. The sequence continues at coordinate 260,729,420 of NC_060145.1, read as the reverse complement.
TCTTTGGCCTACCAAACTGAGCTGTACTTTGGTTATACTTTAAGACTACGTTTACATGGGAAAAATGATTTCAATGCTTGCTTTCTACAGCGACCAGAGATGCTAGGCTGATAGTTAATAATACTGGACTGTTATTGAACAATGGACTATCGCTGCACTGCGCTGCACCACGAAGCAGTTTAACACTTATCTTTTCCCAATACAGTTTTAAAACGAATCATTCAAGGTTAATTAAACAGATTTTTCAAAAAACTAGTCTTGATATGCAGTTTAAATAAAACTGAAACTCTTTCTTAGCTAACTTTTCCTCATATTACTTCTTCATAACGTAGGTAGGATATTTTTCAGAAATTAAAGTTTATCGAACCTTTTCATCTCATATGTATGCATAACTCAAGATACATATCGTTCAAACGAGCTAACACTGAACCAAACTGAACACTCAATGAGGAAACAAGGTGCTCGAACCAAAATGAGCTAACAGAATGATCTGCTCAAAGTGAGAGCGAGACACTATTATCTCTATTACTTATAGATTAATAGAAACAAATTAATTCTAATCTAGAGTATTCTTACTCTTTTAATCTCTCAGTTTTGTGATATATTCGTTTTTTATAACTGATACTTAAATATTTCAATTAAACTAATTAAAGTTTATTTTTAATAAATTTACAGATTAAGGCAGTCAAAGCGTGGCTACAATGAACAGGTATATTTGCGTACAGATTTACAATGTCCAGGGATGAAACCCTGGCTCTGTCTCGTATCATTAATTCACCAACTATCATTAACATCCGCGGAGTTCACAAGATAAAATAACATCAGTAAAAGTTTTGTGAAGCTAAGGTATGGCGAACTATTTCATGTAGTTTATCATTCATGGTTTATGAACCGTATTTTGACAGTGTTTACTCACGTTTTCTCTTGCCCGTTTGTGAATACTGCGTCTTGATATGTTGGCTTGGACACAGGTTTCACTGCACGAATTTACGCGTACATTCCTGATGCGCTTCCGACAGTCGTTTGTCTACTGTTTTGTTTTGGTTTCACGTCACTGAAATTAGAATCTGTTTAGTTTGTTTTCATTCTGCGCGACCGCGTGCGTATGTGTGTGTGTGTGTGTGTGTGTGTGTGTGTGTGTTTTATTTTGTGTTGTCCGATAAATCGTTTAGAATGCTGAATAGCGTTTTGTTACAAAATATTATTTGGTCATTGATAAAGTCTTCGCTCTGCGTGATAAGTGTTTGGGTATGGCAGTTTTCTTCTGTTGTTAAAAATTGGTACAGATTGTTACTATGATTTAGGATTTGGAGGTCTGTTTTTATACCACAGACACACACACACACACACACACACAGATTGAAAACAAGTGGAACAGACTGAAAGTTCGCGAAATTTAACAAAAAAAAAGAAAAAAAAACAGTACACAGACGACAGACGGAAGCGCATCAGGGATGTAAATTCGTGCAGTGAAACGTGTATCCAAGCCATAGAAAGATAGCATGATGCAGTATTCACAAATAACCAAGAGCAAACATGAATAAACGCTATCAGAATACGAAACATAGTCCATGAATAGCAAACTACAGAAAATAGTTCGCCGTACCTAAGCTTCACAAAACTTTTGCCGATGTCCACAGGTTCAGATCAACTACACAAAATCAAGTTTGGAACATAAAAGCAAACTTCTCAGACCTCTGAAATAGCGAAATACTACAATGGTTGGGCCAAAACAGGCATATGCCATGGATTTTATCTGAACAATTTAAAGATTGGATTACAAATAAAAATTCAACGCAGGCGATTTTCCTACATCCTTCATGTTTACAGATAACATGGCGTACTAATTTAGACTTGTGATTGATTACGATTGGCAGCCACAGAATACGTGCAATGTAAAAGAAAAGGTACAGTGCATATCTAATCTAAATAACAACATAATCTGATGTAATATATTTCCTAACATAAACATAATCTGTATGTATGAGTTTCAGAAAAATAAAAGAAAAAAACCACTGAGGATGCCACAACTGTGGTGAAAAATGTTAAAACAAAACTATAATTTGTGTACTTGCAAGAAGTCGGACCCGCACTTTATTGGTTATTATTTTATGCAAGCACTCAGCTCAAAATTCCAGTATGATACACATAATGTGAAGCTACTTGATTTCTCATTATTTTAAAAAGGTTTAATAATATAAACGTAAAACTAAATAGGAAGCTGAAATCCTTAAAATTAACCATTTCCGTGTTAGGATGATACGAATATAGGAAGACAGGAAAGATTTATAGAATGCTGCTACCGATGCTGTCGAGGAGGGAGTTCCTCAGAAATACACTCATGGAAATTGAAATAAGAACACCGTGAATTCATTGTCCCAGGAAGGGGAAACTTTATTGACACATTCCTGGGGTCAGATACATCACATGATCACACTGACAGAACCACAGGTACATAGACACAGGCAACAGAGCATGCACAATGTCGGCACTAGTACAGTGTATATCCACCTTTCGCAGCAATGCAGGCTGCTATTCTCCCATGGAGACGATCGTAGAGATGCTGGATGTAGTCCTGTGGAACGGCTTGCCATGCCATTTCCACCTGGCGCCTCAGTTGGACCAGCGTTCGTGCTGGACGTGCAGACCGCGTGAGAAGACCCTTCATCCAGTCCCAAACATGCTCATTGGGGGACAGATCCGGATATCTTGCTGGCCAGGGTAGTTGACTTACACCTTCTAGAGCACGTTGGGTAGCACGGGATACATGCGGACGTGCATTGTCCTGTTGGAACAGCAAGTTCCCTTGCCGGTCTAGGAATGGTAGAACGATGGGTTCGATGACGGTTTGTATGTACCGTGCACTATTCAGTGTCCCCTCGATGATCACCAGTGGTGCACGGCCAGTGTAGGAGATCGCTCCCCACACCATGATGCCGGGTGTTGGCGCTGTGTGCCTCGGTCGTATGCAGTCCTGATTGTGGCGCTCACCTGCACGGCGCCAAACACGCATACGACCATCATTGGCACCAAGGCAGAAGCGACTCTCATCGCTGAAGACGACACGTCTCCATTCGTCCCTCCATTCACGCCTGTCGCGACACCACTGGAGGCGGGCTGCACGATGTTGGGGCGTGAGCGGAAGACGGCCTAACGGTGTGCGGGACCGTAGCCCAGCTTCATGGAAACGGTTGCGAATGGTCCTCGCCGATACCCCAGGAGCAACAGTGTCCCTAATTTGCTGGGAAGTGGCGGTGCGGTCCCCTACGGCACTGCGTAGGATCCTACGGTCTTGGCGTGCATCCGTGCGTCGCTGCGGTCCGGTCCCAGGTCGACGGGCACGTGCACCTTCCGCCGACCACTGGCGACGACATCGATGTACTGTGGGGACCTCACGCCCCACGTGTTGAGCAATTCGGCGGTACGTCCACCCGGCCTCCCGCATGCCCACTATACGCCGTCGCTCAAAGTCCGTCAACTGCACATACGGTTCACGTCCACGCTGTCGCGGCATGCTACCAGTGTTAAGGACTGCGATGGAGCTCCGTAGGCACGGCAAACTGGCTGACACTGACGGCGGCGGTGCACAAATGCTGCGCAGCTAGCGCCATTCGACGGCCAACACCGCGGTTCCTGGTGTGTCCGCTGTGCCGTGCGTGTGATCATTGCTTGTACAGCCCTCTCGCAGTGTCCGGAGCAAGTATGGTGGGTCTGACACACCGGTGTCAATGTGTTCTTTTTTCCATTTCCAGGAGTGTACATTGATTCTCTCGTTTCTGAGCAGCCATCACTACTACTAACCGCCATCCAATGGCGAGTGCCTCAACAATACTTCGATCTTCCCGCCACACAATACTTTGATCCTCCCGCCTTCAGATGGCTTGATTCTGCACATACGTTAGGTTACTCTAAGCGGCAGTGTGTGCTGTTCTCAGTTTCCACGTTTCTCTTACAATCTAAGGTAAATGCCTTATGGTCACTTCTTTTCGTCAGACTTCCGTGGCTTGTCTGTCTTCGACTGTGCCGCTGTTGTCTACTCTGATACAGCTACTACTGTTGTCTGTCTCGTTCTGTCCGCATAGTCGTTAAGATAGGTCTACAACGTCTGCATCCTCGGTGATTGTTTTACGAGCATTTCGTCATTTGAGTGTACTAGTCGTCTTTCCTGTGACAAACAGTCACATTGTAGAAGTGTGTGTTCTTGTGTCGGTCTCTCTCCACAGACACAATTGGCCTTCTGACCGAGGTTTACCCGCAGAAAATGCTTGGTTTATGGCCCATATGCGGTTAAGAAAGGAACCATGCACCGGCTGGGATCAGTCGCTCCCTGATGTTGCCTATGGGCCATGACACGTATTCACTCTCCAAGTTCTGAGATCTCTCAGTGTCTGTATTAACTCTGCTAATAAGTCTCTCACTGTGTCTGCCCATTTTAGCTAATATGTTGCCGCGGTACTTAATACTTATATCCATCTGGTACTGCCTCTGCGACAGGAAAGATTGATAAAGGATAGATCGTGAGAACTGGTATACAGGGTGTTACTTAAAGGTACGGCCAAACTTTCAGGAAACATTCCTCACACACAAAGAAAGAAAATATGTTATGTGGACATGTGTCCGGAAACGCTTACTTTCCATATTAGAGCTCATTTGATTATTTCTCTTCAAATCACATTAGTCATGGAATGGAAACACACAGCAACAGAACGTACCAGCGTGACTTCAAACACTTTGTTACAGGATATGTTCAAAATGTCCTCCGTTAGCGAGGATACATGCATCCACTCTCCGTCGCATGGAATCCCTGATGCGCTGATGCAGCCCTAGAGAATGGCGTATTGTATCACAGCCGTCCACAATACGAGCACGAAGAGTCTCTACATTTGGTACAGGGGTTGCGTAGGCAAGAGCTTTCAAATGCCCCCATAAATGAAAGTCAAGACGGTTGAGGTCAGGAGAGCGTGGAGGCTATGGAATCGGTCCGCCTCTACCAATCCATCGGTCACCGAATCTGTTGTTGAGAAGCGTACGAACACTTCGACTGAAATGTGCAGGAGCTCCATCTTGCATGAACCACATTTTGTGTCGTACTTGTAAAGGCACATTTTCTAGCAGCACAGGTAGAGTATCCCGTATGAAATCATGATAAGGTGCTCCATTGAGCGTAGATGGAAGAACATGGAGCCCAATCAAGACATCACCAACAATGCATGCCCAAAAGTTCACAGATAATCTGTGTTGATGACGTGATTGCACAATTGCGTGAGTATTCTCGTCAGCACACACGTGATGATTGTGAAAATTTACAACTTGATCACGTTGAAATGACGAAACTAAAATGAGCTCTAACATGGAAATTAAGCGTTTCCGGACACATGTCCACATAACATCTTTTCTTTATTTGTGTGTGAGGAATGTTTCCTGAAAGTTTGGCCGTACCTTTTTGTAACACCCTGTATATTTGTATTCATAATGAAAACTGAGTGATCTGTGGGCAATGATCAATCACAATGGAAGCTGTCAAGTGAATACCAATTACAAAGCCACCAACACGATCACAGTAAGTAAGAAAATTCATTTTTCGATACATCCCACGGTATACACGTTACTCGTGGCGATATATTAAAATCTTTCTTAACTCTCTTCTGGTCACAGGGCCAGTACTTAGCACCACGCTGTGGATGTACACATCTAAATTCCATGTGCACCGTCTGAAAATAATTTCATATGTCATTTTACTCCTTAAATAAATAGCATCCTACAGCCTGTTTTTTTCTATTCTCTCTCCCGTTTTACTTACACTTTATGTCCTTAAAGTATAGGTAATGTTTGCATTTTTTGACAAAATTTTAGACGAATTTCGTTTCGAAGCTTTCATATAATTTCTTTTGTTTGTAATCTCTTCTGTTGATCAACGTAATAGCAAGTATATGTGCATTTTGTTGTTGTATTATTACATTTTATAAAAGAAGTTTCACTTCAAATTTACTGGTTCTGTGATATTTTCGTTAATGCCTACTGTGCATCCTTCTCGCACATGGTTCTTGTGCATGTTTTCATAGCTGCAGTTAGAGGCATTCTTGGCCGTTCTGCTGAATCATATATTCAATACATCGTAAGTGGCATAGCAAGCAGTGTGTGGTCTGATCTAGCAGCACAAGGTGAAACTACACAACTTATACAAACGTGTGACAGGTCTTGCATTGGTAATAACTTTTTAGTAATTTTACGGCTTGAATTCTCGAAGTACGCAGATGTGTACCCATCGACTGAAGAGGTTATATCGTCATTGACATCTAGTACAAAGGTATATAATCATGAATAATATTCAGTCTCCAAGTCGAACATGTACAGATCGTTAGTCTACGCTAACACTTCAGACCTCTACCCTCCAGCAATGCTAACTTCTCACATTTAACATCCATCACTGCTAGCTGTTCACCTCCTACTGCCCAACAATACTTCCATCACTGCTGGCGACTAACTTCCAACTGCCCAACACTACTGGCGATTAACTTCCAACAACGAGGCCAACCAGCCACAGTCTCTTACAAAGAAAGCGCAGTCAGAGATCCAATGCAAAGCGCTACACAGCGCTGCCAACACAGCAGCAGCCCATTTACAATATTAACGATAAATTCAGACTGTTCGAACGTGGCTATAGGAAGTAATGGTATCCATCCAGAGCCAATCCATGCTCTTTTAGTCAATAAAAGGGAATTTTCTCTATCTATAGTTTCTCTTATCTCTTCGTTTTCTGGTGACATCTGCATGCTATGTCGACAAGTAAAGTCTCTGATTATAGAAAAAGACGTGGATAAAGAACGAGCAAAAGTGCGGAGGTCTAGACTACAGTCAGCAGCGGTGTGCCAAACTGCATGCGGGCCGTGTGTGGGCCTACGTCTGGAAACGTATGGTGTCCCTTCTATGACGGTTTTAATTCAGACATTTAACGCATCCGTTTCCGCTTGAGAAATTGAATTAGGCCTGACACACTACATTTATTAGGTAACAAATCGAAATGAAATGTAACGAAACATCCATTTGCATTAGCACTTACACATTACGTGTTTACATTACTCCAAAACAAAAAAGAACGCAGCATACTGTATGTACAGAACAGTACTGATACATTACAACAGCGGGTCGAAGTGACGACCACCAACGTTGTTACAGACATTGTACCTACGAAGCATATTCTGGTACACTCTGTCTATACCACCTGGTGTCTCTTCAATATCTAGTCTCGAGGCCAGATCTTCCACTGTCTCTACAGGAACTTCGTAAGTTAACCTTCACATACGACCACACAAGAAGTAGTTCACGGGAGTTAAATCCGGCGATCGCGGCGTCCACGCGGTTGGACCTTCTCGGCCTATCCATCTTTCACCATATCGTCTGTTGAGATGTCTCCGAAACTCACATGAGAAGTGAATGGTGCACCGCCATGCTAAAACCATATTTCCTGACGGACATACTGTGGCACAGCTTCCAAAACCGTGTCCAATATGTTTTGTAGGAAGAACAGGTTTGCGGGACGAGTTATTTTGAGTGAAAGGAAGTATGGCCTAATCACATGACGGTCCAGAACACCTGCCAACACCAAGCCGGTGCTGAAGTCCTTGAATAAGCATGACACGAGGGTTTTCCTCTCCTCAGATATGGCTGTTTAGCGAATTCAGAACACAGTCCGCAGTGAACGTATATTCATCTGTGAATAGAACTCGATGTGGAAACAGGGGGGTGTCTATGCAGTGGTGCAGGAACCACGTGCAGTAGGCAAAGCGTTGTGGAAAATCGACTGGACCCATAGCGTGTACCCTTATAGGTGATACGAATATAATTGTTGCTCACAGGCATTGTCTCAGACGAAAGCGTGTGTGAGACCTATTGCGCGCCCAGTTGTTCGAGTGCGGCGTTGCCGTGGAGAACCACAGTTGGTTCAAATGGCTCTGAGCACTATGGGACTTAACATCTATGGTCATCAGTCTCCTATAACTTAGAACTACTTAAACCTAACTAACCTAAGGACATCACGCAACACCCAGTCATCACGAGGCAGAGAGCACCACAGTCCTGCCTCCCCACGGTGGAGGATTAGCAACTCGTCCGCTACCTCCAGCTTCGCCATACACAAGGAACATGTCTGTGTATTCTGAAACCGTGTACCGAACCACGTTTACTGTATCAGAGACGCACAGGCACTGAACGGACTCGCGAGAAGGCAGAAGTTAAGTGACATCAGGTGACCGTCTGACGTAGTACACGTCATCCTGTCTACTCCATTGCATAACAGGACAAGCAACGCTGAGACTTTTTCCCTCAGCAGACGTGGACGCGTTAACATCTGCACTGAAACCATCGTATAAGGCAAACGGTACGATTCCGGACATGGATTCCTATCCAAAATTTTTATGTACTCACTCCACTCTAACAGTCCTAAAGTTTTTAGTGGGAATTTCGGAACCCTCTATATAGATTTATGGTTGCCTTGCTGACAGTCCATTTTCTGACAATTAGGGCGCAAGTCCAGTGGTGGCATTGAGATCTCCTGCACGGCGTTGAAGATGAGCCTCTTGAACATACTGCTTACGAATTCGCGTAATAGTCGTGGGATCCCGACGACCGTGAGCGTCAGTATCACGCAACAATTAATCACGATTGTGTTGCTGTCGAATTGCGATACGTGCTGACAGACATACAGCACTTCCTTCTTACGCGGTGTATAACACGACCTTTTCATAAACAACCTGTACTGAATTGCAATTTCAGAGTGAGAGATTCACTGTGTGATATTCCTTTATATACAGAATGTAGATGGTGTTACTCCTAACTATTTTACGGAGTTGCACTAAAATACTAACTATTTGCATATCCAAGCTTGTAGAACACGTCATATCGATTTGACAGCACTGTTTCTTCTTTTACTTTCGTGGTGTCACAAGATCAAAGCTTCGAACTAATCTTACGGTCTCCATATCTTTTCTATGTCTCATTGCCTGTAACGTCAGTGCAAATACATGCAACCCTTTTGCTACTTTGTCAACAGTGTTACAGACTGGTATCAAGTTTCGCCCGAGCTCATTTCCATTCAAAGTAAACAAGCATTCCATACATACTTTCCTGTACTTGATAATTCATCGTAGAAACATTTTAGTTGCAGTGGTGTCCACAGCCACGAATGAATTATATCAGTTTGCTGCATTGGATGAATCTTGAACACAGAAAAACCCTTCCTTCCCTTCCTGCCTCTTATATACTCTTCTACATTGTTCTCGTGATGTTTCCATGATGCCGTTACAAACTTTCAGCGATGATGGAGGAGCATGAATTTATCAATTTGAGGTAATGGACTCTACTCCGGAAACGGCCAACTCGAAAGGCATAAGCGAAACTGTACTAATGTTCCGCTTTAGCCTCGCGCAGCGCTCAGAATGAGGGCCCTAACTTCCGAATCCTGATCGTGACATATAGAACTCCCGCTGAATACTCCTCAATAACCTCAGATAATTTCCCGTTTGATGGACTAGTAATGGCGCAAGTAAGCTGATGTCAGAAAGAATTAAAATACTAAGTGTGGGGTACGGTAACAATGAATTCAATTTACCTGGACAAGTTTCACAAGCTGTTACATTTACAACAAAGCACCGTCAAAGCAGACATGGTTACTTCGCATAAAATCAAGTCGTACCCGTTCTAATGTCCCCGGTAGTGTTTGAACAGTGTCGCACGCAGCGTGAATTCTTGCCAGCAGATCCTCTTCGGTCTCGAAATGCGACACAAGACTTGTCACATGGCACCACAAGAAGAAACAAAGTGGGGTGAGGTCAGGTGAACGTGCGGCCACAGAACAGGACCTCCTCTTCCCATCCGCTTTTCAGAGGAGTTCGCGAACCCTCAGTCCAAAGCGAGGTGGGGCTCGATCACGTTGGAACCACATCTGCTCATGAATGGCAACACATGAGCCAGGAACCTGGACAGTATGTCTTATTGGTGCATTTAAGAGGGGTGGGAGAAGAAATAGGCGTAGTACGTAATCACTGACTCTGTCTGCACACACGCTTACTGTTCATCTGCGTTTATGGCTCTTCACAAATGTATCTTGAGGATTCTCATCGGCCCAAAAATGATTACTGCGTCTATTTAGCATTCCGTCTCTGGTGAAACGGGCTTCATCCGTGCAAAGTACATACGCAGGGAAGTGAGGATCGACTGCAAGGCGCTGCAAGAACCACTGGCTCAACAGGATACGTTCTCCGAAATCAGCAGGACTCAAAGCATGCACTTTCTGTGAGTGGTAGGGGCTGTAGCTGCATTTCCCGTAATATTCGCCACACAGAATTTTCGAAGCATTCATTTCACGTGCATCTGATCGAGTGCTGATTGCAAGCGCCTCATCCACTCGAGCAAGCACATCTTCCTAGTGGAGAGCCCACGTACTTCGTCGTCGTCCTGGGCCGTTGCCCTGTGGCACTAACTACCCTGTTTCAGATAATCGTTGGAGCGTCTTGGAGACATATTGTGAGCTGGATGTCTTTACGTGGATATTTGGTCCTGAAAAACGGTTCCGCTTTCTTTCTGGCTGCATTTGATTGCCGTTGATTGTACATCAAGACGGCTCACCTCAGTATACAGCACGCCGCCTGCACTGAATTAGTTGTGTACCCCCCTTCCCCGTTAGCTAAGTGGTCGGTAGCTCAGCGTGTTCGGTCAGACGGATAGCTGCCCTCTGTAATAAAAAAAACTGAGTTAATGGATCATCAACGGACTGAAACAGGTGTCTTTCGGCGTCCGCCCAGAGCAGATACAACGAACGAAAACGAACAAAACGAGATTTAAAAAAAAAAGTGGTCAGCACGACAGAATGTCAATTCTAAGGGCCCGGGTTCGATTCCCGGTTGGGTCGGAGATATTTCCTGCTCAGGGACTGGGTGTTGTATTGTCCTAATCATCATCATTTCATCCCCTTCGACGGGCATGTCACCGAAGTGGCGTCAAATCGAAAGACTTGCACCCGCGAACGGTCTACCTGACGGGAGGCCCTAGTCACACGACATTATTTATTGCATTAGTTATTATCCCAAGCTCTAAACCAAAGTACTCGTAGGAATTGTTCAAATGGTTCAAATGGCTCAGAGCACTATGGGACTTAACTTCTGAGGTCATCAGTCCCCTAGAACATAGAACTACTTAAACCAAACTAACCTAAGGACATCACACACATCCATGCTCGAGGCAGGATTCGAACCTGCGACCGTAGCGGTCGCGCGGTTCCAGACTGTAGCGCCTAGAACAGCTCGGCTACACCGGCTGGTATAGGAATTGTGTTCACTATAATTTTAGCAATAACAGTACCGGTGCACGTATTCCTCAGTCAGAGGTATCGTAACAGTTATCTCTTATAACTTTGGACTCGGTCGTTTCCGATCCAGGGTCCGTTAACACAGATTGATACATTTACCCTTCATCGTCATCCCTGAAAGTTTGTCACATCAACATAGTATCACCCTGTACACAGAGCACATCCTCACGCTCAGGTTTATCTCTTACCTATCAGCAACGAGGTGCCATTGTCATAGTTCAGTATGCCCTCACACTTGTAAGTGAGGAGCCCGTGTAACTACTGCTTTCTTAACATCTTGTGCCATACCTTTAAACTCTAAGGACCTGTAAAGCAATAACATTTTTTTGTATGGTGTTCTACGACTTTGTATACTTACCTTTTTCATTTTACTAAACTCGTGTTTAATTTCGTTTTATATCTGGCCTAGCGCGCTCTGCTTCTGCAGTTGTGTGACGTAGACAAATACAGTGATGACAATCAGAGTATGTGCGTGAAACAGGTCATACGCCGTAAGTTTTTATTCTGTCTACTAAGCAACCAACGGTTCCTATATATTCTGTTTTTCAATTATCTTCTGTCTTCTATGTGTTGCACGCTTCGTCGGACGACCGACCGAGTCCGCCGATTGCTGTCGGCAAGCGGGGCGCTCTCAGCGCTTGTGAGACCAATTTAGAAGCTACTTCACTGAGAGGTATCGGCCCTGGTCACGAAAACTTACAGCGGCAAGGAGACACATGCCCCTCCATATCCGCATCCAGTGACGCCTATCGGCTGAAGACGACAATGCGGTCGGACTGTACCGTTGGGTCTTCGACGCCTACTCGGACTCAGTTTAGTTATATGTATTGCAGACACTGATATGTAGAATGGCTACAGCTGAAATGACGAACAACATAGAAGAGTGGTTTAACTGTAACAACAGTCAGTGCACCAAATTGATACCATTCAAGATACAGTCAGCTCCACAAGAAAGTCAACGCCAGTATCTGTACGAAATAAAAGACACTATTATAAATACATGTTTACATGAAAATACGTGTTACTACTAATTGCGCATTTATCTAATAATTAATACAATCGCCGCCATTATCGATTATAGCTTGGCACCTTTTTGGCATGGTTTTCACGAGATTTTTCTGCATATTCTCTCGGTAACGATCTCCATATCGTCCAAATTTTATATGACAGCTGCTTCAAAGCATATAATAGCTTTCCTTTAAGCTTCATCTTAATATACGAACAAACATTTTCTATCGGATTTGCATCCGGAGACATTACAGGCCAACCCGTGGTGAACACCCCTTTATGTTGTTTCCACGCTGTACAGATACGGCTGCGATATTTCTGTTCTTTATCCTCTTGAAGCAACCATTTTTCCTCGGTCGAACCAAATAGCTTCTTAACGGACTTCAGGAGGCATTTTTGATAAACATTGCACATTTTTTCAGCATTTAAATTGGCTATAAATATGTTCAAATAGCCACGTCGCTCGCTTTAACCCTCTTCTCGGTAAATCACCCACGTTTCCAACCTATAAGTGTTGTTTGATCCACTTCACAATGAATGTATTTGACTTTCTAAGAATTTTAGCAGCAGCTCCATATGAAAACTTTAGTCCCTTTGGATAATTTACAAGGAACACTGCCCAGTGGCGCCTCAGATATTTTGCACTCATTTTAAACTGCAACCGACAAAACGAAACATTCAATTCTTACACTGTTTCTCTACACACTGTGCAAAAGCGCAGTGATTACAGATTCGAGACCACTACCAGAGATGTCGCTGCGGACGTTACATTTAAAATTATGGCGTAACTTTTCTTGTGGAACTGACTGTATATCAGCGTAGGTCCTTGCGCCATTTCTAAACTAAACTTCGAGAAACTCACGACAGAATCCGTGAAATACACCCAGTCCCATGCAAACCTTTCGAGCAAAATGCTTCGGAACACATACCGAAAAACGAAGTCGCTTAAATGGTGACAGCACTGAGGCGTTGCCATAGAATCGCAAAGAAAATAGCTTTACGTGATTGGTCTTCGAAGAAACGCGAACTACCAGTGCCAAGAACATGACCGTGACGTCAGGGATCTTCTCCGCCCGAGTGGATCTTCGACATCACATACTCTCATTGTCTACGAAAACAAAATGTGTTTCTGCGATAAGCTGCTGATGGTTTCGAGTTTCCTGCGGCCTCCTGTAATGTCGTATACACAGGAGTGAGTGGTGTGAACTATGTGACTTCCCGCACTAAGCCACGGGCAAGGACCAAAGGAAACCTTCCACTGTTGCCAACGTCCGGCCCAGTTCTCCGAAAGGGGAGTGAATGTCACTTGCTCTTTGGGTCTAGTGAGTGTGGTTGCCTAATAACGAGATCTGCGAGATCTAGGCGGGTCGCTCTACGCGACACAGCCAGCAGGTTAGCAGAGAGAATTATCAGCCAGCTGTGACACTCGTAGCCTCGTTCGCCTTCTGCAGCGACCGCACTGTTGACCGGTTTACGTTTAATTAAGTGCACCCAGCACTGTTTAGCATGTAATTACGTTGAGGCTGGCGCCTCAGTTACTAAGCCGACCTGCGTTCCACATGTGCATGACACACTAGCAACACTGTTTTACAGGAAATACTGTGCATTTTGTATATGCTTGACGTTATTCAAGGGTGAGAGTGGTCTAGAATAATATGAATTATAGAAGCACAAACTTCAGACAGCCAAGATTGCTAAATAGAGCGCTACAGTCTGGAACCGCGCGACTGCTACGGTGGCAGGTTCGAATCCTGCCTCGGGCACGGATGTGTGTGATGCCCTTAGGTTAGTTAGGTTTAAGTAGTTCTAAGTTCTAAAGGGAACTGATGACCTCAGAAGTTAAGTCCCATAGTGCTCAGAGGCATTTGAACTATTTTTGCTAAACAGAACTTTTTTTTGATGACCGGGTTTTGCATATGATCCGATGAAGGCAACTTAGGTTGCAGAAACCCGTAATCAAAATAAAACTTTATTCAGCCACCCAGGCAGTTCGAAGTTTTTACGCTTATAGTCCATAACAGAGCACTTGTTCGCATGGTTTGACCCGCAGCTCGGCGGCTGACGCCGCTGGGAGAACGGCCACGCCCCATCCGAATCCGAGCGTCGTAAAAAAAACCATTGGTCTGGCACAGTGGCCAGCCTGAGTGTAACTTTCAGGAGGTTTCCTACTCTCGTATAGGCATATGTCGTGCTGATCCGCCATCTCTATCTCGGAAAACACGACGCACAGCAATTATAAGACGATAGCGCAATGAACAAAGGTTATACGGTTCACATACTAATGACGCTGAACACTTTCATGCCCTAGGCTATCTCATAACTACAGCTACAGAAGGGAAATTTAGCCAAAATCAAAAATAAGTTATGTAAATACCCACAATAGGTGAACAAAGTGTACGAAATATTCCAGAATGATATTTTCACTCTGCAGCGGAGTGTGCGCCGATATGAAACTTCCTGGCAGATTAAAACTGTGTGCCGGACCGAGACTCGAACTCGGGACCTTTGCCTTTCGCGGGCAAATGGTCTACCAGCTGAGCCACCCAAGCACGACACACGACCCGTCCTCACAGCTTTACTTCTGCCAGTACCTCGTCTCCCATCTTCCAAACTTCACAGAAGCTCTCCTGCGAACCTTGCAGAACTAGCACTCCTGAAAGAAAGGATACTGCGGAGACATGGCTTAGGCACAGCCTGGGTGTTTCCAGAATGAAATATTCACTCTGCAGCGGAGTGTACGCAAATGTCTTGAGTTCGAGTCTCGGTCCGGCTCACAGTTTTAATCTGCCAGGAAGTTTCATATCAGTGTACACTCCGCTGCAGAGTGAAAATCTCATTCTGGAAACATCCCCCCAGGCTGTGGCTAAGCCATGTCTCCGCAATATCCTTTCTTTCAGGAGTTCTAGTTCTGCAAGCTTCACAGGAGAGCTTCTGTAAAGTTTGGAAGGTGGGAGACAAGGTACTGGTAGCTGTGAGGACGGGTCGTGTGTCGTGCTTGGGTGGCTCAGTTCGTAGAGCACTTGCCCGCGAAAGGCAAAGGTCCCGAGTTCGAGTCTCGGTCCGGCACACAGTTGTACGAAATATTCTCGGACTGTGAAATGGAAATCTTTCCCAGTGCATAGATTCTTCCACAAAATTTCGGGCAAACAGCCACGTATCTACAACTTCCTACAATGATATTTTATGGAAGACTTTGAGAAGTGAGCACTCGCTTCATCTATGTAAAAAGCGACAGTAATTTTGCGATATGTTGCTGATACTTTCATACAAGCTCCAGCCACGTTAATTTGACAACCGCCTATGATTGACGTCTACTTGCAATAACCACTCACAGATGGCAGGCTTTAGCACTGGAGAGTATATAAAGCTTGACGGGAAGACGCGGAAAAAACAACACACGTCCAAAAGGGTGTGATTATTAGCTTTCGGGCCAAGGGTGGAAGCATTTCCGAAACGGCTAACAATAAGTTTGTGAAGTGTTCACGTGCCACCGTGATTAAAGTATAGCGTGCATGCCAATATGACGATATCAAAATCCATCGCCGAGGCAACTCCGGTGCACCGCGGGCCTTAGATGACAGGGATGAAGGACGGCTGTGTAGATGTGTACGGGCGAAAGGACGTGCAACTGTTGACCGCACAGATCTATATATATACTCCTCTAGCCACCAAGAGGTGTGTGGCGGAAGGCACAATTCGCGCCAAAGTTATTGTTCCCCCCCCCCCCCCCCTCCGCTCCCCCTGATCTGAACGCCTCAGTACGAGCTCTTATTTCCATTACCTTCGAATGGTGATCATCGCGCGATTTGAAAGTTGGTGGTAATAACATATGCTCTACATCCTCGGCCAAGATCGGATTTCGGAATTTAGTGAGCAGCCCCTTCCGTTTAGCGCGTCGTCCATCTGCAAGTGTGTCCCACTTTAAACTTTCTATGAGATTTGTAACGCTCTCGCGATGGCTAAATGTACCAGTCACGAATCTTGCCGCTCTTCTTTGGACCTTCTCAATCTCTTGAATCAGACCCAACTGGTAAGAATCACATACAGACGAACAATACTCTAAGATTGGACAAACTAACGTATTGTAAGCTATTTCCTTTGTTGAAGGACTACATCGCTTCAGGATTCTACCAATAAACCGCACTCTAGAGTTCGCCTTACCCGTTACTTGTGTAATCTGATGACTCCATTTGAGATCATTTCGAATAGTCACACCCAGATACTTGACGGATGTTACCGCTTCCAGAAACTGGGCATTTATTTTGTACTCGTACATTAATGGGGGTTTTCGCTTTGTTATACGCAGTAGGTTACACTTACTAGTATTGAGAGATAACTGCTAGTCATTACACCACGCATTTATTTTCTGCAAATCCTCATTGATTTGTTCACAACTTCCGTGTGATACTACTTTCCTGTAGAGTACAGCATCATCGGCAAACAGTCTAATGACGCTGTCAATACCATCAACCAGATCGTTTATGTAAATCATGAAAAGCAGCGGACCTATCATGCTGGCCTGGGGCACACCTGAAGTTACGCTTGTTTCTGTTGAAGTCACACCGTTCCTGACGACATACTGCTCTCTGTCTGTTAGAAAACTTTCTATCCAACCGCATATGTCATCGGATAGACCGTAAGCGCGCACGTTTTGGAGCAAGCGACAGTGAGGAACTGAGTCAAACGCCTTTCGAAAGTCGAGAAATATGGCATCAACCTAGGAGCCGGTATCTAGTGCCTGTTGTAATATCATGCGCAAAGAGGGCCAGCTGTGTCTCGCTTGACCGCTGTTTCCTAAAACCGTGCTGGTTTCTGTAGATGAGCTATTCAGAGTCTAGAAAGGTCATTATGTCTGAACACAAAATTTGTTCCATGATTCTACAACAAATCGATGTCAGTGAAATTGGCCAGTAAATATGTGCATCCGATTTTCTACCCTCTCTATAGGTTGCTATGACCTGGGACTTCTTCCAGTCCCGTGGAGCTTTCCTCTGTTCCAACGATCTCTGATACATGATGAATAAGAGTGGTGCTATATGTCTAGCATAGTCAACATATAATCTTGAACCAAGGGGCTACCAAAATTGTCTCCTCAACGACCGTTCAGCAAACGTTGTTGCGTGTGGGCCTCCGCAGCAGGCTTCTGGTTCACGCACCCACGCTGGTTGCTATTCATCGGCGACTAAAACTGGAATTTGCACGCCAGTGCTACAAGTAGATGTCCACCGAGTGGCGACGGAGTGGCCTTTATAGATGAATCACATTTTATACTCCATCAGATAGATGGCCGGTTGCTTGCACTGCGAGAGACGTCTGAAAAGCAAACAAGCTGGAGCAATCGTCGGAGCGTTATGGTCAGGGGAATGTCTTCGTGGCATTGCCTGGGTGATATCGTCATTCCGCAAGGCACAATGGATCAACACAAGTATGCCTCTACGCTTGGGGCCGTGTCCATCCACACGTGCAGTTTGTTTTTCCGCCGCACGATGGCATCTACCAGCAGGACAATGCTACATCTCACACACTTCGCAGTGTACGTGCGAGGTTCTAAGAGCATCAGTAAACTCCCCGGATTTATCCTTAATTCAATTGATAGGGCTATTGACACCATGGCTCCTCAACCGAGAAACCTAGCACAGCTGGCAACAGCTCTAGAGTCGCCATGTCTCCACATCCCTGTCGGTACATTGCAGAACCTCACTGATTCTTTTCCTGCACGTCTGGTGTTGGTCCGCGTTGCAGTGGTTAGATATTCAGGCTTTTGACAGATGGTCATATTTATGTGACTGGGCAGTGTAGCTTGGCCTTGCGGGTTTCGACAACCTCCGAGAGTGAACTGCACCCATGAGGGTTGGAACTTAAATAGTGGCAACTATTTATTTACAACGGATACAAAAGAGCTTCAGAGTAGTCACCAGCGTTGTGTAGAACCCGTTGCCACCGATGTGCAAGGCGTATCATACCGTTAGCACAGCCTGTTCTGTTGATGGTGTGAATGGCGCGGTCTGCTGCCTGTCGAATCTCAGGTACAGTTCTGAAGCGAATGTCATGAAGTGGTTCCTTCATCTTCGGAATCAAATCAAAGCGACAAGGACTTGAGTGCGGGGAGTATGGTGGATGGTACAGTACGTCCCTGTCCCATCGACCGAAAAGACCAACCACAGCTTGCGCTGATGTGCCCGAGAATTGTCGTGCAAAATGGGTGGGTTGCGCAGAAAGTGTCACCGCTTCTTCCGCAAAGCTGGTCGCAGCTGATGCTCCAAAAATGAATAGTAATACTGTGAATTGATGGTCTGCCATGGAGGAACGTAATGCGTTAGGATAACACCACCACAGTCGTACACGAGAATCACCATACTGGGACTCTGACGCACTTTGGACTTTCGCGGCGACCCATAATGACACCATTCGTTGGATTCGCGTTTCAGTTTTTGCTCGTACGATGTGGCCCATGTCTCGTCCAGTGTTGCGATACGGCGTAAGAAAGCCTCTCCTTCGCCCTCAAAACTCTCCAAGTACGTCTGAGCAGCGTCGTAACGTATACTTTTCTGCATTTCCGTCAAGTCATGCGGAACCCATCGTGATGCTATTTTTCGCATGCCCACGCGTTCCTTCAGGATGCGAAGCACAGTCGTATGTGCTAATCCGCTTTCGTGGGCGAGCTCACGAGTCTTATGGCGTCGATAACTGTCCAATAACGCGGCAACAGCGTGCACTTCTTCAGAGACGCTAGGACGACCTGCCCGATGCGTGTCTGCCACAGATTGCCGACCTTCGTTGAAGGCTTTTACCAAACGTGCCACTGTTCTGTACAGCAATGGCGATTCCACGCAAGCCTCCTGAAGACCTAGATGACACTATCGTGCTGTACGACCTCTGGCACATTCAATCTTGATCCAACTTCGTTGTTTCTTTTTCGAAAACATGGTGACACCGTTACGTTAGACCGTTCGCTCACAAGTGACTGTGTTTCCCTCGATTGTGCGCACGCCGGTGACGTGTGGCGGTCGAGTCCATTTTCTCGGAGGTAAGGTAGGCATGTCAACAACGTATGCTATCAGTGACAATAGTAGATTCCATTGCATGTTGCCACTATTTAAGTTCCAACCTAAGTATAAAATTTACTGTGGAGATGGAGAAAGATGATTGCTTGCCATTTATAGACATCTTAGTGTGACTCGTGAGCGATGCACATTTGGGCATTCGGTGTTTCGAAAGCCCACACGTACAGACCTGTATTTGCAAACTACTAGTTGCCACCACCCGGCATGAAGGATGAACGTTCTGAAGGCCTTAACCCATCGACCCTGTGCCAACTCTGATGCCGATTAATTCAAACGGAACTGCGGCACATTCAAATTGTATTCCATGTGCTCGTTTTAGCAAGTACTGAGAGCAGTACAGACGTACAAACGACAGAACGACGAAGAGGATGAGACCTTTAAAATGACTGCTACCATGTATTGAAAATGTTTCAGCAAAAACAGACAGAATATTGCGAAGACATATGGTTAAAGTAATATTTCGTCCTTCTTCCGAAATCTCGGTGTTTCTGGTATCGGTTTAAGACGACTTAAGGCTGCGCAAGGCAGGCGTTTATAGGATTCCGTGCGAATGTGGTAAATACCGTATAGGGCAAACGACGCACCATGTGCTGGATTTTGCAGTAGGAAATCAGAGGCATACTCCGTTCTCCAAGCTAATAAGTCTGCTATCACTGAAAACTGCACTTCCATTGGTCATTTTATGAATACAATGAAACAAAAATTGTGGCCTTTAAATCAAACTTTTGGAGCTCCATCATCAATGAAAATACGAGTGTCTGAGTCTCTTACCAGTCGAGACGGCATCTTCCATTAAAAGTCTGCTTGGAACCCTTTCATAGGCGTCGTGCTGCAATTTAACCGTACGAAGACAATCGATTTGATGTCGATGAGGCGACCTTTCATCACGGAGGGCGCGCGGCGCATCGCTCAGGCTTGCACCAGAAGTGCGTGCGCTCCAGCAGCTCAAGCGTAACACCAACTGGATACGCCACGCATATTCCGGCGGTGTCTTAAATGCACAAACTCAGAGCATAAGCATCACTATTCACCTGAAGATGGGCAGAAGACTCTGCGCCGAAATGTCATCCCAACAAATTGCAGACATCCGGCAGTGCGTCATAAATTTATGGGAACTATTCTCGGGGTGAAACGTCGAAATTTCGACGATTACCACCATCGTCTTCCTCACAAGCAACTGCGGGTCTTGGCTGCCGCTGTAGTGGAATTATATGGCCGATGCACGGCTTCTGATTACTCTGCGCTGGTAGCACCATCTTTACGGTAGAAGCGTAAACATTGCGGCGAATTTCTCTGCTGCTTCTCAGCGTCTGGAGTTAGTTTCCACGAATCACTAAGATTATATCCACTGTCCGAGCTGTCACCTTTCTCGCATATTCTTATTCCTACAGCCTACTTAAGCAACCGAATGTCAGTTTGTAGAAGGCAGGGACAAAACTTTTGGTGCCACGACAGTATTTTGTGTTTATTTGTGAAGCTGTGCTCAGAAACTGCTGATTTCTTGGGTTCCCGCTATGTAACCTGCTGTTGATTTCCTACATAGCGGTCTGAAACGGTAAGGATTGACTGGCCGACGTAGTTTCTTGCGCAGTCGCGGGGGATATTATAAATCTCGGTCCAAGAATACACTGTTTAACAACTGCTAAGGAATAGAGATGTTGTTGGACAGGAATAAACACAGGTAACGATGGACGATATGAAACACAGTACCTATGTAACAGATGCGGAGTGGTATATTTGTAACGAAATATGGTACAGATCTCACCACATCGGAAAACAGGATAATAGAAGTAGAAAACGTTCATGTATTGACACTCATCAGACTCCCAACGTAAAGATCTACACTGAACTCTTAGTAAGTGCAACGCCCTCCTCCGACACTAAAGCATGTTTTGCGTGTTATTCATGCTGGCTACCAAAATTTTGAACGCTCCTTGGCGGATATAGTACCACTTCTCTCTCAAGCCGGTTTTTAACTATTGCACCGTTCAGCGAGGGGGTATTCAATGAGAAACACGTCTGCCAAGAGCATCAGAGGCATGCTCTATAGTACTTACGTCCGGAGATTATGGAGGCCATTCCTTACATTCAGTATCTTCACTTTCCTGCGTGCCCGGCACCTCAGCTTTCCTTTCTCGAATGGATTTCTGAAACTGGTCATTTCAGTGCAATCTAGAGGAACGGAAACAAATGTCTACCAACTGCGCAAATGATCCAGAGTAATCTCCCTGCTGTACCTCGCGCAAAGATATGCTGCGATGCTCACCCATTGTGCATCACACCTCCCCACACCATAATGCCTAACCCATACCGATGACTTTCATGAACATTCTGCGGTGTGTAACATGTTCCCCTCTCTTTCTACAATAACTGGTGGTCAGAATCACTTGCTACAGTGAAGCTAAATTTGTCGGAGAACATCACTCGGAACCACTCTTGCTGATCCCAGACAACATGCTCCCCACACCAACAAATTCTTTCTCGACGACAGCGTGGTTGAGCATGCACTTACCAGGCTTCCGAGCATACGAACCAGCCTGGTCTAATCGTCGCAAAATGGTTCTGGGAGAGACATGTGTAGTGGTAGCGGTTGAAGGGTATGCAGCAATCTGTCTGGGTGTGAGATGTCTACTTCTTTTCGCCTTGCGGTGCAGTGGTTCGTCTACGCCACTGGCATCCTTTTACATAGCATTTCCATCTTCAGCGGCCTCTTTTACTCACGAGATGACAGTTTTCGACACACTCATTACTATGATCACAGTAGTGACACTTTGACCGGCTTCGTGCCATCCACATGTTCGTCCACCATCGTAAGTATTCAAATGCTGTCTTGCAGACATGTGCCTATACCACTAACTGGTTTCACAAACGCCGTGCTGCATGAACTGTCGATTGCATACAGTGTTCTTCCACAGGCTTCGTCCTTTACATTTCTTTTTACTATCACTGGTCGAGTGTTCCGTAACAACTGTCAGTTGTTCTGTAGCAGTTGGCAGTTGTTCCTTAGCAAGTGTCAGTTGTTCCTTAGCAGTTGTCAAGCAGTGTGTTTTGAGAGGCGCTTTCAGGTGAACCCAGTGACCACGGACAATTGCTAGGAAGAAAAAGAAGAAGGCTGCGACAGCAGAAAACCAAAAGTATGGATTACGAAGAATCGAAAGGAACTATCGTCAAACCAGTGGTTCTAGGCGCTACAGTCTAGAACCGCGCGACCGCTACTGTCGCAGGTTCGAATCCTGCCTCGGGCATGGATGTATGTGATGTCCTTAGGTTAGTTAGGTTTAAGTAGTTCTAAGTTCTAGGGAACTGATGACCTCAGAAGTTTAGTCCCACAGTGCTCAGAGCCATTTGAACTATCGTTAACCAGAAACTGGAAATGAAAGAGTATGAACTAAACGAATTGCGAAGCAGATCTGTAGCATGACACCGAAATAACTAACTACCTTGTAAAAGACGCAAAAAATGTTTTGCACTATCTGTAAATCTACAACAACGCGTAGCCTTAGAATCATTGATAAAGGGTTAAACAAAAAATCTTGTGGAAGTAAAATAAAGAATTTGAATTAAAACAACAATGGAAGTAAATTCAGTCTGTTAGAAGATGGACACGATTGCACGCCTGTGAGGCCAAAACCTGCTGCTGGGCAACATTCAAAAAGTAGTGCTCCAGCCAATGCATTGTAACACGCTTGCATCCTTTTTGGCAGGCCCTACACAAGACGGTCGGTACTCTGCTGTTCAAGCCTCCCTCACTCTTCCACTCTGTGTGAAGAGGATTCTTGTGATTCTTTTAGTCGTACCCCTCACAAATTTATTTTCAAAAACCTTAATTAATTAAAAATAATTGACGCTGAGACGTTCCAAGTTTTTACCAGTTTCGTCGAAAGGGTACATTCGCGCAATTGGTAGATAGTTGTTTCCGTTCCTCTAGATTGCAATAAAATGACCAGTTTCAGAAAGCCATTCGAGAAAGGAAAAGTTCCAATTAGCAATCGTATCACCCACTGGAGACCGGTCACGAAGTTAAGATTTATGAATAGAAATTGCTACATTAACAACATTACAATGCCTTCAATTAACATAAGTGCTTCTAAACGACCAGGAAAATGAGCTGGGAATAAGTGACAGGTCGGTCGCAGAACATTACCTTTCATTCTGAGAAATCAGCCGTTCACTGCTTCGTAAACGAGGGAACTGCGATTCTCAGTCACATTTCCCGTGCCCGAATTTTTCCACCCTTGTGAAACTTTTCGAAGGTACTGCGACTGTCCCTTTCTCACGAGAAAGTGGTTAGACCTTTAGTGAATGAATGATGACCTCCGATTACAACACGTCTCATTTTATGAATTTATTGCAGTGTTGCAGAGAATGTGCTACGAAACGCTTGTAACAGAGGAAGACAGATGAAAGTGGAGCATTACATTCAGAACTGAAGGACGCTTAAAATCAGGTAGAACTGATGTCTGTTACAGTTACTGGCAGATATTGGGTGATTGGTAGCACACGTCGATCTCAATCGCGAACAAATTTTTGTTTGAGATGGAAATGATAAGTGCATGTTTTTACGGTATCTTAGATGAAGGCGAATAGGTGAGAGCTATTTGGTTTTTTTATTTGTGAGAGCGATAGAGGACGAGAGCAGGAATGGTGAGTCGTACATCTACATCCACACGTACGTCTACATCTGCACACCGTACACCACCGCAATGTGTGTGAAGGAGGACAAATGTTGTTGTTGTTGTTGTTATTGTTGTGATCTTCATCCTCTGCAAGCCTGTTCATCTCTAAATAACCAATGCAGTTATATCCATTTAATGCTACCTATTTCATTCGTGTCTATGTCTCTCTTTATAATTTTTTTGCACACATCCTCGATTACAAAAATAGCTATTCTCTGTTATGTGTCCTATCAACAGATATATTCTTTCAGTCAACTTGTATCACAAATTTCCTTCTTTCCCGGTTCGATTCAGTATCTTCTCAATAGTTATTTGATCTAACCACTTAAGCTTCAGAATTTTCCTACAGAACCGCCTTTGAAAAGGTTCTATTCTCTTCATGTCTAAAAAATGCTGCACTCCAAAAAATACCTTCAGAAAAGACTTCTTAACACTTAAATTTGTATTAGATGTTAATAAATTCGTCTTTTTCTGAAATGCTTTTCCCGCTTTTACCAGTCAGTATTTTTTATCCTCTCAACGTCGTTCATCAACAGTTATTTTGCGGGCCAAACAGCAAACTTCATCTACTTCATTTTCTAATCTGTAATAGACTGTGAAATGGAAACGAGACAGATGGTAAAAAGGTAAGTAAATTGTTTATTATTTCAAAAGGAATCGCCATAATTATTAATACATTTATACCACTGTGAGGTAAATCCGCTAATGCAAGCAACCGTTCTGACCTGGATGCACGAACTGATTCGGTTGAGAAACGTGTCATAAAGCCGCTGTGTCCTCCTCTGAGACAAGGTGACCCACAACAATTGTATCTGGTCCGTGATATCCTATACAGGGTGTTACAAAAAGGTACGGCCAAACTTTCAGGAAACATTCCTCACACACAAATAAAGAAAAGATGGTATGTGGACATGTGTCCGGAAACGCTTAATTTCCATGTTAGAGCTCATTTTAGTTTCGTCCACCTACGCTCAATGCAGCACGTTATCATGATTTCATACGGGATACTCTACCTGTGCTGCTAGAACATGTGCCTTTACAAGTACGACACAACATGTGGTTCATGCACGATGGAGCTCCTGCACATTTCAGTCGAAGTGTTCGTACGCTTCTCAACAACAGATTCGGTAACCGATGGATTGGTAGAGGCGGACCAATTCCATGGCCTCCACGCTCTCCTGACCTCAACCCTCTTGACTTTCATTTATGGGGGTATTTGAAAGCTCTTGTCTACGCAACCCCGGTACCAAATGTAGAGACTCTTCGTACTCGTATTGTGGACGGCTGTGATACAATACGCCATTCTCCAGGGCTGCATCAGCGCATCAGGGATTCCATGCGACGGAGAGTTGATGCATGTATCCTCGCTAAAGGAGGACATTTTGAACATTTCCTGTAACACAGTGTTTGAAGTCACGCTGGTACGTTCTGTTGCTGTGTGTTTCCATTCCATGATTAATGTGATTTGAAGAGAAGTAATAAAATGAGCTCTAACATGGAATGTAAGCGTTTCCAGACACATGTCCACAAAACATATTTTCTTTCTTTGTGTGTGGGGAATGTTTCCTGAAAGTTTGGCCGTACCTTTTTGTAACACCCTGTATACTGGCGCTGCGACAGAGTTGATGTCTGAACTCATACAAAAATTTTTGACGTAAATTTCCGTCATTTGACTGTTAATTCTTATTTATTGTACACTGTCATGATCTTGGCTTTGTAGCTATTCTCAAATGCATGTAGAAATGTCAAAATATGTCTGCCAGGTCACAGACAGGTCAGACATATTTTGTCATTTCAAGAAGGGCTACAAAGCCTAAATCATGACTCTGTACAATAAATGAACATTTAATAGTAAAATGACGGGAATTTCTTTCAAAAAAATTCACTGTCATATCTGAGAAAAAGATCTCGCCGAGAACCCGATTAAATTCTAGTCCTTCGTAAAATCGCTAAGCTTTTTGGAGGCTTCTATCCAGTCATTCGTTAACCAGTTTGGTGTGGCAATAGAAAACAGCAAAAGGAAAGGTACAATTTTTAATTTTACGTTTAATAAATCATTCAAGCGGGAGGATTGTATAAACAAACCATAGTTGGACCGCGGCACAGACTCCTCTATGGAGGACGTATTAATCGGAATCCTTGGCTCAAAGAAGCAGCTCAAAGTATTGAAAACAAATATGTCGCTAGAGCCGGATGGAATCCCAATTCGGTTTTATAGAGAGTGCTCTACGGCATTGGTCCCTTGCAAAGCTTGTATTTATCGCGAATCTCTCACCCAGTGCAGTCCCATGCGAATGGAAAAAAGAGCTGGAGGCTCCTGTACATAAGAAGGTTAAAAAAACGGACCCACAAAACTAATCAGTATCATCAAAACTGGTTTGCTGCAGAATTTTTGACCACATTCCGAGTTCGAATATAATAAATTTCCTGTCCACAAATCAGTACTGGCAGTGGTCGTTTTCTCATCTGAGACAGGCGAAATTCCCTCAGACTTCAAGAAGAATGTAGTAATTCCAATCCCAAAGAAAGCAGGTGTTGACATGTGAAAATTACCGAACAATCAGTTTAATAAGTCACAGCTGCAAAATACTAACACGAATTCTTTACAGACGAATGGAAAAACTGGTAGAAGCTGGCCTCGGGTAAGATCAGTTTGAATTCCGTAGAAATGTTGGAACACGTGAGGCAATACTGACCCTACGACTTATCTTAGAAGAAAGATTAAGGAAAGGCACACCTACGTTTCTAGCATTTGTAGACTTAGAGAAAGCTTTTGACAATGTTGACTGGAATACTCTCTTTCAAATTCTGAAGGTGGCAGGGGTAAAATACAGGGAGCGAGAGGCAATTTACAATTTGTACAGAAACCAGGTGGCAGTTATAAGAGTAGAGGGGCATGAAAGGGAAGCAGTGGTTGGGGAGGAAGTGAGACAGGGTTGTAGCCTGTCGCCGATGTTATACAATCTGTATATTGAACAAGCAGTAAAGGAAACAAAAGAAAAGTTCGGAGTAAGTATTAAAATCCATGGAGGAGAAATAAAAACTTTGAGGTTCGCCGATGACATTGTAATTCTGTCAGAGACGGCAAAGGACTTGGTAGAGCAGTTGAACGGAATGGACAGTATCTTGAAAGAAGAGTATAGGATGAACATCAACAAAAGCAAAACGAGGATAATGGAATGTAGTCGAATTCAAAAAATGGTTCAATGGCTCTGAGCACTATGGGACTCAACTTCTGAGGTCATCAGTTCCCTAGAACTTAGAACTACTTAAATCTAACTAACCTAAGGACATCACACACATCCATGCCCGAGGCAGGATTCGAATCTGCGACCGTAGCAGTCACGCGGTTCCAAACTGAAGCGCTTAGAACCGCACGGCCACACCGGCCGGTATAGTCGAATTAAATAGGGTGATGCTGAGGGAATTAGATTAGGAAATGACACACTTAAAGTAGTAAAGGAGTTTTGCTATTTGGGGAGCAAAATAACTGACGATGGTCGAAGTAGAGAGGATATAAAATGTAGACTGGCAATGGCAAGGAAAGCGTTTCTGAAGAAGAGAAATTTGTTAACATCGAGTATAGATTTAAGTGTCAGGAAGTCGTTTCTGAAAGTATTTGTATGGAGTGTAGCCATGTATGGAAGTGAAACATGGACGATAAATAGTTTAGACAAGAAGAGAATAGAAGCTTTCGAAATGTGGTGGTAGAGAAGAATGCTGAAGATTAGATGGGTAGATCATATAACTAATGAGGAGGTATTGAATATAATTGTGGAGAAGAGGATCTTGTGGCACAACTTGACTAGAAGAAGGGATCGGTTGGTAGGACATGTTCTGAGGCATCAAGGGATCACCAGTTTAGTATTGGAGGGCAGCGTGGAGGGTAAAAATCGTAGAGGGAGACCAAGAGATGAATACACTAAGCAGATTCAGAAGGATGTAGGCTGCAGTAGGTACTGCGAGATGAAGAAGCTTGCACAGGGTAGAGTAGCATGGAGAGCTGCATCAAACCAGTCGCAGGACTGAAGACCACAACAACAACAATCCTACAAACCTTAGATGAAGGTCAGCAGAAAGATACTATATTCCTAGATTTCCGGAAAGCGTTTGAAAGGTACCCCGTTAGAAACGATTAACGAAGGTACGAGTGTACAGATAACACTATCGTATATGTGGACGGCTCGAAGACATCTTCGACGGCAAGAGTTCATCAGAGACAAGGAGTGCCCCAGGGATTGTTACAGGACCGCTGTTGTTCTCTGTACACATAAATGACAGAGAGAGTGAGCAGCAATCTGCAGCGTTTGCTGATGACGCTGTGGAGCACAAGAAGATGACTGTAGGAAGACACAAGATAGATAAAATTTCTTTTTGTCGTGATGAACGGCAGCTTGAGCTAAACGTAGAAAACTGTAAGTTAATGCAGATGAGTAGGAAAAACAATGACAAAAGGTCGGATACAGCATTACTAGTGTCCTGCTTGACACAATCACTTCGGTTAAACATCTCGATGTAACACTGCAAAGCGATATGTAATGGAACGGGCACATTTGGTCGGTAGTAGCTAAATGAGACCAGTCGACTTCGGTCCATTGGGAGAATTTTAGAAAATTTGTAGCTCATCTATAAAGGAGACTGAGCCGTGCCCTCTCTCAACTATGCGTTTTCGTGAACTTCGCTGTCTATCAGTATTTGGTCTCCCGCCCTTGTCGCGGTTACGTCGTGGTTCTTCTTCCTTCTACGTGTGGCGGCAGTGATGTGTATCGATATTTGTGCCGTGTACCATCTTTGGTTTGGTGCATATAGTTACCGGCAAGGGGGTCTGGAGGGAGTAGGCCTGTTGTTGTGGACGAGGGAAGTTATCCGCACGGTGCAGTCGGCTGGGACCGCTTGCAGCCCTTGCGCGGTGTCTGGGCGTGTGTGGAGCTGTCCGATCGCTACGAGCTTCGTGGTTCACCGACTTAGGACGTCAAAGTTCAGTAGTGGTTTCAACTACCCGAGCCACGTCTATTCATGTTGTGGTGGTTCGCTTCGGTGGTTTGCTGTTGGGGAGGTTTTCCGGTGAGTAATACCGAGTGGTTCTACTGCTGAGATTTAGCCGCCATGCGGTGCAATTAACTATTTTGGTCGATTACGATTTGAGTGCACCAGTGGAATTTTCTGGCTAGTGGGCGTTAGTGTTCCGGTTACCTGCCCTGGCCACTAATGTAATTTCAGGCATCGTCCTTTCCTCACCTGTTGTCGCTGTCCAGCGTGGTGTGTAATTTTGACAGCTAATACGTGCTCCATTGTGGATTATCACCTTTGTAACATCGCCGGTTGGAGTTCTCATGTACTGATTGATGGGAAGCAAGTTGTTGTGGCAGTCGGTCCGTGGCTGCCCCCTGGTTGGGTTCCGACGAATCAAGTATAGCTGGGCTCACCACCTGCCTCACCTAAGTGAACGAGGGCAGACCGACCTCCCTGGAGGCCTTCTGAGTGCTACCGGTGTTTAATTATCTGTTGTTAGCCATTTTAAGTATTAGGCTTATGATTATTGTTTGTTTCTTAAAATTTTTCAAAATTAATTTTTAAATTTACCTTTCAATCTTAAACACTGCGGCCCTCTGCCTTTAAAGATTGTGGTAATATATTTTGAAATTTTGAAGTTTGATTGTGGCCCTCAGCCATTGGTATTGCACCTTGAATATGTTGTTTCTTTAAATTATTTTATTGCTATCTTAATTGGATTTTTATCCTGCTGATTTTTAAGGTTTCTTGTTGTTAAACATGCTGGCCTTCTGCCTTTAAAGGTCTATGGTAATATATTCTGAAGTTTTGAAATTTAATTGTGGCCCTCAGCCATTTGTGTTGCATCTCGCATATGTTGCCTTTTGGGTTTTAAATTATTTTATTGTTGTCTTAATTGAATTTTGATTTTTTTTAAGATTTCTTGTTGACCTTCTGCCTTTAAAGGTCTATTGTACTATATTCCAAAAATTTGGAAATTAATTGTGGCCCTCAGAAATTTGTATTGCACTTTGCGTATGTTGTTTTGAATTATTTTATTGCTATGTTAATTGGATTTTTATCTTGTTAAGATTTTTTGTTGGAGGCCTTCAGCCGTGAAAGGGTTGCTAAATTACAATAAATGACAATTAGAAGCAGAAACTGACCTCAACCCTTGGGCCTTTCCACAATCCTAATACCTGATCTGCCCAGCGGGTTTAGCCGGCGTTTCAGAGACCGCGTACAGAACACTAGTGCTAGTCATTCTTGAGTACTGTTCGAATGATTGGGATCTCCACGAAGTCGGATTAAAGGCAGACATTGAAACTATTCAGATGTGGGCTGCTAGATTTATTATCAGTAGTTTCGGTCACCTCACGAGTATTACGGAGATGCTTCGTGAAATCAAATGGGAATTTCTGGAGGGAAGGTGACTTCTTCTTGTGGAATCCCATTGAGACAATTTACAGAGCTGGCATTTGAAGCGGACTGTAGAACGATTCCGTTGCCGTCAACGTACATTTCACGTAAAGACCACAAAGATAGGATAAGGGAAATTAGGGCTCGTACGGACACATATAGGGTACATTTGCTGCAATGGTTGTGGGGCACCGTGGGAATCGGAGCAGATTACGTAAGAGAAAACCGAAGCAACAACCTAATGAAAGGTGGGTAGATGACTGTATGCCATTAGAAAACACCTTGCAATGGCTTTGTTACCCATCGCTGAAGACTGTATACTGTCTACAGATCCAGAGGAGACGGAAATGCAGTAGTGGATGTCAAATGGATGATGAATGCAAAGCTTATCGTGTTTGCATCAAGAACATGAAATAATATCATGACCATTAATTACCAGAAAAAATTTCTAACTTGTTACATACTAATTAATAAGTTGAATGGAGTCTGCCGTGTACGGAACACATCTTACCTCTGAGCGTGCTCGCCCCACCGTGTCTCCCATAGAGTGATGGTAGTCACCTCTATTAACGCATGGTAAGATGACAACAAAATGACAGTGCTGTATCGGCTGCAGATTCCGGCTCCCCTGGTAACTGGACGGCAAACCGAACGCCTGATCACTAATGGCTTCTAGCTGAAAGCAGTCGAATCACTAAATCATCCTGTAAACGGAGCTGTTC
This sequence comes from Schistocerca piceifrons, assembly GCF_021461385.2. Classification (NCBI taxonomy): domain Eukaryota; kingdom Metazoa; phylum Arthropoda; class Insecta; order Orthoptera; family Acrididae; genus Schistocerca; species Schistocerca piceifrons. The sequence continues at coordinate 260,698,177 of NC_060145.1, read as the reverse complement.
TTAGTTATAGCAATCTTCTATAGGGGATGTACGCCACTGCGTCTCATGCTAGTCACAAATCAAAAAATTAACTGCAGGTACTCAGTAAAGGAACATGCAGTATCTGTGTAGTATGCAAGTGCAGTGATTGAACATCTGTTTCCTCTTTTTTTCAGAAAGATTATTTCAATGGCTTCCTTTCTTTTTTCTTGGGCTTTCGCATTAGCACATTATTCTCTGCTTCTTTTTCGACAACGTTCCTTTCTATCTTTGGACCATATCTTGCCTGACTTGTTAGGGATTAGGCTTTTGTGTTAACATTTTCTGACCTTCAGGGTTCTTCTCTGCCATGTTTGATGTTGTCCCTAACTTTGCAACTCTTTCCACATTTCAGTGACGCAGGCTCATTTCGATTTTTTAAATTTAAAACTGACCAAAACATTCCTGGACTCTTTTTTGTCAGGTCCTGATAGTGTATTCTTCTGAACAGAATATTTTCTTCGGCTGAGGCCTAGATGTTCTTCACACGATGCGTTTCCAAACATTATGCTCCCATCATCAAGCAAAGCCCATAAATGAGCCTTACAAACACATGCGATAAAACCGAATAAAATCAGTCCTGACACAACGCAGAACATCAGACAAATTGTCTTCATCTGACTAGGTACCAACACTGCTAATAGCTCCATCTACATCTAAATTTACATCTACATCATAATTAAGACGAAGAAATTTAATCTGATATTTTACGGCGTAACACTCGTTTATTGTGGAACCAAATACAGCTATATAGCACGTATAAGGAACAGTTTGCTTTAGTTTTCTTCTTGTAATATCCGTTCCCCAAGTTAATATCAATAATGTACTAATTCTCTCTTGAATGAATGTGAACTGTATTAGGCGACTGTGCAGATAGAAAAATGAAGAAAAAAGAAAAATATTATGAATGTTTGTGAAGCTGCGTGGGGTAACCGCTCGGTCTGGGGCGCCTTGTCACGGCCCGTAGGAGGATCGAGTCCTGCCTCGGTCATGGGTGTGTGTGTTGTCCTTAGCGTAAGTTAGTTTGAGTTAGATCGAGTAGTGCGTAAGCTTAGGGACCGATGACCTCAGCCGTTTGGTCCCATAAGACCTTGCCACAAATTTCAATTTCAATGTTTGTGAAGTTAATTGCAGGACTTTTCCTGACAAAAATCTTGAAGATTCTCTGAAAATAATAATTATTACTATTTTTGTATCTCCAGCGATAGAGATTCGCTGAATCTCGGCGATGTCGATCCCGGGACTCCAAAGCTGCGGCGATCGACGGTTCAGTATTGACGGTTCTGCACAATCTCAAAGAAAAAAGGGAGGGGTATGAAAACGGCAGCAGATCCATATTCGTTATAGCGAGAATAAATCCACGTCCGGGCTATTGAATGTTACTTTTGAGAAAGTCGGCAATGTCGCTCGTTGGTGGTTTTGATCCGTGTTATTATAAATTCGATGCATGCTCTTGAAATTATTTCCGCCACAGGATGTAAATCTTGCTGGTAAAACTTCAACATATATAATGTCCAATGTGAAGCGTCGGGTTTTTAAAAGAATGAATTACTTTTTCCTGGTTTCTTTGTCGATGATTATATTCGCCGTTTATTCATCAAGATGAGCTCTTTCGAAATACAGTGGTTTTTAATCCTTATACCTTTCATATTGTTGTAGTTGTGGTCTTCAGTCCTGAGACAGGTTTGATGCAGCTCTCCATGCTACTCTATCCTGTGCAAGCTTCTTCATCTCCCAGTACCTACTGCAACCTACATCCTTCTGAATCTGTTTAGTGTATCCATCCCTTGGTCTCCCTCTACGATTTTTACCCTCCACGCTGCCCTCCAATACTAAATTGATGATCCCTTGATGCCTCAGAACATGTCCTACCAACCGATCTCTTCTTCTACTCAAGTTGTGCCACAAACTTCTCTTCTCCCCAATCCTATTCAATACCACCTCATTAGTTATATGATCTACCCATCTAATCTTCAGCATTCTTCTGTAGCACCAGATTTCGAAAGCTTCTATCGCTTCTTGTCCAAACTATTTATCGTCCATGTTTCACTTCCATACACTCCAAAAATGACTTCCTGACACTTAAATCTATACTCGATGTTAACAAATTTCTCTTCTTCAGAAACGCTTTCCTTGCCATTGCCAGTCTACATTTTATATCCTCTCTACTTCGACCATCATCAGTTATTTTGATCCCCAAATAGAAAAACTCATCTTCTACTTTAACTGCCTCATTTCCTAATCTAATTCCCTCAGTATCAGCGGATTTAATTCGACTACATTCCATTACCGTCGTTTTGCTTTTGTTGATATTCGTCTTATATCCTCCTTTCAAGACACTGTCCATTCCGTTCAGCTGTTCTTCTAAGTTCTTTGCTGTCTCCGACAGAATTCCAGTACCATCGTCAAACCTCAACGTTTTTATTTCTTCTCCATGGATTTTAATACCTACTCCGAATTTTTCTTTTGTTTCCTTTACTGCTTGCTCAATATACAGGTTAAATAACATCGGGGAGAGGCTACAACCCTGTCTCACTCCCTTCCCAACCACTGCTTCCCTTTCATGCCCCTCTACTCTTATAACTGCCATCTGGTTCCTGTACAAATTGTAAATAGCCTTTCGCTCCCTGTATTTTACGCCTGCCACCTTCAGAATTTGAAGGAGAATATTCCAGTCAACATTGTCGAAAGCTTTCTCTAAGTCTACAAATGCTAGAAACGTAGGTTAGCCTTTCCTTAATCTAGCTTCTAATATAAGTCAGTCGTAGGTCAGTATTGCCTCACGTGTTCCAACATTTCTACGGAATTCAAACTGATCTTACCCGAGGTCAGCTTCTACCAGTTTTTCCATTCGTCTGTAAAGAATTCGCGTTAGAATTTTGCATCCGTGACTTATTAAACTGATTGTTCGGTAATTTTCACATCTGTCAGCACCTGCTTTCTTTGGGATTAGAATTTCTATATAGACATCAGACATTAAAGACAAAATTCTGATCGCAGTGACGGACTATCCCTTTCATACAACACTATATAAACCTCTCCTCCACTCTCGCTAAGAAGACAACACAAAACAAACAAAATTAGAAGTTACATCCCAAGTCGGCTCACACAGGCAGAGATACAATGTACAACCGTCTCTTTTCAGCATCGCTGATGCCATTCGCAGCCACTATATCTCTGAGTGTCAATATTACCGTCGTAGCTTTCAACAATAGTTCAGTGTTTAACCGTCGCGTTGTTAGTTTAGCCTTTTGCGTACACGCGGCGTGAGATAGAGGATTCATTGATATGTCAAATGCTCTTGACCTGATATCACAACTTATTAGTTTTGAGGAGAGGTTCGTTTTTGCGGGACACAAGCTGGAATTTTAACAGAGAGTATAATGCGAGAACTGAGCAACAAAGACTGAGACTATTTTTTGATGTTGGTTCTGTCATAGTTCCTATCTGTACAATGAATATTTGAAAAGAGCGGGTTTTCATGTATAATGTCCAAGACGGCAACACTCTCCTAGCGGTAGGAAATTAATGAAAAGCTGTGGGTGATGTCAGCATCAACTAACTGCTGTGATTGTCTGTTAGGATCGGCAGATAACATTACTTAATCTCAGCGAAGTGTTGAGAATTTCATCTGGCAGTGTCTTTATGGTAATGCATGATCGTCTCCATATGACCAGCACTGGGGTGCCCGTTGTGCGACATGACTATTGACTCCCTAACAAAAGGCTGTGCGAATGGAGGCAAGCCGTGAGATGCTGCGCCTCTTTGTTGAGGGAGGCGATGCGTTCCTGGAACTGAAGGTAAACGAGCCAGCCCGGTGTGGAAATCGCCAGGTTCTCCAACACCAAAAACAGGTGAAAGTTCTTCCATCTGCAGGGGAAGTGATGGTGATCACGTTTTCTGTCATGGAATGATTTACGAGCATGCGATTCTTCCTCACACTTCTGTTACGCATTAGTATAGGCAAAACTGATACAGCACCCTCGCAAGGAAAAGATCAGAATTTTCTCGGACTGGGTGGCGACTACATCATGACAATGCGCGGTCTTACGTCGCGAATCAAGTTATGCAGTTTCTGGCTGAATTCAGCGTTACCTGTGTACCTTATCCGCTTCATAGCCCCTCTCTTGCACGCTATGGTATTCTAATTCTCATCTCTAAAGGCAAAGCTTCGGGGCATTCAATTTGAGAACTGTGAAGCAGTGCTCAAGAAATGTGAGGCGATTCTCAAGGACTTGATAAAGAAAGCCCTGCAACATCTGTTGAAAAACCCGGTGAATCTCTGGAAAAAAATTTAAAAAGCAGAAAAACAACATATCAAACTGTCTCAAAAGCCGTTTTACTAGTAGATTTGGATCAATTAATCCTGAAAAAATCATTTTATGGAGAAACTCTTGATACCTTCCATTTTGAGACCGTTTGGAAAATATTAAAGAATTCTGACAAATCGGCAACAAAACATTGCGTCTGAAAACTGTTGGGAATAACAAAAATAATTTGCCCAGACACTGAAAAAAATGGATATCAGATAAATTTAGGGCAGCACCTTACTAACCAGACCACTTTTCGATGTTAAATCATTAAAAAATCATATGGTAAAGTCTATATTGCAAGAAAATGAAAAAGCTGCCATTCTCAGATTCTGAGAATATTGATAAACAGCTTACTCTAAACCATCGTAGGATGTTCGACATCTTTCATACTAGTTATTCGAACCGCAAAAGAATTAACAAGCGCAGATTTCAGTTCCTGATTTTGCAGCACCGACGCCCCGTTGTTGCCGAAGATCTTCTTTCGGTTGCCAAGCTACGGTCTATAGATAGTCTGAGAGTCGTAAAAATGGTCAAACCAGCCTGATGTCGCATGTGCTGAAGTGAATCGAGGCACAAGAGCGTAACAGCTTTTTTCAACGTAGGAGCACAGCAACTGCCGGGATGTCCTTTTTATTTTTGGAAGTGTAGGTGACATCAACATGTCTGAGACCAGTGTTCTAGGAATTCTGATAGACATTCAAAAGGTTTAGTAAAAAAATAAATCGGGGTGGAGGTGGCTGCAATACAATTCGCAATTCGGTTGCTTTTTTTTTTTTTTTTTTTTTTTTTTAGCCATCAAGCTTCTGAAGGGTTTTATGCGGCCCGCCACGAATCCTCTCCTGTGCCACCTCTTCATCTCAGAGTAGCGCTTGCAGCCTACGTCCTCATTTATTTGCTGGATGTATTCGAATCTATGTCTTCCTCTACAGTTCTTGCCCTCTACAGCTCCCTCTACCACCATGGAGTCCATTCCCTGATGTCTTAACATATGTCCTATCATACTGTCCCCGCCGCTTGTCAGTGTTTTCCACATATTCCTTTCCTCTCCGATTCTGCTCAGAACCTACTCATTCCTTAGCTTATCAGCCCACCAAATTTTCAACATGAGGTCTGTAGTACCACATTTCAAGTGCTTCGGTTCTCTTCTGACCCGGTTTTCCTACAGTCTACGTTTCACTACCATGCAGTGCTGTGCTCCAGGCGTACTTTCTCAGAAATTTCTGCTTCAAATTAAGCCCTATGTTTAGTAGACATCTATTAGCCAGGAATGCCCTTTTTGCCACTGATAGTCTGCTTCTGATGTCCTCCTTGTCCCGTCTGTCATTGGTTATTTCGATGCCTAGGTAGTATAATTTCTTAACTTCGTGACGATCAATCCTGATGTTAAGTTTCTCGCTGTTCTCGTTTCTGCTGCTTCTCGTTACTTTCGCCTTTCTTCGATTTACTCTCAATCTATATTCTGTGATTATTACACAGTTCATTTCTTTCAGCAGATCATTTAACTCTTCTTCACTTTCACTCAAGATAGTAATGCCATCAGCGAATCATGTCATTGACATATTTTCGCAATGAATTTTAATTCCACTCCTGAACCATTCTTTTATTTCCACCATTGCTTCTTCGATGTACAGATTGAAGAGTAGGGGCGAAAGACTACATCCGTGTCTTATACCCACTTTGATCTGAGCATTTCGTTCTTGGTCGTCCACTCTTATTATTCCCTCTTCGCTCTTGTACATATTGTATATTACCCATATCCCTTTATAGCCTACCCCTATTTTTCTCAGAATTTCGAACATCTTGCACCATTTTACATTGTCGAACGCTTTTACGAGGTCGACAGATCCTATGACCGTGTCTTGATTTTTCTTTAGTCTTGCTTCCATTAACAACCGCGACGTCAGAATTGCCTCTCTGGCGCCTTTACCTTTCCTAAAGTCAAAATCTAACAGGTGTTTACATTTTAGGAAATGCGTTCAGGCCAAATGCTACGCCCAAAAAGTTTGAAAACAAAAATTTTCGTAATAAAATGGCAAAACCTACATACATTTTTAATTCCAGGCATTTTGTACTACTATGACGTGCTTATATATTTACAGGGTGAAGAAAAATTCACGCATTCGAACATCGCTGCTCGATTTCTCATATAGTAGCAGTACAAAAATGTCTGTCACGAAATTTCGTCCTGCGCGTATTTCGAGCAGTAAATGGGCGTTAAAGATTTTCAATTTGGCAACACTGTAATCACATATTCGGTAACTAACTGTGTCAGTATACAGCAGCAGTGCTGTGCAGGTGGTGCGCTGGATAGCGTTTTGGATTAGCATCAGGCGGTCGAGGGTTCGATTGTAGGTTGAGACGTATTTTTTTATTTGCTAAATGTAGTCTGTGTCATAACCGTCAAACAGCGATTACAGTGGGTTTTCTACAAAATAAAAGTAGATGCGTTTTCATTTGTCAGCATTTAAAGAAGCCTTTTTGCACGTTGTGAACGTGATTTGTTTCGCGTCATTGTGTCTACACTATTACACACCTGCTTTCTGTGTAGCCTCCCCCAATGGTCCCATCGAAATTATTTGCAAAGCACGTTGCTGGTCCTACTGGTGACGTAGGCCCTAGCGAAATATAATGGACTTGAACGTATCAACAATAATAGTTGGTATTAAACGATGGGACCATTGGGGGAGGGTACACACAAAACAAGTTTGGAATCTAGTAGATGCAGTCGTGCGAAACAATTCGCGTCCACGACGTGCAGAAGGCTTCTTTAATAGCTGATCAACGAAAACGATTAAACTTCCATTTCTCTGTTCGTAGTACGTAACTGTAAATGTTTAGTAGAAGACCCACGGTGATCGCTGTACGACGATTAAGAATTCAGATACCGTACCACGCAGACTACATTTAGCAAATAAAAATAAATGAGCGACGACTTAGAATTTAACCCTCGACCTCCTGCATGCCAACCACAAATGCTATCGACTGCACCACCCGCACAGCACTACTGCTACAGGCAGAGACAATTAGCATACATGTAATAACAGTGTTTGCAGGTTTGCCAGTCTTTAACGTCCATTTATTGCCGGAAATATGCGCAGGACGAAATTTTGTGACAGACATGTTTGTATTGTTATTATATGAGGGTTCGCACAACGAAGTGTGTGTGTGTGTGTGTGTGTGTGTGTGTGTGTGTGTGTGTGTGTGTGCGTGTGTGTGTCTTTACGTAACAGAAATGGTCCCTCTCCAAAAAAATGTGTGTGAAATCTTATGGGACTCAAGTGCTAAGGTCATCAGTCCCTAAGCTTACACACTATTTAACTTAAATTATTCTAAGGACAAATACCCACAACTATGCCCGAGGGAGGACTCGAACCTCCGCTGGGACCAGCCGCACAACCCATGACTGCGGCGCCAAGACCGCTCGGCTAATCCCGTGCGGTCCCTCTCCGGGCTGCGAAGTTTCTGTCCGTTACTGCCCACCTAGTCGGGTTCGGGATCATGTAATCCAACGAACGACTTTGGCCGCAAAACCATGGGACATGGTTTCGGTCGTGGGCTCTCGTATTATAAGTACTCTCTCGTTAAACGAGAGATAGACTGAAAGCCTTCTTCCACAACACGCATAACAATTACGGAAGTTTTCGTTACAAACACCGATGCGTTCAGTGCTGCCCGCGTAACACACTCAGGACAATCACTCCATCCTCAACGGTCGCAAGGAAATGTTCAGCGGAAGCTGAGCTCACTTTCTGGGATTACATATAAAAGCGAAACCGGTTGCGCCCCTCAACGTAGGACCGAAAGACATCCCATGTCTACAGATACCGATTGTGGGAGAAGTAAAGATCTGTTTCATCTTCAAACATCGATACGTTAACGTAAACGTAGAGAGTGATGGTAGTCTGCGACCAAAATTCTCCGTTTCAAAGTTCTCGGAGCAGTACTCTGACCTTACGGAAATACTATTCGTAAAAATGTCAGCAATGAGTGAAACTGTCTGAGAGTTTTGTTGCGACATATGACTGACTTGGTGTGGGGATGGATGTGTAATTAGTGGAGCACGACTTCAAATGAGAATGTAAGACTGCCTGTCACAGAGTAGGGGATATGCATTCGTTTTGTATTCGGAATGGCGAGCGCCCGTTTCACTTTGATGTGACTTACACAGAATGGACAATTCATTCTCTCAAGTCCTCCGAATATAGCCCAATAGCTTGACATGCTGAACCATCAGAGCACGCAGCGAGGCTGGAAAGTTCAACGTAGGAGAAATCTGCTGAGGTGCTAGTTTTCTTTCACTTTGAGATTACAGCGGTGAATAGCCGCTGCTGGGACCAACACAGTGCCTATATTACCTGACGTCACGGCTGGTAACAAGTGAACGATGGTCCTTATGGCAGCAGTGAAAGGCGAATCGTGGTGCGTAACGAAAAATCCTCGACATAATCACACACCGGCGTCGATCGTTTTAAGCAGTTCTTCGGCATTGGAGTTGCATTTTTCTTGCGAGGCACCCTTGATATTCTACATAATTAGCACTCGCCATAACGGAAGTACTTATATCAGGACTGTGATACATAATAGCTGTTACTCAAGTTTTAAACATGACTGCTTAGCTCAGCGACCGTTTATAAATTACAGTTAAACTAAATAAGCCCTCGGTCACGAATTTTAAGTCTTTTGACCATGTTTCAACACTTCTATGAGTGCCTTCATCAGAAATTAAATATTCAAATTGGCATGTCACGTATAAGATAAATATCAAGCCAGAAAGGCTTTCTCACAAAGCCAGAAAGACTTTAGCCATAAAAATTTTTAAAAAGAATACATGAAAGACGAGCCACTATGGGTTGCTCATACGTATAAAGTCACAGGTAGCAACAGGTGTGAGCAGGCCATAGCGGCTCGCCTTTCATGTTTTCTTTTTAAAAACGTGTGTGAGAAAGCCTTTCTGGCTTGATATTTATCTTATACCTGACATGCCAATTTGAATGTTTAATTTCTGATGAAGGCACTCATATAAGTGTTGAAACCTGGTCAAAAGACTTAAAATTTGTGACCGAGGGCTTATTTAGTTTAACTTTTATTACCGAAGTACTGCGCAACCAATCATACTGTGAAATGATTTAATTTGCTTGCACCGCATTTTGGCCATGTAGGGACACAGAAAACATTTGTGTGAGGATTATTCATAAAACAATTTTCCCATATATTCAAACAATGAGAGGCCAATGAAGAAAAATTCCAGTTGTTGGAAAATTCACAGAGCGTTTATCGTAAACCGTACTCGATACTTGTAGGTAACTCACATCTATTGGACGCGTATTATGTTGTTCCGGACAGCGAAAATATCCTCTGTAGGAGTAAACACGGATTTTGATAACAGCATTTTTGGGAAACTCATCTCACTCTGTACCTCCGTTAAATCCAAACAGCAGAGTATAGGGACACCCTCCCTCGACGCAGTGTACTTTGGTTTCCGGTGGACGCCCAATACTGTTCAGTACTGCCTGGTCAACAAAAAAGGATTACCGTATAAGCTCCATCCGTGATTGGATCGGGGATTTTCTAGTAGCCTGAAAAAAAAGCTTTTGCATATATCAATCGCTTACTGAAGAAAGTCATTTCTGGTTTCTTGATATAGGCTTTCCTCTTTATTATGTGGATGTAAAAATCAAGTTAGGAAGTTTTGTTGGTATTGGACATGTTCCCTTTCTGCACTACACTGGATTTTCAAATTAATTTTTGGATTAAGTTACTTGTTTTAAAATAGAATTGTACATACAATCGTCTTTTATTGTAGTAAACATTATTTGTAACATATTTATGAATAATGTTTGACGTATTGAATGGTTTCATTACTCAGTTATCTTCACCTAAATCACGAGATGCTAGTTTTGTTGAGCACGATGTGACTGCTTCCAAAAACTGCATCCTGTTTGGGGCGATATAGATTAAATATTTCTTGACGTCGCCCTTTTTATTGTAATTTCTGGCATTACAGGTATGTAGGTTTCCTTCGAAAATAGTTCCGAGGGTTGTACTGCTTTTCGCAGCCTAAAAGTTTCCAAGCCAGCAGTATTCAAGTTGCATGTAGCAGTATGCAGTTTTTCATCTGGAAAGATCATCTCATGGTGTTTTGAAAGGATAAGTATCCTTTTCAGGTATCTACGAACGATTTCCCCACACGAATCTTCACTCAGGCAGAATCCGCATTCATTTGAACAAGTTATCGTTTTATGAGAAATGTTTCATGGGTTCAACAATGTCATCCGTTGTATAGCACCATTCCCTCTTTTCCCGCTTTCTCCTATCACGAAATCCCTATGATTCTGCACGAACGAGTGACCTGTGATGAGAAAAATAACTTTAAAGTCATTGAATCTTTTGATCTCAAACAACGCCATAATCATCCTAAGAACAGTACTCCTCTTATTCTGGCCCACACAATTTCCCTTTCAACGTACAACCTTTTTATGTCCTTGTCGATCTTATTTTCGAAGTGATACACACTTTATTTGAACCCTTTCCTCCCTCAGTTTTATGGTATATAAAAATTATCATTTCCAGTGAAGCGTAGTTCGCAAATCATCCGCTTAGCGCCACTTCCAACATGTTCCGAACTAGTTCCTTATGTGCAGTAAACGGAAAATTGACGACGTTGCCAGACCCGTGTTATCATGCAAACAGGATTCCTTTATGCGGCAGACACTCCATTGATCTACTGAGAGCCATAAGCGTTAAAAAACGGACTAGTTGCTTTCTGCAGTAAGCGATATACAATGCTCATGAATCAGGTATTTTCACCTAATAGTATTACAGAGGAGACAGACAAGACATAAAAGAGAGAACCCGTTTCGTCATGCGTTCGTATAGTAAGCGCAAAAGTGTTACGGCTCATCAAAATACATTGTCAGATGCCACGACACAGTTATTTTGCGTCACCGGCAGGACAGTGCCGGCCAGAAATTCTGCACGCGTGCGGCGCCCCTGCACGTGTGCAACTTCCGGGTCACAGAGTGCACGCCGCAGCCGTCAGCATTCATGTAGTGCATGTCTCTACGCACAGATGTCGCTTTATCCACTTGCTGGGATACTCTGTACCGGCGCATTCTAGTGCTCTTTCCACAGCTTGCAAGGCAACCATGGGAAGGTATTTCGCGTATTAAACATTTAAAATGCTGTCACCGTCTACTCATTGAGACATCTACTTTTATGCTAACAGTTTAACCCAGTAAGACAAGTAACACAGTTAACAACCCTGGGTTTTTATTAAGGCAGCTTGACTGACGGCACGCAAATACGCGTAATGTTTTTGATCTAGTATTTAAGAAAGAGAGCACTTAGCGACTTCCAACGAACCTTATTCACGATTTCAAATAACATTAAACTAATGCAAGGTTTCCTATAACTAATTCTCGGTGCCCTCAGTTACACCCACATAATTTCTGTCTCACTGACTTCTGAACAGAATGATAACCGCAGACCTCTCGAAAATCACTTGTTATTTTAATACCATTATTGCTATATCTTTAATCAGTTCCGTCTGAAATCTGCATAATAACCGACAATTAGATGAATGTCATGTTTTATCGACTTCAGCTGAGCGTTGTCCTTCGCACATTAAAAAAACCCTAAACGTAAGTATACATTGGAACAATCGGTTTAATGATCAATTTTCCTGATAATAATGTAACATGGAGCAGAATGAGGCAATAATGCACAGTTAGTAAACAATAATTTTTAATTATGAAAGGAATAAATCCAAATACGTTTATCACTGGTCATGAGAAATGATATAGTTAATATCTGGCACAAAAGCACGGCTCATTGACAAACGCAAGCAGTTGCGAAGATTTTCATCACTTATGCTTGATCGAAACGTTGATTTATTCATTTTCATCACCGAGAAAAATCTTTCACAAACACATGTCGAGCCGAACATAGACATAACTCTCGCGGCTTTTCGGTGCAGGCGTGGAAATTCTTGTTGTGAAAAATTTTCGTACAATTCTTTTGTACTTCGCACTGCGAAGAACTTAACCTTCAGTCTTGTATTGCACTGTAGGTCGATCAGTCTCATCTGTATATCATTCGGAGCATCTTCAACTGACGACGAGAACGGTCGAGCAAAGAGGCGAATGACAGGAGACTAGCGCGTAACATCTGCAAATCGTGCTCGAAATTGTTCCTCAATTTTTACAATTATTGACACGTATTCTTGAAATCTAGCACTTTCAGGGATCAGTCCAAGAGTCGGGAAATGTGCAGTGTTTTCTGTCAAGCTTCCTTTCAAATGCATTTATTTTTTCCAACATGTCAGAAATTAAATTATTTTCACCTTGCAAACTGACGTTCAGGCTGTTCATGTGAGACGTAATGTCCACGAGAAATGCAAGGTCTGATATCCAACAAGGGTCTTCCAACATAGGTTCACTTTTTCCCTTCTCATGTAAGAATGTTACTATGCCCAAACGTAAATAAAAAAAATGTTTTCAGCATTTTACCTCGACTGAGCCAGCGTACTTCGGTATAGTAAAGTATGTCGCCGTACTCCGCTCCTAACTCCTCCAAGAGCCGCCGAAACTGGCGATGCGTAAGCCCATGTGTCTTGAGATAGTTTACAGTACGCACAACAATTTGCATGACGTTTGCTAACGTTACTGATTTTGCACAAAGCGCCTCTCGATGCAGAATGCAATGAATTCCATACAACGTCTCGTGTGTGCACCCTAGCTTTTTGCTCATCCGTGTTATGAGTCCTCTCTGATGGCCTTGCATTGATGGTGCTCCATCTGTGGTCACTGAGACTAACCGATTCCAGTCCATACCGATACCATCAATGGCTTGCTCAACAGCTTGGAGTAAGTCCGCACCTGTAGTAGTCCCTTTCAAAGGTACTAAGTCCAAAACGTCCTCTGTTACACAAAGTGCGTCATCGACACCTCGTATGTATATCACAACCCGGGCTGTATCTGTAAGATCTGTTGCTTCATCGAGCGCAACAGAGAAAGCAACAAAGTCTTTAGCCTTATTTATTGGCTGCCTGTGCACATCGCCGGCCATAGCACTGATACGTCTTGTCACTGTTTGTTTGGACAGACTGATTTCTCGAAACCTGCTAACGTTCGTGGGAAACACAAGTTCTGCAGCATCATTCAGACACCCTTTAACAAACTCCCCTTCGGAAAAGGGTTTCCCAGATTGTGCAATTCTTAATGCGATTTTAAAACTTGCTCGCAGTGAAGATTTAATGTGGTTGTCATTCTGAAAAATTGAAAACAGTACATTGTACAGCGTACAGTAAAATGTAGATAAATGTAACACAAGAAATTAAGAGTTCAAGAAGTATCAGTTACTTTGACGTACAGTAAAATCGAGTTGATGTGTCTCATCCATTTCCTTAAGGACATTTAATTTTGCTTGCCGTTCTTCACTGTTGAGTACACTACACTCGTCTTTGTGATATGTACTGTAGTGCCTTTCAATTGAAAACTTACGCTGTCCGCCTATTATTCGGCGGCACAGCAAACACTGTGAGTTTTCACCAACGGCTACAAAAAAGAATTGCAGTTCCCAGTCATTTTTAAACGACTGAGAACATAGATCTCCCGTCCTTTTGCTTTTTCACAGTGCCTGCCATTTCTCAGTACTTCTCTGTTAAAGTTACGGTCACCAGGGGTAAACGAGACTGGGTATGTTGCGCTCTTGCTTGTACCACATAAACAGGGAAGTGGAGCCGCCGCCGTTCATACACACAATACAGCACGTATTTGTCTCTCCCTGAGTTTCATTTCTGCGTACATGAACCGCTGGCTATGAAGACAACATTTTGGCACAGACAACGAGTTGTAGTCCAGTGTAGAGAATTGGCGGAAAACACACATGGCTGCCTTCTATGATGAAGCTACTGGAAAGTTGGTAGAACGCTACCACAAATGTCTAATTCGGAGCTGCGACTATGTAGAGGATTAGGTGGAAGGTGCAGCTAACTGTTTCAAATAAAACATATTTGATTTTCACAGTGGTTTCCATATCGTGATCTATCGGACGTTATTTTCCAATATTCAGGAGCTAAAACAATTTTACTTAAGTCAATATTCATCCTTAAAACTTTATAATTGTTTGAAGTAGCGATTAGCAAAACGAAATGGTAGAAAGCAGCATGCCACGCGATAATATTGACATATTGTAACCTCACTATAATATTTACTGTTCCGAATTTTTGTACACAGGCTTTCCCTAATAATTAAAATTCACTCTCATTGACACTTCATTTACGTGTTAATAATTTCAAATGTACAGTAAAACGCCATGGAAACGTTGGAAAAAAACTGTCAAGATGTGATACTGAAAAATACCAAAATCACAGAAAATTAATTAATATCCTTAACTAATATTACGATTTGCCAAATTGAGTTGTTTCAACAGTTCTCTTAAATGTTAACTTCAAAATTTAGAGGTCTTCATTGTTGCTCAAACTTTAGTTACTGACTTTAATTAATTATCAATAATATGAACATTCAAACTCAGGGAAAAATTTAGTTTTACTCTCTGACAAAGTTTACACTCTTCCAATTTTTCTCAACAGATCGATGTGGCATCGATCCGCCATTGGCGTGATTTATTATTGATTTACAATTTTCGGTTTTACTAGTCGTACGACCAGTGCATGTAGTCCTTTGCAGAAGGAGTCTGAGATTTTTATAATCAAACGTACAGCACAGAACTGTTATCAAATCGCGATATGCAATTTGCATTTTCTAAAATTCCATAGTTCCACATCCTCCTTTGCGTCACTCACAACACTAATCTAGGATACTGACAGACGTAGTCTAGTAAAGATTTGGAAATATTTTAGAGAGCGGAGATGGAAATCAACTCAGAATTTGTAATAGAGATAAAATAACGCTTCATGTTCCCATGTGGATTGATTGATCCAGAAAACTGGCGAAATCCAGCAGTAACCATACTTTCCCTGCTGCTGATATCTCGTCTGTAATCAATTCAGCCCTCATCGGAGCGAGCAGGAAAAATGCCTGGACGGCTTACAGCCGAAATATTAGCTACAGACCAAGTGTGGTTATTGCTAAATTCCCGCAATTTTAGAGGTCAAAAGGACATCTCCACTCTTAGAGAACTTAGGTAGGATGAACGTAGTCTTCGATTAAGGATGGGAAACTGCATCTGTTCATTCTGTGAACGTGATCGTTGGGCTATTTTAAGTTGAGACTGCGTGCATAGTCGCTTTATGGCAGAAAGAGTAATCAACATACAGGGTGACAATTATCGAACTATATGAAAAAAAACGTAAGTTAGTTACAAACTACGGCGTGCGCACACTTTATTCAACATGTAAAATCACTACAGATATTCAGATTTAAGTTACGACATCTTCGGTGTGCCTGCCATCATTGACGATGATTTGGCGCAGACGAATAGCGAAATTTTGGGTGACCTGCCGAAGTGTTGGAACATCGGTGCTGTCGATGACCTCTTGAATGGATGTTTTCTGCTCAGCAATGGTTTTGAGGTGATTGCTGTACACATTATCCTTAATACAGCCCCACAAAAAGGAGTCGCATGCGTTCAGATCCGAAGAATATGTCGGCCAATCGAGGCTCACGCCAGTGGCCTCTGGGTACTCCCGAGGCAGAATGCGGTCCCCAAAGTGCTCCTCCAGGACATCAAACGCTCTCCTGCTTCGATGGGGTTAACTCTGTCTTTCATGAATCACATCTTGTCGAAATCAGGGTCACTTTGTATAATGGAGATGAAACCATCTTCATGTACCGTTCAGTAGTCACTGTGTCATCATGGAATATATCACCGGTTATTCTGTGACTGGACATTGCACACCACATAGTCTACCGTTGAGGATGAAGAGACTTCCTGATCGCAAAATGCGGATTCTCAGTCGCCCAAATGCGCCAATTTTGGTTATTGACGAACCCATCCAAATGAAAGTGGGCTTTGTCGCGTAACCAACCATGCATGTGGACACTAATTCCCATCTTGCCCCACGGCCAACCATGCAGTTTGAACATCCTAAGACAAACCGTTCAGAAGTTATGACGATATTAATTCATATAGTTCAATAATTGTCACCCTTAGGTTGAAACACGTATGTAACATAGCAGCGATGGCGAGGCATTGTAGCATCTGTGACCAGAGAGTATGCGCTTGACCGCGCGAGTGTTGCGAGCGGTTCTCAGTCAGTAGCAGTCAGTCTGTCGTTGCGAGTCTGTCAGTTCAGTCGTTGCGAGTCTGTAGCTCTGTCTAGTTGAGAGCAGTCTCAGTCTGTAGTCGTCATGCAGAGCGGTCGGTCAGTAGTAGCAGCCCAGTGCGGTTGTGTGATGTAGGCGGTTGGCAACACTGGTCAAGATGAGGAATAAGGTATACTGTTAATTAATATAATCATTAGATAATGAAAAATTTTATTTATTGTAATTATTCTCCAACAAGTCTCCCAATAATAATTTTTTTATTTCAAAAGCATTTTCTCAAAAATTTAATTTTTTATTGAACTCAAGATTTCGTTGCACTTCCCATTTCATTCCACTTCTTTTGAAGAAAAATTCCACTAAAATCACAAAAAAAGGAGAATATTATTATTTGCAATGCAGTTGCTCCAAGCGGTGCGCAACAACAAGAGCAGATATGTGACATCCATTTATTCTGAGGTAAGACTTTAATTCTGATTGCTTTACACAGGCCAAAGACCGATATTTCGGTTTAATTGAATTTTTTTGTCACTGAATGGACTTTACTTTTGAAGGATTTATATTTGAGTCAGATTGCGTATTTCACATTTTTGTTGCCATTGTCAGTACATTTCATTGTGGGCAGGTTACGCATAGAGCCATGTCCATCAGCATTTCTAATTAGTATCGTCCTTTTCTTTCAAAATTTTTGTGGGGAGGTTACACTCGGCTCCCATTTGTATTAAGTATTGTCACTTTCATTTCTTTTAAAATTACGCTGGGGAGGTTACACTTGGCGACCCTGCCAGGATCGTATTTCGTTGAGAGTCTTTTGAGCGACAGTCAGATATCTGCTCTTATTTGCTTAGATAATTAGGATTTGGCGCAACGCTTTTAATAATATTGTGACTTTCTTTCTACAGGTCAACGGCAATTTGCTGCTTTGTTGTATTTGTGTGTTGCTTTTGCATTGTGCATATTTATTTTGTGAAAAATTGTGACTATTGTAAAATGCCGCGAAAGACTGTGAATAGTGTATCGCGAGGTATTATGAATGAAATTACCGACCCAAACAACTTTGCCGATAGGACATATGACACGCAGTGTAATGATGACAATCCTGCGTTCACTAACAATCAGTGCATTCCAACCACTAATGATGACTTTCACCTTAATGATGAACAAACGAACTCAATTGTCTCGTCTGTTAACTTGACGACAATTGATGACGCGGAGCGGTCTATAGTAATGAGCGCTGCCGAGCTTAACACACCCGATTTAGAAAATCCAAGTAATGTACAGACAAATTTGTCTAATGAAAATGAACAGGATACTGAAAGTACGTCGGATTTATTTAATTCCGAAATAATGTCTGACAGTGTATGTCTAACTGGCAAACCTTTTTCTAAAATACAGAATAACCAAATGGTTACAGTAAGCGAGAGAGTTCCAGATCCACCACTAAACAGCACAGAGAGTATAAACGCTAACTTTGGTTTTGAACAAATTATGGCAAGATTGCTCAAACAACAATTTTGTGAACAGGATAAAAAATTTAATAAAATTAATGAAAAACTTGACAATAATGACGAAAATTTTAAACAACTTAGGGAACAGAACAAACAAGATAACGAAAATCTCAAACAACAACTCAATGAACAGGTCAAACAACTTAGGGAAGATAACAAACACTTAAATGAAAAACTTGACAATAATGACGAAAATTTCAAACAACTTAGTGAACAAATTACAGCCGTTGCCGCGCAGTGCCATGACACTAAGGAACAGTTGCGCGTGGAAATTGAGGCTTGTTCACAAAAAAATCGCGAAGAAATAAAGTCGGTTGTGCAAGAATTAAGGGAAATGCAAACAGCCGCGACAGATACACTCAGAGACGAAATTAGCGGAGTCGCCAAACAGTGCTCTGAAAAAGCTATACAATTACGGGACGAGTTTAGAGCAATGACGGTAGAACTTTCGCGCACTATGGACGCAAAGATAGACGCGAAATTCGAACAGCAGAACACTCAGATTAACGAGCGCTTTAATCAGCACATACAGAACAGTGATACGCGTTTCCGCAGATTTATTCAGGATCAAAACAAAGTAAAACGACAAGTCATGGAAACAATCACTGCACAAAGACAAGAGGACAAACGTAAAATATTCGCGAAAGCGAAGACGTATGTAGACAATAATATTACTACAGTGTCCGACAAAATTAATACCATAGAACAATTGAACGCGGAATTACGGGATGAAATTTCTGACCTTAAATCAAAAACAGATACACACACAGTAAATATTCAAACAGTGACAGATAGATTCGAACAGTTAGATCTAACACAGGATTGTGATGTTATCAAAGCTGATGTTAAAAAACTGAGCGAAACTACGCGTAAGTTGCAAAAACAGATTAATGCGTCTGATTCTAAAACCGATGATCAGGTTAAGATATTGACTGAAAAATGTGATGAATTGGCCAGTCGTATTGATGTTATCGAAAATACTAATGACAATAAATCAGACGATACTGCACCGGTTTCTTTTATCCAAACACCTGAATTTCAAAATTTACAGCAGACAATTAATGAGATCGATTCATCTAACAACACGTTACGTAGGAAGTTGTCAAATTTACAACAAGAAGTAACAGAGATGAAAAACATTTCAGTTAATAACATACCACAACAGGCGCCACGTTATGAACATTTGTCAGAGTCACGCAGCGTGTATAATGTGAGCAATTTACAGCAACTACGCGACTTAAAATCCGAAAAGCCACGCGACTTAAAATCTGAAAAACTACGTAACTTGAAGTACGAAACGACACAGACGAACAGACTTTCACACAAACCTGAACGTGTTCTCAAATTCAGTGACGAGAGCGTTGATAATAAGCAATTTGTATTTATAAGAAAATGTAAGGAATTTAATAATGACAGAACACAGGTACACGCTTTGAGGTGTATACGACAATTTGTTTTTATGCTTTCACCGCTATTGCGTGTAATGCAGAAACTAGCTTTGAACCAGATGCGACAATTTATTTTTGTATTTACAACAGCATTGCCTGTAATGAGGAAACTTGAATTAACATGGATACAACTATTTGCTTTTGGATTTATACCGCAATTGCCTGTAACGCAAAAGCCAAAATTTATTTGCAGTGCGTAAATGACCTCAGGGGATTCATTACGCTTTAATGAATATGTGCCGTAGCGAGCATAGGGCCCCGAGCTGTAGTAGTGCTATTTCATCTTTAGTTTTCTGCACTGCTGCCTTTTCTTCTACTATCCTTTATATCTATCAAAACTGCTCTTTAACTATTGCTCTACGTAGTATTAAGAAACGAGTAATGAAAACCCGATGTGACAAACTTCTACCGAATGTGACAATATTCAGTAGGCACTCCCGTAATGACAACTACCGCCGTAATTTTAATTACAGATAAAATCGTAATCATCAGTATGTATAAAATTTTGAGCAATCGGAACCACATTTTTGTAACAATAGATGTTTTTCACCACAGCAGCATGAAAGTCAGCCGCTTAGCATGCCTAACCAACAATGCAGTCTACAAGGTCAACCAAACTTTAATGTTTCGCCGCGTGCACGTATAGTCCCAGATCCAACAAATAGTAACGCATGGCAGCAAAGAAATAACTACGTACAGATAACACACTATTTCAACTCGTATCGCAATGCGCCGTATAAAAATTACTATCATGACGCACGTAAAAAAAAATAACGAGCACAATTTTCAGCATACACTTAATAACAGTCGATCTTATCAGCAACAACAACATCAGCAACAACAAATAATCATGAATGAAACAGACAATAGGTGTCATCCATAGCGTAACACGTCAGTAAGAAATAACAGAACAGTTCATATAGTGGATATGCCATAGCATCCTCCCGTAAATAACAGGACGTACGATAGATTTTAACCAGATACAGCACAGATTGCATAATACAGTAACGCAAACATTACTTTTGACACGCAGAATTTTGCTCACGAGAATGTTATTTGAAACATGCTTTGTTGAATGCACCACTCTTATCGCACCCAGATCTTACTAGAAATTTTTCCATTGCTACCGACAGTTCCAACACCGCTTTAGGCGTACACATTTTCCAGGAAATAGAAGAAGATGGCTCTACAGTAATTAAAAACATCGCATTTGCAAGTCGCATTTTGTCACCTGCTGAACGAAATTACTCCGTTACAGAACTTGAAACATTACGTGTTGTATGGGCTTTTACGAGATTTCGGCACTTTCTTTATGGCAGACATACCACCGTTTACACTGACCATAGAGCCATACAATTTTTGCTTTCAGCCAAATTCACTCACGACAGATTAAGTAGATGGAAACTATATTTACAAGAATTTAATTTTACGATTGTTCACATTCCCGGCACACAAAATGTTATAGCAGACGCACTATCGCGTTCTCTCAGCAACAATCAGCAAGACGTAGCAACCAACTTCTGCAAAGCAAATTTCAGTGTCATGTACATTCAGCAAGTTGCATTTGAAAATTTTATTTCATCGTCATTACAGGACATAGCACAAGAACAAAACAAAGACAATGTGTGGAAAGAAATTAAACAGCTTTGGCAAGATAAGAATAATGTTACGATTAGAAACCACTACACTGTACGCAATGACATTCTGTTTCGCCGCTCTCATCCTGACAGCAACAATTGGTTATTATGCATTCCTGACGAACTGGTTAACAAACTAATTTGGTACACTCATTTAAGTTACGCACATTACGGAGCAAGAAAATGTTTTCTTATACTGAGACAGAACTGTTATTTTGCCAACATGGAGAAATGTATACGACGAGTTTTAGCGTCTTGTAAAATTTGCCAGAAAGCTAAATCAGACACCACTTCACATATTCCTCCATTATATCCCATTATACCTGTTAAATTAAGACATATGGCCGCAGTAGATATTTTTGGTCCGATTCCGAGAACTAACAGAGGTTTTTGCTACATTTTTGTCGCTGTTGAGCTCACTTCAAAATTTGTTACTTTCACTCCGTTACGCAAAGCTACTGCTAAAACTGTTTCGAAAGCATTTGTAAAACATTTTCTATCTCATGTAGGGCATGTAATGAAAGTAATTTCTGATAATGGATCTCAATTTCGTAGTAGTGTATGGACACGCATGTTACGAGCCAGAAACATTTCTCCGATTTATATATCCAAGTACCACGCTTCTTCGAACCCTTGTGAAAGATTAATGAAGGAAATTGGTAAGCTGTGCCGAATATACTGCCACAAAAGACATATTGATTGGGATACACACATACTCTCATTCCAAGATGTAATTAATTCCATTCCAAATGAATCCACTATGCTATCTCCGACTGTTATACTGAAAAACGTTGAACCACCGAACAAAATTAAAGAATTAATAGAATTTCCCAAAAGTCGTCGCCTACGACACCACGAAATAATTGACATTGCGCTGAACAACATCAAACGTGCCGCAGAGCGCCGGAGAAGACAGCAAAAACAGGTTTGTACACGCCGCGTCTTTCACGTTGGACAGAAGATACTAGTACGTACACACTATTTATCCAGCAAATTAAAAGGTAAGTGCAGTAAATTTGAACTTCTATACGCAGGTCCATATCGGATTCGCAGCATTCCTCACCCCAATGTTGTACACGTCGAAACTTTGAGAACCAGAAAATCGAAAGGCAATCACCATATCTCAAACATTAAACCGTTTATTGAGTGAAACCACTGTATGATTCAACACACTATGATGCCATTTACTAATGCAATTATTTCACGTGACTAATTACTGATGATTATCGTATTTTTTCTTGGCAAGTGCCCGGCAAGGTAAGGTTAGCAGGTCGCTTTTCTTGTCGTTACACATCAGACCGTGCACATTTTCCATTTTTCTTGTGTATATGACTGTACTCCAGTTTTGTTTGTATGCACTATGAAATAGTTAAGATATAACACACACCAGTCGACTTTGACATTTTTTTTGCCTTATGACATCTCAACATCGTGACTGTTTCACATTTTTTTTGCTGCTGCATTGTATTATTCTGTGTACATTTTTGCATCTGAACACTGTCAACGTCTTTAACATATTACGTTTTCTGTCATGTTATGCTGTAGGGTTAATTATGTTACCATAAACCAGTCATTATCTAGTGGGTATATGATTTAAATGCAGGACATTAATCTTTGTTCATCAATTTCAGAAAGGAATGATGATTCTAAGAAATAAATTTAACATAAATGGGAATTTCACCTACGGAATAAACGAAAGGAGATGCAATAACTTTATGAGGAAGAGTAAATGGATCAGGATTAACAAACATTAACAAGAATATACTATACTCATCGAAGAATAGCAGTCTTAACTAATTTTTTCTTTCAGAATACAAGGTGATTGATGCAGGCTGTCAGAGAGAACTACACATCTTAGTTTTAGTGATGAAATATGCTAGAGATAAGGAATAGTTATGTAATGAGTAATGAAGTGATTTTTTGCAGATAATAGTGAATACTGATGAATAATGATGAAGGAAATGGTATTATGAATAATGAAGTTTTTCTTTACAGGTGATGATAATGGTGAAGTTATGATGATATGGATAATGAAGTTTTTTTTCTTTACAGATGAGGGTAGTGTTGAAGTTATGTATTTATGCTACGTAGTTATTTAAGTATTTGTTGCAGTTTGCTTTGACAGCAGGTGTTACATTGCATAGTAGGATGACTGAAAGTTTTGGAAAGGACAGCTATGGAACACATTTTTATACACACTTCACTACCTGTTAATTCGAAGTTCACTTCTTTTCAGCATAGTGTGCGTTTCTTCTTTCAGGTCAATAATCCGTTTTTGTAATTTTTCCAGGAGAAGTTTTTTTTCATGATACTTACTAAACCTGTTACTTATTATACCTGTTCTAGTACTTGCATTTTTATATTTTTACCCATTTGTGTCTATCGTTTATAAATGTGATCACATATACTGCCTTGTTGCATAACCTTGCTACAGCTGACTCATGACGAATGACGTTACCTATCCTCATTTGCAGCAATAGGTCAAAAGCAAATAGTGTTATGCCTCAGCAATTAATTATCGATCTCAACGCAATGCATTGCTAACAAAAAAAAAATGTATTACCAGTCCCAAATAGTGATACCAGTTTGAGAAAATTCTGAATAATACTGATTAGCTCTGAATAGTATGTCACTTGAGTAATGACTTCTTAATGAGACAAAAAAAAAAGTATATATTTAAAATAATGCTTTGTCACTAGTTAATAACTGCCACTGTTTATTGTAATGAGACTACTTATAATGCCTATGATTACTAATGCTATGACTAATTAACTGATTTTAATAATGACTTTGTAATGATCTGAATACTACTGAAGGAGAAACACTGTTTATTGTGATGAGACTACTTATAATGCCTGTGATTATTAATGATTTGACTGTAATTAACTGATTTTTAATAATGACTTCGTAATAATCTGAATAATACTGAATGATGATTCTATTCAATACTTGCTGGCCACTGAGTGCCAATAATTAATGTCACTCCACGAATTGTTATTAATTATGCCATTGATTAGCTCTTGTTTCCAATGTTGATACTTTGTAATTTGAAATGAATGTGACTGTTTAATAATGCTTTGTAATTAGGAGAAGGCTAATAATTCTTAGTATATTGGAATTTCAAATGATTAATTAACGATGCCATACTTTGTTATTGGAAATGAATGTGACTGTTTCATAATGCTTTGTAATTAGGAAAAGACTAATGATTCTTAATAGATTGGAATGACACATAATTAATTAACTATGGTACTGTTTAATAATGCTTTGTAATTAATTAAGGCTAATAATTCTTACTATATTGAAATGACAAATGATCAATTAATTAACTGTAATTAGACAAATGATTAATTAACGACAAATGATTAATTAACTGTAATTAGACAAATGATCAATTAACGACAAATGATTAATTAACTGTAATTAGGAAAAGGCTAATGATTATTGGAATGACAAATGATTAATTAACTGTAATTAGGAAAAGGTTAATGATTCTTAATTATACTCTGTAACTGAAAAGAATGCGATTATTTCATAATGCTTTGTAACCAGGAAAAGAAGGCTACTGATTCTATGTACAACAATTAATGAACATTTTCCTGTAATACTACATACTTGGTACAGAAATGTTCAATAACTGGGCTATGAATGCCACAAACTACTAATTAAGTCTGTAATTATCAATATTATGTGACTTGATGTCCTTCACCTCATAAGCTGACTACCCTGAATTACTGCAATGTCCATTTGTCCTGTTTATCCTAGTGATCATGGAGCACTATCTTTGGCTTTGCACTAATTCTACGTTGGTGTGCCTTGTAAGAGTGTGGTGTTGACACGACATGCTGTCCACCACCATGAGCGATGAAGACATTATTATGGTCCCACTGTTTGGTGTACGTAATGTACTGCCAAATTGAAAACATGGAACATTACTACGACAGTTCAGTGTCTTGGCTACACTGATAAATTCTGATGGGAAAAGAACTTCAAGTTGTGTCACTTGGTGTTGTACTTCTGTGGAAAGATATGGACTTTCAGAGCAGCTGTGTGCAATCTAAAGTGCTACAACCATGATGCAATCCTTCCCTTTCCTATCCTGATTCTTGCCACATAGTTCATAGGTTATACATTTTTCGATTCGCTGAACTCCAATGCGAATACACTTATGTCACTTGTCAATATAATATTTTTGCCAGTCTGTTCATTTGTTCTGAATATGCTAAAGAATTTTTTCAGTGCCTGTGCACTTTATTATCTGTCAAATAATTTGTATATACTTTTCTGATTTGCTACTATGTTTTGTACTCACATTTTGTCTTTGTCTGATATATTTTGTACTTAGTGCGTGTGCACAACATTTACTTTATGTACTACATCTAATTATTCTTGCCAGTCTGTTCATTTGTTCTGAATATGCTAAAGAATTTTTTCAGTGCCTGTGCACTTTATTATCTGTCAAATAATTTGTATATACTTTTCTGATTTGCTACTATGTTTTGTACTCACATTTTGTCTTTGTCTGATATATTTTGTACTTAGTGCGTGTGCACAACATTTACTTTATGTACTACATCTAATTATTCTTGCCAGTCTGTTTATTTGTTCTGCATATGCTAAAGAATTTTTTCAGTGCCTGTGCACTTTGTTATCTGTCAAAAATTTTGTATATACATTTTTCTGATTTGCTACTATGTTTTGTATTCACATTTTGTCTTTGTCTGGTATATTTTGTACTTAGTGCGTGTGCACAACATTTAAATATTCTGTAAGTTATAGAATTTTGTTAATTAAGGAAAAATTTTGCCGCGCTTGGCAAGTCCAAATGACTCACCATCGCTGCCAAATTTTTGCCCCCCCAGTGGAGGGTTATGAAACACGTATGTAACATAGCAGCGATGGCGAGGCATTGTAGCATCTGTGACCAGAGAGTATGCGCTTGACCGCGCGAGTGTTGCGAGCGGTTCTCAGTCAGTAGCAGTCAGTCTGTCGTTGCGAGTCTGTCAGTTCAGTCGTTGCGAGTCTGTAGCTCTGTCTAGTTGAGAGCAGTCTCAGTCTGTAGTCGTCATGCAGAGCGGTCGGTCAGTAGTAGCAGCCCAGTGCGGTTGTGTGATGTAGGCGGTCGGCAACACTGGTCAAGATGAGGAATAAGGTATACTGTTAATTAATATAATCATTAGATAATGAAAAATTTTATTTATTGTAATTATTCTCCAACAAGTCTCCCAATAATAATTTTTTTATTTCAAAAGCATTTTCTCAAAAATTTAATTTTTTATTGAACTCAAGATTTCGTTGCACTTCCCATTTCATTCCACTTCTTTTGAAGAAAAATTCCACTAAAATCACAAAAAAAGGAGAATATTATTATTTGCAATGCAGTTGCTCCAAGCGGTGCGCAACAACAAGAGCAGATATGTGACATCCATTTATTCTGAGGTAAGACTTTAATTCTGATTGCTTTACACAGGCCAAAGACCGATATTTCGGTTTAATTGAATTTTTTTGTCACTGAATGGACTTTACTTTTGAAGGATTTATATTTGAGTCAGATTGCGTATTTCACATTTTTGTTGCCATTGTCAGTACATTTCATTGTGGGCAGGTTACGCATAGAGCCATGTCCATCAGCATTTCTAATTAGTATCGTCCTTTTCTTTCAAAATTTTTGTGGGGAGGTTACACTCGGCTCCCATTTGTATTAAGTATTGTCACTTTCATTTCTTTTAAAATTACGCTGGGGAGGTTACAAGGTAAGATGCCTGCTGAGATGGTGTTCACCATGGCCACGTCATTCGAACTGCCACGATGATGGTCTCAACAAGGCCAGTACTGATTCCTGCACCCATCGTCTCCCCCCTTTCTTTCTAACAGAACTAAATGCAGGGGGTGAGAAAAATATGAAAACACCAAAAACACAACACATTAACATAAGGTGCAGGAAAACCGTTGGCATTCAAAATGGCTTCCAGTTGTCTCGAATTAGATAACCGCAAGTTCTCTATTGTAATGAAGGGAATCTTATATCACTCCTGCAGCAAAATAATGGCAGGTTTAGGTAACAATCATGAAGGTGGATAGCGATCACCCACCCTCCTCTCCAAGGTACATCACAAAGGCTCGATGACATTGTGATCTCATGACTGTGGTGACCAGGGAGATGCGACATCCTCGTGCTCACTGAAAGACTCCTGGTCGATACGAGCTTGTGAATAGGGGCCCTGACACACAATATCTCATTGGGGAACAAGGATTGTATCATGGGATGAACCTGATCAACAGACACAAAATCCTTTGCAGTAACGCGACCTTGCAGAGTAACCATGGGCCCATGGAATACCACTATGTGAAGCCCAGATCTTCAGCGAACACCTAGCCACGTTCACTCTTGCGAAGTAAATTCGACCATAAGTTGGAAACAGTGTGAAACAAGACTCATCGGACCAAATGACTTTCTTGTGTTACTCCATTGTCCAGGTTTTATGGATTCGGTACCACGTTTTCCTGTTACGGGCATTTACATCACTGATGAGGAGTTTTGGAATCATAGCTCGCCCTCCAATTCCCTGCTTATGGAGCTCCTTAGTGTTGTTTTAGTGCTGACAGGATTCGGGTGAGCGAAATTCAGTTCTACAGTGACATCTGCAGCTGTCTTTCTCTTATTTTTCACAACAATCTACTTCAATGACCATCTGTCACGATCACTCAAAGCGTACTTTCGTCTGTGCCGTAACTCAGCAGATTATGTTTTTCCGCTTCCCCTGAAAGCGGTATAACTCTGCGTTACGACTCCTGAAACATCAAATTCTTTTTCTACATCCGATTTGGAGGCACCTTCATAGATCATATCTTGCAAATGACTTCCTTCAATCACAATTGCTAGTGTTCCTAATTCTATCAGTGACTGTTGTAATTGCTAAACTAATCATTTTTACTTCATACTTACCCTCTTCTTGATCAGTTTGAGATAGACACGAGCCCAGACCTATGTGTGAGGCATTTATAGCTACACAAAAATCTTTGCTCATATCAGGATGGCATAAGATATGCGAATTAACTAACGCTTCTTTGATTGCATTAAAATCATTAGTGCATTCCTGAGCCCAAAGCCATAAAGTGTTCTTAAGTAAACCTAGTAACTCTGTGGTATTTGATAATTGGTCCAGAAGGAAACGCCAGAAGAAAGGACACAGGCAAAAAAATTGTTTTTTTTTTTTTTTTTTTTTTTTTGTACTTGGAAATGGGAAATCCTTGAGTGCACTGATATTATCAGGATCTGGTTGCTATCCTTGTGATGACATATTTCTTAAAATTTTATCTCCTCTCTAGAGGACTTAGATTTTTGTATATCTGCCGTTAGTCCTGCCTATGAAAACTTCTCTATCGTTATTTCTAGAACGTGGAGGATTTCTCCCCAAGTATTTGTTGCTAAGAGAGTATTATTAACATACAGTGGTTCACATTAACAATTCTAGACCCAGCACTGTATCGAAAGCAGTGTTGAACACTACAGAACTAACATTAAGGCGAAAGGTAGGATGTAAAACTGATAATTCCTACCACCAAAAATACTGGCTGTATATTTTCTAGATTTTGGAGTAAGTTTTACCTGCAGTATGAACTTTTTAAATCATTACTTGTTGATTATTTGACATCATAGAACTGTTTTAATTGTTCATCAAGATTTTCAGTTCTTATACATGCAAGTACAACACAAGATGAATGCTTCCTTTTGATCTGGTTACAAGTAACAATGGACTATATTATGGTGATATAATGGTTCAGTTACGGTCCATTCTAGCATTTGCTTGATCTCAGATCTCACTGCTGCTCTCTTTGACCAGGAGATCATATATGTATTGTGGCAAAATACATCGTGAAGGCGTAAATTGTAAATATAGGTTGTAATAACACTTGGTTTTTCGTGTAAAAATCTGTAAATATTATACTAATAAATCGTAGAACTTACCTTGTTGTTCCATTGTAGTTCCTGTAGATCGCCACTTTATCGCATACAAGTTCCTATAAGTCTGATGTTTCATCTTTTGTTACGGGGTGGCTAACATTACGGCTGTCATCATTGCCTAAGTGTTTGCCATGATTTAACTTTTATCTGTCCACCATTTCTTCAGTCTTTTCGCCATTCTGTATCAAGAGCCATTTTCCAAAGGAGAAATCGTTTACTGCGTCTTTCTCTCTCTCGTATAATCTAGACTTATCAGGCAGTCAGTAAATAAGCGATCAATTACTAGAAACCGACATTCCATCGCTTCATTTCCCAGCATAATTCTCGCAAAAACCTGCATCATTCTTTGGGCCACGTCATTTCATATTTTCTTCGTTTAACTGGTGACGAAGATCCACGTTTTTGTTGTATTGTCTGGTTACTATATGGTTTATTCTGGTTATTGAAATTAACATGCGATAGTGTGTTGCACGGGTTATGATACCAGTTAAAGCTTATGACGATTCATACTGTGCTCTGTTATTGGGTTGGTAACACTGTCCGCTGCAGATAGAGATGTAGCATGGTGTATCGTTTGGCTGTTGTCGTTTGCTTATGCATTACCTAAAACATTGTAAGGTCGTCATAACGCAAGTGACAGTACGGCTGATACCGACTATTACTTTTTTCTTTTCTTGTAATTATACCGGCCATCATTTACTTTCTGTAGGACTGCCTAATCATTTAGCAATAAAATTTTTGAACAAAGCTTCCGATCTGAATAGAGGACTGTTTGTGCTTGAGCGTAATGTTACAGAACATGAGGATATGTGAAAATTTCATTACTGCCCCAATTTTATACTATATTAGGCGGTGGGACAGTGGCTGCGCGAAGTGGTCGCGCGGTTAGAGGCGCCATGTCATGGTCCCTTAGGAATTCACACACATTTGTACATGGGACGGTGTCTTCTTATGCTTCCTGTTGTGAACGTTACTAAGCTGGTTAATGTCATGTACAGGGTAATCACAATATGAAATTATTGAAAAGACGCCCCCCCCCCAATTATAGGTCAGATTTTGAAAAGTTACATTTCTGTACAACATATTACTACAGTGCTTGGTTTCAAATTAGGCTTTCATGTTTGCAAAAACATTACCATAATTTGGATGTTTGTTGTCGAATGGGCATGAATGAGAATTTATACTAAATACATCAAAATCCAATTCGCATTGCTTTTTGTTCATGAGTGATATGAGGTTATTTAAGTCATTTCGGTGCCTTTTTTATATAAATTCTTTTAAATTTCTTCACAACAGTGACACAATTGATACCCCTGACAAAATTATCTTTTAATAGCCCTTCACTTGCATTTCCTTTGACTATGGATACTCAGTCAAAATTTTCACTTTCACCAAACAAATCGTCTACTGCAAATGGCAAGACGGAAAAGCAAATTTCAAACTTTTCTGTATTATTAAATCATCTGTTAGCTCTGCTGAGGTAAATGGTACCATAGAGAACTCACTTCTATTATTTTCTACATTACGTCCATCGTTAGAGATTATCCTGTCAGATTTCATTTGATTTTTAACTAGATTATTTCAGTTTCTATTTCATTTCTGAATGTATTCATTTCGTCTCACATCTTTTGCAACATTTGCTGTGTTTCGAGTTCATTAAGGTCGTCCATCTTGGACTAACTAAACTGTGTTGTTATATTTGTCACTGTTAACTGCATTGCACTGTATGAAAATACAGAACTAATTAAGATAGAAAAGTAATGTACTGCTGAAATACTAGAAGAGAGCATAAAATGGTAGCGTAGCACTCAATACTTGGCTCAAATGGCTCTGAGCACTATGGGACTTAACTGCTATGGTCATCAGTCCCCTAGAACTTAGAACTACTTAAACCAAACTAACCTAAGGACATCACACACATCCATGCCCGGGGAAGGATTCGAACCTGCGACCGTAGCGGTCGCGCGGTTCCAGACTGTTGCGCCTAGCACCGCTCGGCCACTCCGGCCGGCGCACTCAATACTTCAAGCAGCAAATATTTTCATTGTGATTCATGGTTTTTTCCTATATTTCCTTGCTTATTTTATTTAATGTTTATTTCTGTCTGAGCAGTTTCAATTTCAGTTTTTCGTTTGCTTTGTATGTTCCTACAATAACACTTTCAGAGACTGCTCGATCATGAAAAGAAGGCAGACCATTAGAACAGTGAAAGCAATTACAATTTTATACAACAGACGTTATATAATAATTCTCCTGTCACGGTCGCCAGTGTAAGTTGACTTCCAACTCCGCTCGCTAAAATATTTCAAAAAAACTTTATCCTAATGAAGTCTGTAAGAGTCCCAGATTAGTGTTGGCAGCGGCGCAACAGAGGATGTGGACCGCTGGAATTTTAGAAAACGTTATTAACAGCATACCGCGATTTGATAAACGCTCTATTCTCCATATTTGATTACAAAATGTCGGACTATTTCTGTAAATGACTATAGATTCTGGTCGCGTGATGAGCAAAAACTAATATTGTAAATTAGTAATAAAATCACGCCAAAGGCGGATCAGTGCCACATCGAATTGTTGCGTCTTCCCTACGAAAAAATATGATAAATAGAACTTGTAACACAATAAATATTTATATAAACATGTGATCTGGTGGATTATTGCAGATACAACACGTTAACTCTAATACAGTTCCTTACATTAGAAATCATCAATAACTACAGCCAACTATGCGTATATCTGACGACTGCAACAAGAAAGGCAAATACGAACAGCCAGGCTTCTCCTACCTGCTCTAAAAAACTGAAGGCTGCGCCTTCATTTATTATACAAGTATTTACACATGAAATCTCTGACTCTTACTCGATACATCAAAAATTTACACACATAAAAAAATAATTCATGGGAATAACGCCTTATAAAATGTAGTTGTACATAGCATTTTCCTGTGGTCAAAACTGGATTTTAATGAAGTTTCCAGTACAAAAAAAAAAACTATACAAGTCATTAGCATGGTGATAAGTTCCTCCGCGTATGTAATTATTTGGCAGAATTTGCGCCAGCCTGAGCTCAAAATATGATTCGATGTTTGTGTACTACTTTGCAACATTTTATCACGGTCAGTTGTGTCCCTTTTGTGTTGTCGTGATATATATTTCTGCGGAGGTTCTAGCCGCCCTTATTTAAAGCACTGTGAGTGAGAGCAAAGTAATTTGTCTGGGGAGTACCTCAATGCCCCACCAATATCGCTAGTGCGTTCAGCCCACGTCGAAGGCATCTGGGACTATATCCTCCCAGGGCGGAGATTTACGATAACGACTTATGCAAACTAGCGACTTTCACCGGGTATCGGTGGGGTACGTTCTCAGACGTGGCGCTTTCCCGAGATTTTGTGCTTTACGAGAGACAACTTTCTTCGTAAGTCAACACAGTCAAGATGACACTGAGATAGTGTGAATTACCGCGAACATGGCCCCATCGCTAAACGATTAAAAACTCTAAAAACGATCCAGCCATGCAGAACTTATACCCTTCACCTTCTTTGTATCGTTGGTGGAAACACGGGAAAAGTTGTCGCATATCTAATAACGAAAGAAAGAAATTATCTCAAAGTGCAATTAAATAGTCCTCATTTTATTATGCCATGATGAATCTCGAGAATTCTGGCACCGTCAGTAGATGTGTCTATTCGCACCAGACACACAATAAACCAGTGTAATGGACAACTCATTTGCATTAAATACTTCGTGTGTGCTAACAAATTTATTGACGACTTCCCCACGTGAAACTGATTAACAGCCCTTACATTGAAACTTCCTGGCAGATTAAAACTGTGTGCCGGACCGAGAATCGAACTCAAGATCTTTGCCTTTCGCGGGCAAATGCTGTACCATCTGAGCTATCCAAGCACGACTCACGCCCCGTCCTCACAGCTTTACTTCTGCCAGCATCTCGTCTCCTACCTTCTAGACTTTACAGAAGCTCTCCTGCGAAACTTGCACAACTATCACTCCTGAAAGAAAGGATATTGCGAAGACATGGCTTAGCCACAGCCTGGGGGATGTTTCCAGTATGAGATTTTCACTCTGCGGCGGAGTGTGCGCTGATATGAAACTTCGTGGCAGATTAAAAATGTGTGCCGGACCGAATCTCGAACTCGGGACCTTTGCCTTTCACGGGCAAGTGCTCTACGATCTGAGCTACCCAAGCACGACTCACGCCCCGTCCTCACAGCTTCACTTCTGCCAGTATCTCGTCTCCTACCCTCGCAGGAGAGCTTCTGTAAAGTTTGGAAGGTAGGAGACGAGATACTGGCAGAAGTGAAGCTGTGAGGACGGGGCGTGAGTCGTGCTTGGGTAGCTCAGATGGTAGAGCACTCGCCCGCGAAAGGCAAAGGCCCCGAGTTCGAGTGTCGGCCCGGGACACAGTTTTAATCTGCCAGGAAGTTTCATATCAGCGCACACTCCGCTGCAGAGTGAAAATCTCATTCCAGCCCTTACATTAATATCCATGGTATGCATAAATTATAAATATGTATAGTAACTAACAAGCCACATATGTATTTTTATGTCTAACTTACATGCTTGAGAAAAACATGGTGCTTATACTATAACTTAACGAAATTGGAAATCTGGGTACATCTCATACACCCTTGTCGTTCATTTTCACCCTTAAAGTCAAAATGGTAAGACTGATTAGCTAAGTATCATAAAACAAAATACTATTCTTCAATAAAAGGAGTAAATACTTAAAAGTTCTTATTAATCATCTTATGAAGTCACCTTGGGGAAACACGCTATTAGACTGTTAAAGAGTTCTACCTAATAAGCAGTGGCCAAACTTTCAAATAATATTACGTCAAATAGAAACACCACATTTGTAGGCAGTTCCATGTACTGGTCACATCGTGACAAGAGCAAATCTATTGCCGTTGTACATTACGTGACATGAATGGTCATAAGCTAAAATTAGCCGTACTATTCTCCTGTGAGAATATTTATAGGGTGCATACAACAGTATAATCAATTAGGAACTACCATCTTTTTTACGCGTAATAAATTATCCCGTTAGTCCACAACCGTAGCCGAGTGGTCAGCGCGGCTGACTCCCATTCAGGGTACCTGGGTTTGATTCCCGGTACTGCCAGGGATTCTTCCTTTCAGAGGTGCATTCAGCCTCGTGAGGCCGAGCGAGGAGCTACTCGGTCGATTAGTGGCGGTTCCAAAGTCAAGAAAACCGAAGACAGGGAGAGCGATGTGCCGACCACATGACCCTCCATACTGCATGCGATAACACTACTGACAGAGGATGACACGACTAAGCTAAAAAGCTAAAAATTCGACTGCACACATGCTTGTGTAATCATTCTCGAATCTGTAGTTAATTTGAGGACGAACTTTAATGTCGAAGATGCCTTCAGCAAAAATATTAATCAATGCGAAGCCAGGCTGCAATCAGCAGAAGTTTTTCATTTCTTTGCATGTCTTAACAACTCAGAACGTAAATAGTGCTCCTGAGACTCCGAGACTATTTACTGTTTACCAAATTATGTCAGACGCGATTATTATATTTTCGTTTTAGCTTGTCAGAGTAAGGTTCACATCCTCATAGCACTTGGTCTACCAACAAGGAAGATCAATTGTGATTTCACCGAATCAGCTAAAGACATTTCGGGAAGTAATATATATCTTAAATTGATTCAAATATAGATCCACGTCCCCATTTCTACCCGTTCCGCAATGTAAGCATCCCCATCGCTTGAACTTGTTTATGAAACCGTCATAAGATAGCTTTATATATACACTACTGGCCATTAAAATTGCTACACCATGAAGATGACGTGCTACAGACGCGAAATTTAGCCGACAGGAAGAAGATGCTGTGATACGCAAATGATTAGCTTTCCAGAGCATTCACACAAGGTTGGCGCCGGTGGCGACACCTACAACGTGCTGACATTAGGAAAGTTTCCAACCGATTGCTCATACACAAACAGCAGTTGACCGGCGTTGCCTGCTGAAACGTTGTTGTGATGCCTCGTCTAAGGAGGGGAAATGCATACCATCACGTTTCCGACTTTGATAAAGGTCGGATTGTAGCCTATCGCGATTGCGATTTATCGTATCGCGACATTGCTGCACTCGTTGGTCGAGATCCAATGACGGTTAGCAGAATATGGAGTCGGTGGGTTCAGGAGGGTAATACGGAACGCCGTGTTGGATCCCAACGGCCTCGTATCACTAGCAGTCGAGATGACAGGCATCTTATCCGCATGGCTGTAACGGATCGTGCAGCCACGTCTCGATCCCTGAGTCAACGGATGGGGACCTTTGCAAGACAAAAACCATCTGCACGAACAGTTCGACCACGTTTGCAGCAGAATGGACTATCAGCACGGAGACCATGGCTGCGGTTACCCTTGATGGTGCATCACAGACAGGAGCGCCTGCGATGGTGTACTCAACGACGGACCTGGGTGCACTAATGGCAAAACGTCATCTTATCGGATGAATCCAGGTTCTGTTTACAGTATCATGATGGTCGCATCCGTGTTTGACGACATCGCGGTGAACGCACATTGGAAGCGTGTATTCGTCATCGCCATACTGGCGTATCACCCAGCGTGATGGTATGGGGTGCCATTGGTTACACGTCTCTGTCACCTCTTGTTCGCATTGACGGCACTTTGAACAGTGGACGTTACATTTCAGATGTGTTACGACCCGTGACTCTACCCTTCATTCGATCCCTGCGAAACCCTACATTTCAGCAGGATAATGCACGACCGCATGTTGCAGGTCCTGTACGGGCCTTTCTGGATACACGAAATGTTCGACTGCTGCCCTGGCTAGCACATTCTCCAGATCTCTCACCAATTGAAAACGTCTGGTCAATGGTGGCCGAGCTACTGACTCGTCACAAGACGCCAGTCGCTACTCTTGATGAACTGTGGTATCGTGCTGAAGCTGCATGGGCAGCTGTACCTGTACACGCCATACAAGCTCTGTTTGTCTCAATGCCCAGGCGTATCAAGGCTGTTATTACGGCCAGAGGTGGTTGTTCTGGGTACTGATTTCTCAGGATCTATGCACACAAATTGCGTGAAAATGTAATCACATGTCACTTCTAGTATTTCTTCTTGGTGCTGCAATTTTAATGGCCAGTAGACTATTATGTCCTGGGTCAAATTTGGTATAAAATTTGCGCACGTTGTCGTCATGCACAAGGATTCAGAGGTAAGAAAAACACTAAGAAATAAGTAAAACAGAAAAGGATGTTAGAAGAGATGCGTTGAGGTTTGACAGGGTGTAGGAAAACGTAGAGAATATCAGGCGTTGCTCATTTTCGCACGCCGAAAATTCTACTGTGAGTGCATTCTTCTCTTACATGTATATATTTTTTACTTTAATTTACATATTCAGCTATCATAATTATTATTTCTTCTAACAAGTGATGTAGATGCAAGAATTGCATGCATAGATTGCAAAGCTTGTTATTCAGCGACAAATGTACTTAGTTCGCTATAAGAAATTCATAAACCCATTGTATGTCGAATAATGGCGTATGCAGTTATCTTGTTACTCTCCTCCAAAGCTACTTCTAGAAACTGAAAGTCGACTATATACGGCACAAGATCCATGAATCAACAGCCATCCACTCTACAGATGGAGTAGAATTTTTTTGGTTGTAGAAGATCTATTGAGCACCAGGTTTTTGTCATGAAGTGAACCTGAATACTTTCTGTGTAGTCATTCTTTAAAACTAGTATAATCTATTGTGCATGAATCTTGCTGCATCACAATCGCTTGAAAACAGAATTTATTTTGAACATATCATATTTGTTATTATTTTATGAGATTGATAGCCACATCATGTTGCCAGATAACAGATGAACTGGTTGCATAATTAAAACGGGGTTATGAAGAGCACATTGCTGTACATGAACAGGAGCTTCCGATGATGGGGCAGGTGAAAGTGTTCCAAAAGTTACGGACACAGAGTGAAGTTAGTCACTGTGACGCAGGTGGTCATTCACCTTACAGATTGTGTCTCTCGTCTTGACGTCATAAGCTGCACCATTTCCGCCTTGTGGGAAACCCGTTGCACTTCTCTCCTTCGGTGAATACTTCACGCGCCGCTCAGAAAAAGGCCACCGCATTTCTCGCTGAATTGGCGGGCGCAGACTTCCAGGAAACATGACAGCCAGTAGCCCGCCCTCACATCAGGTTCACATTCCTCACGCTGGACACGTTCCAGAGTCATCGACACAATAGAGACCAATATTCAGTCACTGAAACAGGAAACTACGTTGTGAAAGTCTTCCAGTTACTCTGACTCATACACGTGCATTGATAGCTGCCCCAAGCAGAAGATATTCTTTGTCGGTCTTACACAAAGACCACAATGTTACTGAGATAAACTGATACTGCAGTTTCAAGATTTTAAACATGGCTGAAACAGCAACTGTTTGGCTGTCATCCTTTATCGTGATACTGCAGTGTTCACCTTCGGCACGCCAGTGTAGAAGTTGTCACAGAATCGGCAAAGCTATTACACTGGCACGTTTATACAGGGTGAGCCACCTTAAACGTGCACCACAAACATCGAGGAAATGGAAAGTGCTGTAAATGTGTGGTTTTCACGGAATGGACTGGTAGTCATATGTTCGTAGTGTTAGCAAATAAACAGATTGTAATAGAAATTACAATGTGTCTTTTTTTGCACAAACATACACGTTTTGGAATGGAGTGCCTATTGCCATTAACAAAAATGGGACAAATTAGAATGTGAGTGGCGTTTGTTGCTAAATTATAGCGTAGGTCGTTTACGAGATATCGCGTTTTGAAAAGTTTCCACACCGACAGTTGTCTGTGCCATTCAGTCTCCGTAGTTGCTAGGTACGATGTTGTTATGCTTGCTTGCAGGGTGATTGTGTGTTCCTTGAGTGAACTGCGACTTGCTAGTCAGTGTGTGACGGTCCAAACAGTAGGCCGTGAGTAAACGATGGGATTCACAAATGTAGAAAAATTCGACATGCTCATGGCGTATGGAGAGTGTAGGAAGAACACAGTTCGCTCTTGTACAGTGTATGCAGTAGGATACCCCAATAGACGCCAACCATCTTAGCAGTTATTTATCAACCTCTTCAACCAGTTACGTGAAAGTGGTAGTGTAACACCTAGACAATTTAACGGAAGGGAACACGTGACGACAGAAGAGAGGGAAATTAACACGCTTGTTCCTGCTGCAGTTGATCCACACGTCAGATCCCGCGCAATCGCACGAGGAAGTGACATAAGTCAGGCAAGTGTCTTACGCATTCTCCGTCGACATAGGTCCCATCCCTATCAAATCTCTTTCCATCAAGAGCTGCGTGGGAACGATTATGAAAATCGTATTAACTTCTGTACATAGGCATTAAGACAGTATACTCTAGATGTATCATACATGTTGTTTATTGATGGAGTAACATTTACCAATCATGACCAGGTAAACCGCCAATACATGCACCACTGGTCTGTTGAAAATCCCCACTGGCTTCGACAGATGGAACGTCAGCGTCCATGTAGTATAAACGTGTGGTGTGGTGTAGTGAACCACCAGCTCACAGTCCTATGCATACCTGTATCACAGCCTCCTAATACACCATCTTCCACGGATCCTAGAAAACATTCCTCTGCAGACTATTAGGAACCTGTTGCACTAATGTGATCGCTGTCCTGTCTATAGTGCATAAAATACTACCGCATGTTTGTTTCCAAATTTTGGACTGGATACGGATGACTGTATCTTGGCCAGCCCATTCCCCAGATTTGACGCCTGCAGACGTTATTCTGCAGGGAAAGCTGAAAGAGGCTGCCTACAAGGATACACCAACTACATCCCATGATATGGTTCAAATGGCTCTGAGCACTATGGGACTTAACTTCTGAGGTCATCAGTCCCCTAGAACTTAGAACTACTTAAAACTAACTAACCTAAGGACACAACACACATCCATGCCCGAGGCAGGATTCGAACCTGCGACAGGAGCGGTCGCGCCGGCCGCGGTGGTCTAGCGGTTCTGGCGCTGCAGTCTGGAACCGCGGGACTGCTACGGTCGCAGGTTCGAATCCTGCCTCGGGCATGGGTGTGTGTGATGCCCTTAGGTTAGTTAGGTTTAAGTAGTTCTAAGTTCTAGGGGACTTATGACCTAAGATGTTGAGTCCCATAGTGCTCAGAGCCATTTGAACCATTTGAACAGGAGCGGTCGCGCGGTTCCAGACTGGAGCGCCTAGAACCGCTCGGCCACACCGGCCGGCTCCGATGATGTGCAACGACGTATTACTGCAGCCCGCTCGGACATCTTCACTGAAGTGCACCAGTCGTTCCGTACCAGACTGGAAGCGTGCACTGCCTCTGCCCACGGTCAGTTGGAATACAACTTGTGGTGGTCAGTGGTCTCGCTGGTGGTTAGAATCCACATAACTAGCGTATGCACTTGTGTTGTTCAGCAGTGTGTGCTATTATTGGTATTTTACAAACATCGGTGTGGGAACTTTCGGACATACGATATCTTGTAAACGACTCCCACTAGAAAACACCCCAGACGCTCTTATTTATCTTACTTTTAGTATGTTAATGTCAGTAGGTAACGTTCCAATTAAAAAGTATATGTTTCCTCAAAAAATACACTTTGTATTATTACAGTCTATTTATTGACCACCATTTCGAGCCTTGGACAACCAATCCAGTCTGTGAAACCCGCACATCAATAGCATCTTCCATTTCCTCAATATTTGCAGTGCAAGTTTAAGGTGATTCACTCTGTATCAAGTAATAAATCCGTGCAACTCTCACGTTTATTTACTTATAAAAGCCGACTTCCGAATTTTCTTTGTGTGAGTCCATGTGCCAGATTCGTGTGTCCTTTCGAAATTGTCGAGTGTAAAATTTTACTTTTCGCCTCAGTTAGTATAATCTTTCAATGATTTTGTCAGCATTCGCTTATATCATGATATATTGCGAAAAACTGTGATAAACTAATACTGTTATTGTCAGTTGTAGGTCTAAACTTAAACTGTACCCTCTCAGAAATTTTTGACAACAGTAGGTCTGTCCTAGTTCAGAAACAAACTTTCGCTAATTTTATTGTATATTTACATTAGAAATTAGAGGATTTTCTGATGTTTGCGAAAGTATATTTTCGAAAATTTTCGGAAATTACGAGTGCATTGGATGACTTATTTTTTGACAAATCAGAAACTGTGTTTTACAGTTACTGTCAAAGAGAAGACAAAATAGTTCACCCCGAATCCGAGTGTATATTAACACGAGTAAACATAAGTTTTTTAGAATTTTCGGAAGTCACCTTCGTCGTGTGTATAAGCGTTTTTTATTTACTTGCTGTAGCACGTATTGTAACTAGCATATCCTTTTACATCTAGTTTTCCCTCTCAAGACCAGTGTTTATTATTTAATTTTATCGTAAATTAACGGTATTTTCGAGTTTGTTAGCAATAATAGCCTCAAAAAGTTTTAAGAGACTTGTAATTTTTGCCACAGGTTTTCCTGTTGCTTTGATAGAAATCTCGATTTGTCTAAGAATTGCTTCAGTTCTTAAAAGGAATTAACAATATTCTTAGATGATCAGATTAAAAGATAATCAGCAAATCAGCAGCCTTAGTTTACAGGTATTTGCTCACTGTCCTATAAAATACTTCACCAGTCACAAGGCAGCCCCACTGTGAATGCTGTTCTCGGTCACTGATGACGTAGTTGACGTTCGTAAACAGCTAGAAATCGCCGTGACTACTGTCAAACGATTGGCAGCTGCTGCTAGACGGTGTGTTGGGAGAGCTCCCGAGAGTCGTGTACCAGAGCTACCAAAGGCATCTCAAGAAGTATCCTCTACTTCGGACCCTGACTCCTCTTCGACCACTTGACTACAAGTGGAGTGTCAATTGCAGGTCTAGCGCGTCCTGTACAGGGTAGACATGGAACAGGGAGAACGCAAGATGTTATGCCCCGATCCCCCTAACTATATGAGCCAGTTGGATTCGCTTCACATGTTGGGAAAGGTGCTTCGGACTATGCCAAGAGGAGGCAAACGCGAAATCTTGGGGTCTATTACTCGTCGGCAGATCAAACGCTTTATGGAAATGGCAGCAAGGACAGGAAGGATTATCACGAGCACTTGGTGCGTTTGCCTTGTGGGACTC
Source organism: Schistocerca piceifrons (assembly GCF_021461385.2). Taxonomy (NCBI): domain Eukaryota; kingdom Metazoa; phylum Arthropoda; class Insecta; order Orthoptera; family Acrididae; genus Schistocerca; species Schistocerca piceifrons. Next base: position 260,656,866 of record NC_060145.1, on the reverse strand, counting down.
ACTCAGCATGTTGAAGAGGCTATTCCGGCAGCCATTGAGGAAGCAGGCTCCAATGAACTGTAGATTGTGGTCCACGTTGGAACAAACGATACCTTTCGTCTGGGCTCCGAGGTCATACTTGGAGGATTCCAGTAACTGGCAGAGAATGCTGAGAAGACCGGCCTTGCGCATGGAGTTTCAACGAAGCTCACAATTTGCAGCATTGTCCCTAGAAACTGATCGTGACCCCCTGGTTCTGAGTAGAGTGGAAGTATTGAACCAGAGACTTCTAAGGTTCCTTGCCAATCTATACTGCGACTTCCTGGTTTTGTGCCACATGGTCCCGTTGAATGGATTAGTGTGTACTATGTATCAGATCCTGTTAGTCACGTGTGTGGGTGCTCATAAAGGCGACTCTCCATCCAGTCCAGATAACAACACCTGTAGCAGACCTGGAAGTATTAGAGTAAGATCCAAACCCTGACTCTCTGGTGCGAGCTAACTGCAGAAGCATTCACAAAAAATGCCAGAGTTTGAAACACTGCTGAAAAGCAGTAAAGCTCATACAACACTAGGCACAGAAACCTTCTTAAAACTTTAATTTTATAGCGGTGAGATTTTGATGGAAATTTTAAGTACATTTCAAAAGAATGGGCTAATGGGAAATGGAGATGGAGTATTTGTCGCAAAGGACAAGACTCTCAGATTCACCGAGATAGAAACCGAAGCTGCATGCGAGACTGTTTCGGCATGACTGAGTATCAACGGTGATCATAAAGTTGTAATTGGATGATTCTATCGCCACTGGAACCCACTTAGAGCAAGTAGTTCGGAACCGCACTCATGCTGGGAAAATACGGAATCTAATGCCAAAAATACACGTTACTTCTCTGAAGATGTTTACATCAAAATTGGTATCACCGATCACTTGGCGGTTGTGGCAATAATGATCACCAAATACAAAGTGCAAAAAAAATAAATAGGAAGATATGTATGCCCTATAAATTAGATAAAAAAAACACTAGTGTCATATCTCAATAACAAACATGAAACGTTTTGCACAGGACAGAACCAAGTAGAGGCACTACACTACTGACCATTACAATTGCTACACCAAGAATAAATGCAGATGATGAACGGGTATTCATTGAACAAATATATTACACTAGAACTGACATGTGCTTACATTTTCACGCAATTTGGGTGCATAGATCCTGAGAAATCAGTACCCAGAACAACCACCTCTGGCCATAATAACGCCCTTGATACGCCTGGGCATTGAGTCAAACAGAGCTTGGATGGCGTGTACAGGTACAGCTGCCCATGCAGCTTCAACACGATTTCTCAGTTCATCAAGAGTAGTGACTGGCGTATTGTGACGAGCCAGTTGCTCGGCCACCATTGGCCAGTCGTTTTCAATTGGTGAGAGATCTGGAAAATGTGATGGCCAGGGCAGCAGTCGAACATTTTCTGTATCCAGAAAGGCCCGTACAGGACTTGCAACATGCGGTCGTGCATTATCCTGCTGAAATGTAGGGTTTCGCAGGGATCGAATGAAGGGTAGAGCCACGGGTCGTAACACATCTGAAATGTAACGTCCAATGTTCAAAGTGCCGTCAGTGCGAACAAGAGGTGACAGAGACGTGTAACCAATGGCACCCCATACCATCACGCCGGGTGATACGCCAGTATGGCGATGACGAATACACGTTCACCGCGATGTCGCCAAACACGGATGAGACCATCATGATGATGTAAACAGAACCTGGATTCATCCGAAAAAATGACGTTATGCCATTCGTGCAACCAGGTTCGTCGTTGGGTACACCATCGCAGGCGCTCCTGTCTGTGATGCAGCGTCAAGGGTAACCGCAGCAATGCTCTCCGAGCTGATAGTCCATGCTGCTGCAAACGTCGTCGAACTGTTCGTGCAGATGGTTGTTGTCTTGCAAACGCCCCATTTGTTGCCTCAGAGATCGAGACGTGGCTGCACGATCCGTTACAGCCATGCGGATACGATGGCTGTCATCTCAACTGATAGTGATACGAGACCGTTGGGATCCAACATGGCGTTCCGTATTACCCTCCTGAACCCATCGATTCCATATTCTGCTAACAGTAATTGGATCTCGACCAACGCGAGCAGCAATGTCGCGATACGATAAACCGCAATCGCGATAGGCTACAATCCGACCTTTATCAAAGTCGTAAACGTGATGGTACGCATTTCTCCTCCTTACACGAGGCATCACAGCAACGTTTCACCAGGCAACGCCGGTCAACTGCTGTTTGTGTATGAGAAATCGGTTGGAAACTTTCCTCATGTCAGCACGTTTTAGGTGTCGCCTCCGGCGCCATCTTAGTGTGAATGCTCTGAAAAGCTAATCATTTGCATATCACAGCATCTTCTTCGTGTCGGTTAATTTCGCGTCTGTAGCGCTTCATCTTCGTGGTGTGGCAATTTTAATGGCCAGTAGTGTATGTCTCAAGTTTAGAAGAGTAGTTGACCTTGTACTAGATAGATGCATACCCAGGAGAATGGAGCATAATGGGAGGATCCCTCCATGGCCTACAATGACTGCACAGAAAGTTCTAAGGAAACAGAGGCTACTGCATAATAGGGATAAAACAAAGCATAGGACTATAGATAAATAAATGCTGAATTAAACAAGTTTGGTTCTCAACAGAGCAGAGTATGAAGACTTCAGTGACTGCTGTAGCAGGATATCGTCAAATGGTCTATCATAAAACCAAAAGAAATTCTGCTAATATGTAAAGGCTGGGAGCGGCACCAAAGATAATTTCGAGTCACTCCCTGACGGGACAGCAACTGAAATTTAGAGTAGCAAAGGAAAGATAGAAATGTTTAATTCTGTATTCAAATATTCCTTTACAGAGGAAAACTCTGGAGAATTGCTCAAATTCCTCGTATCAGTTGCAAGATGAGGGGAATAAGAATTAGTGTCTGCTGTGTTGAGAAACGGCTGAAATCGTTAAATGTTATTCTTAGACATTGGCAACGCTGGGAGACAAGCGATCTGCTCATTTGAAACATGTGTGAATAAAAATCCTACGTCAAGATCGAAAATTTTCTTTGTTGGTTACCAGTTTCGGCTCATTACGAAGACACCTTCAGATCAATCTAAAGTGGTGTTCAGTGTGCGACTCTCAATACACGTTGTCGTTTCTCCCCACTTTTTTGTGTGCTAAGCTGCCCTACTTAAATAAAATATTGCTTATGTAAATTTACACCCTTAATCACATTTGATTAGTAATTAACGTTGTCAGTTTTCAAAGCCAACTAAGATTTTCACTTTACGTTTTTTATTTAACTAGGATGATTTAGCTCTAAAAAAAATACGATGTGCAATGAGTGCCAAACCCTGAAAAACATTTTAGATCGAACTGAAGATGGCTCGGTAGTGAGCCGAAACTTGTAATCAGCGAAAAAATTTGTGAACTTGACCCACAATTTTTATCCAAACATGTTTGAAGTCGTTGAAACTGAACAGAGTTTCAAGGCCTGATGGAACACCTTTCAGATTCTATACTGAATTTGTGGTTGATTCAGCCCCTCTTTTGATTATGACCCACCATAGATCCTTCGAACAAAAATGCGTGCCCAGTAGTTGGAAGCAAGCACAGGTTACACCCGTTTACGGGAACTGCAGTGGAAGTGATAACTAAATTACCATCCAGCAGCCGCGACATCGATTTGTTGCAGAATCTTAGAAAATATTCCGAGCTCCACAGCAAACAAAACCAAGACCAGGCAGACCTCTTGCACTAATTCACAGGGGGGGGGGGGGGGGGAATTCGAGCATTGCGGAATGTTTAGTAAACTTCCTGTGAAATTCACGGAAGAAATCACTAGTGAGTTTCAAAGTGCTACCAGCAGTCCAGCTAACGGAATCTGCCTAAGGCGTTAAAAATGAGGCGTAATGATCGAGCAGCTTCTCGTTAGTCTCGTATTTCTGCAATCAACGCTAAGCGATGTTTGAAGCTGTGTAAAGAGCGACTCTGAAAAAGAGTGATTTGGGATGATGATCGCACTACGAGTATACCGTGTCGCAGCGCGTTGGAAATGTCTGCGTGTGGCGAATGCTTGGAAATCATTCCTTGCCATCAAATACAGTGCCAACAGCGAAGTACAGTCGAGACGGTGTTACGGATGTGGGCGTTTTTCGTGATTAGGGTGGGTTCCCTCACTGAGCATAAGAGATCACTAAATGTGGAAGGACATGAACACATTTTACAACGGTGTGTAATGCACAAAGAAGTGTAATGGTTTCCACCCTTTCTGAGACTAATACTCCTAAGTGCAATTGGCTAGTACTCCCCCTCCCCCCCTCTCCCCCACCATCAACAACATTAGCACCTAACTAAACTGTAGAATAAAAAATTAATTTTCTTCGAGCACTTGCATTTTTTAAATGATGGAAGATAAATAATATTTAGTTTTCGTAGGTGTCTTACTAAACCCCGAACTAATGACTCAATGAGACAATTGATACCCCTTAATTCTAGCAACATTTAGTTGATATTTATAGAAAGATGAAGTAATTCTCATTGCATCGCGTTACCTACAACTCCTTCGTAGAAAAGAAAGCTAATTTTTCACATTGAAGGTAGATAGTTGTTACAAAACGCGCATCCTCTTCACCACTAATCTCCCTATTGACACTTGCTTCACTCCCACTCTGCAACCCCACTTTAAAATCAACCGAGTCAAAGGGTGTACACTACACCTACTGCTTGTGTACCATCAGATTCCTGGGCTCCTTACCCTTGAAATGCTGGAAATTGGAAGACTTTACGCAGCCAATGCTTTGCGTCTGATCACTGCCACATAGCAATGTAGTAGCCCTTACATAAATACAGCCACATTGTGATCTCAGTTTATCGTTTATTGTAGCAAAATGAAGACTGAAGCAGATTCTGGTCCATTGTGAGAACTACATACAACACGGACAAGGCATTTTCATGGAATATTTAAGCACAGATGTATCGGTTTTACTGTCATAGATGGATGATACAAAGTACATGTGCAGTAGGTGAACTATACTAGGAACAAGTAAGATGATATTCATACATTCGCTTCGCAAAGTGTAACCCCCACCACTTTGCTTCACGTGTTAATGGTAGAATTTGAAATAAAAAATGTAGTTATTGGTAACTTAAGTATCAATATTACAGTTTACGAATCCGTGATGATAATAGGAAAGATCTTTTGAAAATCGTTCAGTTTCGAGACCCAAACACTACTGAACCTTTTTATTTTAACTCTCAGAAATTTTAGATTTACCCCTCATGGTGTGCTTACACCCAAGTTGAGGACCACTGCAGTATATGAACGATTCGGAGACGATGATTCTGTCAGTATGACAGTGCATTCTGTCATAAAGCATCATCTGTGAGAAAATGGTTTGTAGACATTCCTGAAATTCTAACCTAACTACCTTCTATGGTTTCGGCCCTTGAGAAAGAATAGTCTGCCAGAGCTCCACAGACATCCAACCTCCAGCTGTACGAAGATCAGATGCTCTCCTGAAGACCTGGAGAAACATTCAGAAGAACCCCCAGCTACCCGTATACAGCCATATATTAATAGCAGAACATCAGCGTCTGAAGTCAAGAAAAACACCTTGGCGAACCGCACGACATCTTGAAGCCTCCGACTTTAACATCAATGAAATATGGAGAAGTCAGTGGGAAGAATCGTCAGTGTTCAACGGTCATCTGATTGAAAAGCCTTCCATGCGAGTTCCAGGTTTCACACTCCCCAGACGCCAGTGGAGAACCATCAACCGCATCCAAACAGGACAAGGGAACTGCGGATATCTAAAGCACAGATGGGGCTGAGCAACATCTCCAGATTGTGACTGTGGAGCTGCCCTGCGAACAATTAATCACATTGTTGGTGAATGTCCGAAACGAGCCTTTTGGGGATCAATAAATGACACCACCATGCATCATCTGAAGGGCTCAACTGCATCAACAGACTGGACTTAGAAATCTAAGATCTTGTGTAATGTGTAGATAATTTAGCATAAGACTTTGAACATTTGATTCTGTACATGTATTTTGCTTGTCATTTCTTACTCTGTATACTCTTAAAATTATGTATCTGATCCAAGCTCTGTATCATCATACGATAAATAAATAAATATTAATGGAGTTTATTACAATACGTTAGATCAACAATACTTCGCGTATTCACAAAAGTGTGTCGCAAGCAACTGGCGAAATGCAAATAATCAATGTCCTTCGGTACATACAAGTTCAATGCAAGCAAACCAAAATAGTTCACAAGTCACTGCTGTATCGTTAGTGTGACGGCTAGTCTTCCAATCCGGCCGCGGCCAGGTGGCGCGGCGCTTATATTCTCATCGTATAGGGGCCGCTCCTGTCGTGGTGTCGTCCTAGTCAGCGTACTATTGGCTGACGTCGTCTCACAGCCCTCTCTGCTCTTCCGTTCGTCATCGTCGTGCCGGCCCCTAAGGTTACGCTGGAATAAAAAAACAAACCAAAATCAATAAGTAAAATCTAATACGCTAACATCCGGAATTAAAATTTCTCCATCGAGGTTTTGTAAAGGAACTTAATAATTTTTTTCTTATTGATAAATAGATAGATAGTTATTCTATTCTCATAGGTTAATGAGAAAAGTATTTAACACTGATGGACAAAAGAAGCTTTGCGCTCTCATGCACTCCGCCTCGCCTTCCCTATACGCCTCCCGTCCCCCATGCGGATCCCCTATGACCTCATTCCTTTCCCCCGTCTGCTCCTATTCCTTGAACATATCCGCATACTCTACACCTCCTGCCGCCTTGGGTGTCCCCCTCACCCCCTGGTTGCTCCTCTCATCTCCCATCACCGCCCCCTGTCACGTCTTCACTGTTGTGTCCCACATACCCTCCATCTCTACACCCTTCATCTCCTTCCCAAGGTGGCTTCCATCAACTCCCCCTCCCGGATGATGCCCTCTCTCCCTCCATTTATCCCTCCTATCAACTCTGATCCTCACCCCCCCCCCTCCTTTCCTCCATCCTTTTCCTGGGCTCCCTCTCCCCCCTTCCATCCTCTTTTTTTCCCCACCTACCCTCTCTCTGCCCCCCTTCTCTCCCCCTTTTGCATTTCCCTCCTCTGCCTTTTCCCATTCCCCCTCGCGTCTGCCCTGCCCCCCCCCCCTTACGAGACCTCTACCTCCTTCGGTTCCCCCCCCCTTTCGTTCTTCCTCTCCTCCCTCCTTGTTTTTCCCCCCTCATCTGTCCAGGTCCCCCCCCCCCTATCTGCCCTTGGCTATGGTGTGTCATTTTTGTGCCGACATTTTAGTGCAGTGTTTACAGTGAGTGTTTAGTGTTGTGCGTCTTTTCTGAAGTGTTGCGAACAGACATCATACTGTCGCTGGGTGTGATTTTTATATCTCTTGCGAACAGAAACCAGACTGTCGCCACGTTTTTTAATTGTCTGTCTGCTATTTTACCTGTCTGCTTCCTGTGTATTTTATTAGAATTGCCAACCCTCTGTTTTATGTTTTAACTTTCCACAATTTTCCGCCGTTATACAATTTAAGTCACCGTTTTATCGCCTGCTTTTATTGTTTCTTATCCTCTTCTTAGGTTTTAAAAAGTCTGAAGGCTGCAGAGCAGCGTACTAAGCTGCTGCCAGCCCGCCCCCTTCGGGGGGAGTCGAAATTCAATAAAGGAAAAAAAAAGGAGCTTTACGCTCATCGTTTATTAGTTTTAGTATTAGTTACCTTTCGTTTTTCTTCTGTCCTAGTGATAAGACGTGTTGTGTAATTTTAAAGTGAAATGGTGTTATACAATGAAAGCAATTCATGGTCAATATGATTTTTTTATTTACAATACCACTGATCCCAGCTCCTGTAACTCTGGAAGATGATTATTTGTTTAATTTTATATGGAGAATTTAGATGGAGGCGACGATCTTCACGGACGCGCTGCTCAACAATAAAGGTGCCTGAATGTACTCATCTCTTTCCCTTCGTGGTCGCCGATGCTAATTTCGATGTATCTGCCGCGACATTCAGAACCTGCAGTCTTTCTTTTCATTTAATTTGGAAGTCCGATATTTTTCCTTCTTAGATGAATAAATACAATTTAATCACAATTCTTTTTATCTAGGCCACGGGGAATGATAGTACTTAGAACGTACGTGCCTCTATTCCGATCGTACGTTCGCATACAACTGACTGTGTACCAACGGAACTATATTTATGACCCATTTACTTTAGGGTATTAATTCTTATTTTGAACCACTCACTGGCGAATGTACGTGCCCTCTTATTTTGTGGAGTCAGTATGGCGTATTCTATCATAACGTTACTTGCAATATCCAGTGGTTTAGTTTCCACAATTGGCCTTTTCCTTCACGCAAAATACTTATCATGCGGCCACCATAACAACTCTCATTTCAAAATTACGACATCGGCTGACTAAGCTTCCAACAATTGAAAAGGGCGGTTGCAGTTTCTATCTCGAAATTCTACCCATCGCAGTAACAGGGAGCGCTGTTACACTGTACTGAATGTAGCGTCGCGTCAGGCGCTCACGCATAGTTTCTGTTATTATTATTATTATGGCGTAAAGGTTCACGGGACGAACTCTACTCTAACTTTTCTTTTCTTCAAAACCCTCTGGATAATGTCATCAACACTTCATCTAAAGGTGTTGTTCCATTGCGATACAGTATGTGATGCAACAACGTGGACACATTGGTTCAAATGGTTCAAATGGCTCTGAGCACTATGGGACTTAACATCTGAGGTCATGAGTCCCCCAGAACTTAGAACTACTTAAACCTAACTAACCTAAGGACATCACACACATCCATGCCCGAGGCAGGACTTGAACCTGCGACCGTAGCGGTCGCGCGGCTCCAGACTGTAGCGCCAGGAACCGCTCGGCCACCCCGGCCGGCGTTGACACATTACCATCGCACATCCATTACTTAACACTGCCTGCTCACAACTGAGATGTCTGTTGTTTACAGTTGTAATCTCAGGCTGCCGCCGCAGTTACTGCGCTGGTGTCAGTCTTACGCCGAGTATAAAATCAGTTTCGGAATTTTTTGGTCGGACGGTGTATACTGAATATTTCAGAACTCTTTGTGTACTCGAAATATGACGGACGACACATGAAACGCTTATCATAACTGTGTATTTTTTGTACATCGTTACAATTTTTACCATAATCAAAGTCGAGGTAAGGACAATATTCACTGCAAACAATTTCACACTAATCAATATCGTTGTCACCACAACTAACTCCGTCCGTAACGACCTACGCTGATGTCTCTTGAATGATATCAGTTTGGTGCACTCGCTGTTGTTATGATTACACCACAATTTTATGTTATTCGCCATTTCGGCTGTAGCCATTCTCCATACTTAGCGTCTGCAATAGATTTACACTACTGGCCATTAAAAATGCTACACCAAGAAGAAATGCAGATGATAAACGGGTATACATTGGACAAATATACTGTACTAGAACTGACATGTGATTACATTTTCACGCAATTTGGGTGTATAGATCCTAAGAAATCAGTATCCAGAACAACCACCTCTGGCCATAGTAACGCCCTTGATACGCCTGGGCATTGAGTCAAACAGAGCTTGGATGGCGTGTACAGGTACAGCTGCCCATGCAGCTTCGACACGATACCACAGCTCATCAAGAAGAGTGACTGGCGTATTGTGACGAGCCAGTTGTTCGGCCACCATTGACCAGACGTTTTCAATTGGTGAGGGATCTGGAGAATGTGCTGGCCAAGGACAGCAGTCGAACACTTTCCAGAAAGGCCCGTACAGGACCTGCAACATGCGGTCGTGCATTATCCTGCGGAAATGTAGGGTGTCGCAGGGCTCGAATGAAGGGTAGAGCCACGGGTCGTAACACATCTGAAATGTAACGTCCACTGTTCAAAGTGCTATCAATGCGTACAAGAGGTAACCGTGACGTGTAACCAATGGAACCCCATAGCATCACGCCGGGTGATACGCCAGTATGGTGATGACGAATACACGCTTCCAATGCGCGTTCAGTGCGATGTCGCCAAACACGGATGCGACCATCATGATGCTGTACACAGAACCAGGATTCATCCGAAAAAATTATGTTTTGCCATTCGTGCACCCAGGTTCGTCGCAGGCGCTCCTGTCTGTGATTGCAGCGTCAATGGTAACGCAGCCATGGTCTCCGAGCTGATAGTCCATGTTGCTGCAAACTTCGTCGAACTGTTCGTGCAGATGGTTGTTGTCTTGCAAACGTCCCCATCTGTTGACTCAGGGATCGAGACGTGACTGCACGATCCCTTACAGCCATGCGGATAAGATGCCTGTCATCTCGGCTGCTAGTGATACGTGGCCGTTGGGGTCCAGCAAGGCATTCCGTATTACCCTCCTGAACCCACCGATTCCATATTCTGTTAACAGTCATTGGATCTCGACCAACGCGAGCAGCAATGTCGCGATAGGATAAACCCCAATCGCGATAGGCTACAATTCGACCTTTATCAAATTCGGAAACGTGATGGTTCGCATTTCTCCTCCTTACACGAGGCATCACAACAACGTTTCACCAGGCAACGCCGGTCAACTGCTGTTTGTGTATGAGAAATCGGTTGGAAACTTTCCTCATGTCAGCACGTTGTAGGTATCGCCACCGGCGCCAACCCTGTGTGAATGCTCCGAAAAGCTAATCATTTGCATATCACAGCATCTTCTTCCTGTCGGTTAAATTTCGCTGCTGTAGCACGTCATCTTCGTGGTGTAGCAATTTTAATGGCCAGTAGTGTAACTAAACACCGTCCGAACAGGCCTTGGAGGGCCCAACGGTACTGACAGACCGTCGTGTCATCCTCAGCCGATGGGCGTCACAGGATGCGGATATGGAGGGGTATGTGATCAGCACATCGCTCTCCCGGCAGTTGTCGGCTTTCGTGACCTGAGCCGCTACTTCACGGACAAGTAGCTGGCCTCACAAGGGCTGAGTGTACCCCGCTTGCAAACAGCGCTCGCAGGCCCGGACGTGCACCCATCTAAGTGCGAGCCAAGCCCGACAGCGCTTAACTTCGGTAATACGAGGGCTATCCACAAAGCACATTAAGTTTTGGAATTAAAAATAAATGAAGTATTGGAAATTTTTTTTATTATATACATATGAAAGCCACACTTAAATACTACTTTTCTACATAGTTGCCATTTAAATTAAGGCACTTATCGTAGCGGTGGACGAGCTTGGAAATTCCTTCGTCGTAAAATTCGGCCGCCAGCGCCTTCAACCACGTGGTTACCTCTTCTTGAAGCTGTGCGTCGTCATCAAAACGCTGCATAGCCAACCACTTCTTCATTGCTGGGAATAAGTGGAAGTCACTCGGTGCCAGGTCGGGACTGTACGGCGGATGAGGAAACAACTCCCACTTAAAAGATTCGAGAACTTCACGAGTGGCATTTGCCATGTGCGCACGGGCGTTGTCGTGAATCAGCAAGATCTTTGAGCTCAACTTTCCCCTGCGCTTGCTTTGTATTGCTCTTCTGAGGTTGTGCAGAGTTTGGCAATACCTTTTAGAGTTTATTGTAGTGCCTCTTTCCAGGAAATCCACAAAAATCACACCTTTTCTGTCCCAAAAGACAGTTGCCATCACCTTCCTTGCCGACATTGTCTGCATGCATTTCTTGGGTTTTTGCGGGGAATTTGTGTGCCCCCACTGCATTGACTGCAATTTTGTCTCGCAGTTCACATGCTTAACCCATGTTTCGTCACCAGTAACGATGCGATCGAGTAATGAGTCGCCATCTTTCTCGTAAGCGTCCAAAAACGTTAACGCTGCAGCCATTCGCTGATTTTTGTGAATCTCTGTCAAGATTTTTGGTATCCATCTTGCACAAAACTTGTGGTAACCAAGCTTTACGGTAATGATTTCGTGCAACAAACTTCGTGAAATTTGTGGAAAACTCATAGAGAGTTCCGTTATTGTGAAATTACGGTTTTCACGGACCGCGGCATAGACTTTTTCGACAAGTTCGGCTGTCACTATGCTGGGTCTTCCACTTCGCTCTTCGTCGTGAACATTAGTTCGGCCATTTTTAAATTTTATGAACCATTGACGCACTCCACCTTCAGTGATTATGTTGTCCCCATACACTTCACAAAGCTGCCGATAGATTTCTATCGGTGTACAGTTTTTCGTAGTCAGAAACCTTATTACAGTACGCACTTCACACTTCGCGGCGTTTTCAATTAACGCTGACATTTCAAACTGTCACAGTAACTCAACGGAGTACAGCACGAACCTCTCACTAGCGCGGCAGGATGCCGACTGAGCATCGGAATCCCATGACACCAAAATGGCCGCGCTAGCCCAGTCCCTAACGGACACAAACGAAAACGTAATGTACTTTGTGGATAGCCCTCGTATATTAAAAAAACCGCCTGAGTTGCGAAAATTTTCTGGTCTTTACCCAGGTTTCGGCTAGAATAATCTAGCCTTCTTAAGAAGTTTAATTTTTAATGTTGACTGTGCCTTACTCTGGCATGTTATAGTAATTTTATGCTTCTGAAGAAGGCTAGACCATTCTAGCCGAAGCCTGGGTAAAGACCTGAAAATTTTCGCAACTGAGGCGGATTTTTCAATATATTAGTCTATCACAGTTGCAGCTCATGCAACTGCACCAACGAAATCCGAGCAAGAATCGCCATGGCCAAAGCTGCTTTCAACAAGAAGAGGACTCTGCTGACCAGCAAGTTGAGTTTGGAATTGCGGAAAAAACTGCTACATTTGGAGCATTGCACTGTATGGAGCAGAGACATGGACCATGAGAAAGAAGGAGAAAAATACGTAGAGAGCTTTGAAATGTGGTGCTGGAGGAGAATGGAAAAAATCAAGTGGACAGATCGCATAAAAAATGATCATGTACTGCGAAGAGTAGGAGAGAAGAGAAGTATTCTGCGTACAATTCTTCAGAGAAAGGCCAACTGGATTGGACATGTATTTACACACGAGGGACTCATACATGATGTCATCGAAGGGAAACTCAGAGGAAACGCAGGACGAGGAAGAAGAAGAATTCAACATCTAGACGACATGAAAGATGGAAGGAGATACAACAGACTGAAGGAAGAAGGGAACAGTGGAATCAGAAATTCTCCGTACAAAGACATGGACCTGGCACTAGGCAGAATACTACATAATAATAATAATAATAATAATAATAATCAGCCGGCCGGAGTGGCCGAGCGGTTCTAGGCGCCACAGTCTGGAACCGCGCAACCGTTACGGTCGCAGGTTCGAATCCTGCCTCGGGCATGGATGTGTGTGATGTCCTTAGATTAGTTAGGTTTAAGTAGTTCTAAGTTCTAGGGAACTGATGACCTCAGAAGTTAGTCCCATGGTCCTCAGAGCCAATAATAATCACAGTTGCTGACGGGGCTGCAATAGGCTAAAGATTCTTAACTTCGGTGTTCTGACGGGAACCGCTGTTACGGCTGTGGCAAGACCGCTCGCCCGTAATCTCCATACGTAACTGTAAATTGATTAAACTCAGTCAGACTAGCGCAGCATAACTCATAGAACTTTGTAGGATGTGTTTGAAGCTTCTTTTAAAGCATTTCAAAATAAGAACAAATAGATATAAGAGCTAAAGGCTCTCTGCATAGCGTGGGCGGCAAGTCCGCTGCAGTGCAACAATGCCGCACAGGTGCGCGCAGGACGGCCAAGGTCCTGGTGGAAAGGAACCTATGTGCAGTTCTTCACGGCTGACTGACCGCTGGCAAACTCGCTGCGAAAGGGGGCGTGCTAAATCATTCTGATAGCGGGAGGAAAAAATAATAATAAACGGAGTTAGTTGAAGGTTTATGTGTCCGGCGCTGTTTGGCCAGATGACGGCTGTATTAAGGGAAAGTCACGGAGCGCAGAGCTCACAGCGGTCACGTTCAGCAGGCCTTACGCCAAGGTCGCTGCACTGTCCTCGCGGTAAGGGTGCCGAGACGGGAAGTGTGCCAGTACATTCCTCGGCAGTGGATTGTGCGAAATTAAGGTATGAGAGAAGAACGGCCAATGAACCATAACAAATGCTGATGTCCTTTCATTTCTTGATGTTAAATTCACAACATTTGTACAGCCATACCGAATCTAACACACTGTGCGGTGCATACAGGGTGTTACAAAAAGGTACGGCCAAACTTTCAGGAAACATTCCTCACACACAAATAAAGGAAAGATGTTATGTGGACATGTGTCCGGAAACGCTTAATTTCCATGTTAGAGCTCATTTTAGTTTCGTCAGTACGTACTGTACTTCCTCGATTCACCGCCAGTTGGCCCAGTTGAAGGAAGGTAATGGTGACTTCGGTGCTTGTGTTGACATGCGACTCATTGCTCTACAGTACTAGCATCAAGCACATCAGTACGTAGCATCAACAGGTTAGTGTTCATCACGAACGTGGGTTTGCAGTCAGTGCAATGTTTACAAATGCGGAGTTGGCAGATGCCCATTTGATGTATGGATTAGCACGGGGCAATAGCCGTGGCGCGGTACGTTTGTATCGAGACAGATTTCCAGAACGAAGGTGTCCCGACAGGAAGACGTTCGAAGCAATTGATCGGCGTCTTAGGGAGCACGGAACAATCCAGCCTATGACTCGCGACTGGGGAAGACCTAGAACGAGGACACCTGCAATGGACGAGGCAATTCTTCGTGCAGTTGACGATAACCCTAATGTCAGCGTCAGAGAAGTTGCTGCTGTACAAGGTAACGTTGACTACGTCACTGTATGGAGATTGCTACGGGAGAACTAGTTGTTTCCGTACCATGTACAGCGTGTGCAGGCACTATAAACAGCTGACTGGCCTCCACGGGTACACTTCTGCGAATGGTTCATCCAACAATGTGTCAATCCTTATTTCAGTGCAAATGTTCTCCTTACGGATGAGGCTTCATTCCAACGTGATCAAATTGTAAATTTTCACAATCAACCTGTGTGGGCTGACGAGAATCCACACGCAATTGTGCAATCACGTCATCAACACAGATTTTCTGTGAACGTTTGGGTAGGCATTGTTGGTGATGTCTTGATTCGGCCCCGTGTTCTTCCACCTACGCTCAATGGAGCACGTTATCATGATTTCATACGGTATACTCTACCTGTGCTGCTAGAACATGTGCCTTTACAAGTACGACACAACATGTGGTTCATGCACGATGGAGCTCCTGCACATTTCAGTCGAAGTGTTCGTACGCTTCTCTACAACAGACTCGGCGACCGATGGATTGGTAGAGGCGGACCAATTCTGTGGCCTCCACGCTCTCCTGACCTCAACCCTCTTGACTTTCATTCATGGGGGCATTTGAAAGCTCTTGTCTACGCAACCCCGGTACCAAATTTAGAGACTCTTCGTGCTCGTATTGTGGACGGCTTTGATATAATGCGCCATTCTCCAGGGCTGTATCAGCGCGTCAGGGATTCCATGCGACGGAGGGTGGATGCATGTATCCTCGCTAACGGAGGACATTTTGAACATTTCCTGTAACAAACGTTCTGTTGCCGTGTGTTTCCATTCCATGATTAATGTGATTTGAAGAGAAGTAATAAAATGAGCTCTAACATGGAAAGTAAGCGTTTCCGGACACATGTCCACGTAACATATTTTCTTTCTTTGTGTGTGAGGAATGTTTCCTGAAAGTTTGGCCGTACCTTTTTGTAACACCCTGTATACATGGTGATTGAGCTGCCCCTACCAATGTCGTTTTATGCAGCACGCAATTCTATATCTGGCCTTCAAAAGCCACTCGCTCGCTACGCGCAAATGATTATTCCTTAAGACGGAATGAACAGGGCGTTTTTGTAGGAAATTCAGTGGACTTAAATTTTGTACTGGGATACATCTTCGCTAGCAACAGTAGTTTTGGACAAGACAGTCATACGAAGTGACCTTCAAACGCCCTCCACTCCCACAATCAGCTCCCACCAGTCAGGATTTCCAGTAATTCATGGCACCCCCTCGCACCACTGTACGAAAATTTCGACTGCACGAATTATTATTTTGATCTTCGTTGTTTGCGATTTTTATGCCACCGGCTTATTCGAGCACTTACAGATTGTAAAATTGATATTCACGTAAATTTTACTTAACAATGTTGTGAATTTTAACAGCATAAAGCAACTGTTTCGTCAAGTATTGTGGCAACGAAACTACTGTGTTGAGTTTGGATCGAATTTTCAACGTAATTAGTTTTAGTGTAACATTTACAGAAGTCGTTTTCTTTCATTACACTCAAGGTCACCATGAAATTAATAATGTTAATGAAATAGCCGCCTACGCTGGTGGCGTAATATCCCAATCAATAGAGACAAAAAATACGAGTACTGAGAATAGCTGGTGTAGTCGGAAATATTTGTACGGTGGTAGGAGGGAGTGTCACGAACAACATACTAGAAACCCTGGCTGGGGAGAGATGATTGTGGTGTGGAGGTGCGTATGGAGCTCGCTTTTGTACGTCTTTCTTACATAACTCGAAAACCGTGGCCTCCAGCGAAAACGTATCCCAGTACAAAATTTAACTACATTAAATTTCCTGTTCATTTTTTCTGTATGACTAATAGTTTGCACGAAGCGAGCGACAGAGTATGATAATCTCGGGCGTGGTTTTTGAAGGCCAGATATAGAATAGCGGGTTGCGCAAAACGACATTTGGTAGGGTCACCTGTATCACATTCAGTACGTATTGTGCCATACGTAGTATTGTACTCATGGCGATACATGTATGAGTTGCCTAAATGTATGAACAGGGGCAAATAAACATTGTAAGTATGTTGGTGACGTGACTTACATATTTTTGATGAATAATGCAGACAATTTAGAGATGGAAACACTGAAAGTAACACCAGCGTTGCCAATATCTTTAAGTACTTTTTACAGTAATTTTAGACGTCGAAATGGGATTGGGTGATAAGATACTGAGATGTGGCTGGGTGATCTTAATATATGTGTGTTAACTAAGAATGTTTTTGTTTGGCTTATTTCTAAGAAATGGAAGTGGCTTAGGGCAGGAGAGGGACATGATGATGTCTTGCGTTTGCTCCTGCCACTGTATGTACGAAACCCATTCGTGTGATTTCATGGTTACAACGCCATGTACAGTACGATACGTGTGTACGCACCGAAATGTGTGTTGGAGATAGCACCCATAATTTTCGGTGCGACGTTATATGGTTGGAAGGATATACAAACTTACTTCTCATATATATATATATATAGATAGATATATATAGTAAATACACACATGAAAAAAATATATAAGAAACTATCAGCCTCGATTGCGGTGATGAAACCAACCTTTACCTAGCTTTCAGCCCAAGTAATTGAGCCTACTTCAGAATGTAAACCTGATTCTATAATATGTCTACAAGGGCATGGTCTAGAAACAAAACTAAAACAGTCTGAATAGGCCTAGTCACATTATACATATTATGGAATCACGCTTATCTTCTGAAGAAGGCT
The DNA here is from genome assembly GCF_021461385.2 of Schistocerca piceifrons. Classification (NCBI taxonomy): domain Eukaryota; kingdom Metazoa; phylum Arthropoda; class Insecta; order Orthoptera; family Acrididae; genus Schistocerca; species Schistocerca piceifrons. The sequence goes on along the minus strand of NC_060145.1, from coordinate 260,639,358 downwards.
CAATTACTTGGGCTGAAACCTAGGTAAAGGTTGGTTTCATCACCGCAATGGAGACTGATAGTTTCTTATATATTAGATTATCACGATCGCTGACTGGGCTGCAATGCTGAAAGTACTAACATCAAAAAAAGTTCTGCATCACCCTGGTTCCGAGAGTTCCGGAATCTGTACAGAAAATTGGAATGGAGATCAACATAAACATCATTTCTGCCCTTTTTATTGCTCATGAAAACTACTCATTGCATACTGTACTACCATACAGCGAGACCTTCAGACGTGGTGGTCCAGATTGCTGTAAACACCGGTACCTCTAATACCCAGTAGCACGTCCTCTTGCATTGATGCGTGCCTACATTCGTCGTGGCATAATATCCACAAGTTCATCAAGGCACTGTTGGTCCAGATTGTCCCACTCCCCAACGGCGATTCGGCGTAGATCCCTCTGAATGGTGGGTGGGTCATGTCGTCCATAAACAGCCCTTTTCAATCTATCCCAGGCATGTTCGGTAGGATTCATGCCTAGAGAACATGCTGGCCATTCTAGTCGAGCGATGTCGTTATCCTGAAGGAAGTCATTCACAAGATGTGCACGATAAGGGCGCGAATTGTCGTCCATGAGCCAATATGCTGCCGAGATGGTTGCACTATCCGTCGGATGATGGCATTCACGTATTGTATAGTCGTTAGTGCGCCTTCCATGACCACCAGCGGCGTACGTCGGCCCCACATAATGCCACCCCAAAACATTAGGAACCTCGACTTTGCTGCACTCGCTGGACAGTGTGTCTAAGGCATTCAGCCTGACTGGGTTGCCTCCAAACACGTCTCCGACGATTGTCTGGTTGAAGGCATATGCGACAATCATCAGTGAAGAGAACGTGATGCCAATCCTGAGCGGTCTGTTTGCCTTGTTGATGGGCCCTTGTGTACAGCGCTGCATGGTGTCGTGGTTGCAGAGATGGACGTCGGGAGTGAAGTTGCGCATGATGTAGCCTATTGTGCCCAGTTTCAGTCGTAACACGACGTCCTGTGGCTGCACGAAAAGCATTATTCAACACGGTGGCGTTGCTGTCAGGGTTCCTCCGAGCCACAATCCGTAGGTAGCTGTCATCCACTGCAGTAGTAGCCCTTGGGTAGCCTGAGGGAGGCATGTCATCGACAGTTCCTGTCTCTCTATATCTTCTCCATGTCCGAACATCACTTTGGTTTACTCCGAGATGACTGGACACTTTCCTTGTTAAGAGTCCTTCCTGGCACAAAGTAACAATGTGGACGCTATCGAACCGCGGTATTGACCGTCTAGGCATGGTTAAACTACAGACAACATGATCTGCCTGTCAGGTGAGGGCTCCATAGCAAGACATTCCCGTAGGACGCTGCAATAAAAGTTTTCCGTGCCGTGACGGTGCTCCTAAGAGCAAGCTTCGCACATTCAATCCACCAACTGAGAGTCGATCGGTAACGACCACGACGCTGTAAGGACGTGTTCGACGACTCTTCGATAGCACCTTTACATGCCGGCTCGTCCAGATGGGCGACGTTCAGTTTCCAGGGGGGGGGGGGGGGGGGGGGGGGGCTACCGCGCCACCCACGTGTAGGTTCCAGGGCAATGGTGCAAATATAGACTGTGTGGTCGGCGAATGCAATGGACCAGAGCTCTGCTCCTCTCGTCGCCGTCAAAAGGGTGCTTGTGACGTAAATCCTGTCTAACCGACTTGACGAATGACTTGTATAATGGGTGTAACCAGGAGCTGGGCCATGGATGTGGCGCCACGTATCGAGCAGGTGGATGTCACGCACTATCATTTCCAATTCCGCACACGGGACGTGATGTAGCTACTGATCAGACAGAGATAAAGTACAGTTAAAATCTCCTCCGATCACCATATCGGCTATGCGGCCCATTCAGAGACGCGTAATATCTTCCGAAAAAAAGCGGGCCCGATCTCTCCGTCTCCCTGATCCTGAAGTGGCATATACACTGATGAGTCGTACACCATTGACAGTTACGCCCATGGCTCTTGCACTCGGTAGATAGAGTACGTCCGTAGCCGCCAAGCCTTCCCGTAGCAGGACAGCCACACCACATTCGGTAGAAGAGGCGTGAAAGATGTGGGCGGTATATCCGTAGAACTCAGGGAAACTAGCGACACATACTTCCTGTAAGAGGGCCACGTCGATGCCTGTCGCATCGAGCATGCGTTGTAGCATTGTCAGTTTGTGTGGTGCCCTCATCGCATTGATATTGATTGTGGCAAGGCGTCTAACCTCTTCACCTAGGGCAATCGAAGATAATTGCAAGGGATGCTGGATCCACCGAACCCGTTACAGATTATGAGTCAAGCTAGGAGTGGCATCCCCAATGCCACCCCCTTCCCCGTCACCCGTGCCCTCTCCAGGAAATTCCTCAACATCGTCCGACCACTGTGGATGCAACACGATGCTGTGTAGCTGATCGGCACCTAAATCTCTTTCACCCTCGTCGTCTTTGGAAGAGATGGACGGAGCGCCATACTTCGACCCGATCTGCTGCATCTGTGGTGCAAGAAGTAACTGGGCACTCGTGGTACGGGCAAGCTAATCTACACCACTTAGATCCTCAGCAGGCGCAGCATCCATGCCGCCCGACGAGATGTCACCTTCTTGACCGGCCGTGTGTAGGAGGCAATCGTCAGAAGGGGTCCGCCGACGTCGCTTACGTTCGAGGCGAACGTTGCTTTCGAACGTGGACATCCGTATCCGAATGTGGGAGGCAATCCAGCGTCGTATCACCTTCCGCTAGGAAAGCCGCGGTCGGGACAATGTTTGCGTCTACGTCCATCGCGTTCTGCATGTTATGTTGCGTCTGGATTCAGTGGGACTGTTGCTGCTGTTGTTTATGTGGAGGGGGCGACGTCTGGGTTGGCATCGGGGGTCCTTCCTCCCTTGGTCCTTCGAACATCGATGGATGTGCCCGACCGCATCTTCCTCATCTATGGTGCGCATCGTCGTCTGAGCGTACGTGAGGTGCAGGATTGTCGTACCCGTCGGCGAAACGGAGTCTCCCACTGGTGTCCTCGTAATTCTACGTTGTAAGCAGCCCGATCGAACATGGACTTCCTGCCCCCATCCGGAACAGGTAAGCGGTTGACCGTCGTACATTATGACTGCACGTCAGCCACCGATGTTCAAATAGGACCGTACATGTTTCTTGAGCTCAAGTTTAATTTGGCGCACACCATTGTAGACCTCATACGTCGAAAAAGTTTGCCACTTTTCTGCAACGTAGCCGATGACTTTGCCATATGGTCGAAAGGCGTCCTTGACAACATCCTCTGGGACCTCGCCCACGCCTGCATGATCCACCGTCACTGCACCGATATGCCCATCAGAATGTTTAAATCTGAGTGAGTTCGCGTATTTAGACATCACTATCGCGCAGAGCTCTGCACTGGTCATTTTAACATAAACCACCCTCGCCGTTATAGAAAAATGTATCCCGACGACAGTCGCCGGATCTAAACGTAGATCGTCGCGTATTAACTGTTCTATTCCATAAGCTCGAGGACGCGTGTGATCTGGTTGGGGTGTAATTCTGATCGTATCGTGGCGCCATGAGTGTGCCATAGCCGCACTGAACTTGTAACAAATACAACTCGCGCCGCGAGAAGGTAAACACAAGCAAGCGCTCACGGTCGCGGATGGTGGGACGCGGCGGACGTCCTCGCCCCACCGCAGCCGAAAGCAGACTGATTCGAACCTGCGACCGTAGCGGTCGCCCGGTTCTAGACTGAAGGATCTAGAACCGCTCGGCCACAGCGGCCGGCCTATAATGGAGACGCTTTACCGTACATTGCTCCCTGGTACGTCAATTTATAAATTACGTTTTCGCTTCACACTGGATATTACGGGCGTATCTTACGTATATAAATAGCGTAACATTGAAACTCTGTATCACGGAAACGGATAAAAACAGCAAGAAAATTATCGAGGTTGTTCGAGATCTGGATCTTAGGAATACACGGAAAAAGTTTCAGCTATCTGCTCTGCATTGCCGTCTTGGAATCCGTCGCTCGGTTTTCGCATCCAAAAATTAGGTTTCAGATTTTCTCAAGAACCTCCCCTGAACTACGAGGGTTGGAACTTTAATAGTGGAAACAATTTATTTACAGCTCGTACAAAATAGATACGTGTTTCAAAGTTTTACTGACCTTCAAAGTAGTCACATGCATTGTGTATAACTCGCTGCCAGCGATGTGGAAGTCGTAGGATAATCTTAGCAGTGCCAGTTGTGTTGACAGTTCGTGCGGCGCTGTCTATTCCCCGACGAATTTGTAACAGTTCCTAAGCGAATGCCGCGAAGTGTTTCCTTTTTTGCAACACAACCTCCGACCAGCTTAGAGACTGAAGTGATGACACTTTCTGCAGGACCTGACTATCATTTTGCAGGACAATGCTCAAGCACGTACAGTGCAAGCTGTTACTGATTTGTTGGTGCTGCTAAGTGCTATACCACCTACTGCTATCCCCTGACTTAAGCCGTCGTGAGTTGAACTCGATTTCTAAACTGAGGGAAACACTTCACGGCATTCGCTTAGGAACTGCCACAAATTCGTCGGGCAATAGAACACGCCGCTCGAACTGTCAACACACTGACACTGCAAGAGTACCCTACGACTTCCACATCGCTGGCAACGGGTTATACACAATTCTGATGACTACTTTGAGTGTCACTAAGACTTTGAAACACGTATCTATTTTGTACGAGCTGTAAAGAAACAGTTACCATAATTAAAGTTCCAACCGTCATAAATCATGCCTCCGTAATCCCGTTACGGCACGCCATAGACCAAATATAATGCAAAAAAGTACCAACCGATTTGCTTCATTTGCCTAAACTGGAGAAAATGTGTAATATTCAAAACTTGAGCCTTTACTGTAGGGTAGTTAGAGTAATACGGTCATTTTGTTGGGTATACAAGTGGACCCTAGTGCAGGGGCTGTCCAAAACACTTGACCCTACCAATAGAACTCAAGGTATCAGCCCCGAAAAAAAATCGTTTCTACGCGAGTCGTTTTGGAACATATTAGGAAGCGCATACTGTTGCCTGCATGCCGATTTTAATTGAAGTGGGAGTCCTGTGGTTTTCAGTCCCTCTAGTGCGCTGGGTAGTGGCGTTCAGATTTGAGGAGGGAGTGTCTATTGTGAATTAGCAGTTAATGACACAGTTGATTTCCGTCCCAGCTAGTGACTGAACCATCAGAGCACTTTTCTCCCAGCCGCCACCCCGGATGCGCGTATCGCCGAATTTTTCACTCCAAGTTCCGTGATGAGGCGTGGTGGCACTGTAAAGAGCATGATGCCGTCGAAAGCAACGAACAAATGGTCAGTGCGTCGCTGGGGCCATGGATGGCACACTGGCCGTTGTGTATCAGCGTGCCTGGCCCAGGAGTTGCTAATATCAGTGTGGTCTGTGTAGACAGGGTGGCCGCTGTCACCGGTGGGGTGGAATCAATCAGCAAAAGTGGACTCCTCTAGCAAGCTGTAGCATAGGAGCAGTCACCTGGAGTGCAAGCAGGAAGCGTGGTGGAACAGCAAGGCAGCTGGACGGACTAACAGCCTAGGCTGATCTTGGCTTGCTGTCAACACAGGGCGCATTCCGACTGGAGCTGCAGACGGTGTTTGGCTTCACACGTCCATTCGTCCCAATGCAGCTGAAAGCCAGGAAGTGCTTGCTGTAGAGACTTTTCTGCTACGACAACTAGAAGAAGGTGTGTTTGTGGCGACTAGTACCAAACTGTCATGAAAACGATTGAATCAGTACTGCTCTAGCTAAGTCATAAGAGGATTACGTTTGTGAAACACGACGGGAACTCTGTTACACCAGAAATTTTTCAGAGGATGTATTTATTTGACACAATTTGTGCTTCAGACGAAATTTGTCTGTTCTTGCTACTGCTTTTCTTTGTCTTTTTTGCTAAAGGGTGTACATAATATTATTACTGTCTTGCTGTTGATTCTGACTGTCTGTTTGTGTCGTCTGCCTAGCATTAACTGTAAGTTTCGGCCTTGGTTGGGTGCATTTTATGATTAGCTACTGGACTGAGACGCTCTATGGGTACCCTTATGTCCTGTGAATACTTTTTGCGCATTGCTTGCGATATATTAATTGATACCTCCTTTATTTTTTATGTCTGACGGGCTCTATTATTGACACTTTGCGTATTGTCTTAGTTTAGAGCTTTGTTATTTTGATATATGTGTACGTATCTTCTTTTGTAAAGCTGATTAACTCCATTGATGCAAATATTTCATAGTCAATTATATTGTTGTGTTAAGGATCTAGAGTCATTTGATGCACTGAGCACTGTGTTCTTGTTTCTTCCTTCTCGTGTATGCACTGTGAGTTACGCCGTTCAATAAATTTGATTTTTTAGAGTTTTCAATCTCACAACCCTAGCCATTTTCCACTTCCACCGTTTCTGGTGCCTCAGTAGTATGTAACGCGTAAGAGACAGGCGAAATAAGAACAATGTTTTAGTTTCAATTCAAAAAAAGGCAGCTACTGATGGATTTGAATGCCACCAAATCATCACTTTAATAACAAGGATGCAAAATATTGACACAAATCATTTGCAGAACAGTGAAAAACCTGATGGAAGTAGATTTCGGGGAAGTTCGATTTGGTTTCGAGAGAAATACAGAAACACTGGAGGCAGTACTGCACTTAGGAGTTATACTCGTGAATCAAAATATATGAAAATATATGACTACCCGCATAATATCGTGTTGGTCAACCTTTGGAATGCTGTACAGAACTGGTTCTGCGTGGAATGGATTAATAAGTCCATGGTAGGTACCTGGAAGCATATCGCACCAGTTTCATACGCACAGGTCAGGCTGTTACCGTAAATTATCGAAACGATATGCGCCCCTGTAGCTGAGTGGTCAGCGCGACGGAATGTCATGCCTAACGACCCGGGTTCGATTCCCGGCTGGGCCGGAGATTTTCCCCGCTCAGGGACTGGGTGTTGCGTTGTCCTTATCATCATCATTTCATCCCCATCGACACGTAAGTCGCCGACGTGGAGTCAACTCGAAAGACTTGCGCCAGGCGGACAGTCTACCAGACGGGACGCCCTAGCCACACGGCATTTTTACCGGAACAACGGTATGTGGGTGCGGAGATGGCGTCCGGTAGCGTCCTAGAAATGTTTCATCATGTTCACATCAGGTGATTTTCGTGTCCTAGATACCAACGTCAGTTCAGTATCATACTCCTCAAGCCACTGTAGAACATGGACAGTTACAATGTTGGAAGCTGCCAACGCCACCAGGGAAGAGGTCAAGCAAGAAGCGATGCTCGTGGCCCGCAACAGTGTTACATAGGCCACCGATGTCATGTTGCCTTCTATTACTGTCGCAGGTCACATGGAAGCACAAGTTACAATATTTCTGCTCTCGTTCAGAGTCAATCATTAAAAATGTTTACTAATAGAATCGATAAGAGCAGCAATGCGATAAGGAAAGACGACACATTCTGATAAAGAAAATGAAATGAATGAAACTCCAAACTCGGCTTAGCTGGTTTTTGCGGTCAGATATTAATAGGGTGATGCTAGACCGCGTATCGGTAATAAAGGTTTGAATCATCGATGGTGGTGTGCATAAAAATGTGTACAACAATTTGTAGTCGGACTTCGTAAATCATCGCAGTCGAGTGGGGTAGCGCAGTTGTTAGTACACTACATCCGCATCTGGGGGGACGACGCTTCAAACCCACGTCCGCTCATCCTCATTAGGTTTCCTGTGACTTCCCTAAATCACTTAAGGCAAGCGGGATGGTTCCTTCGAAAGGTCACGTCCGTTTGCCTCCTCCATCCTCCCCTAATCCGAGCTTGTTCTCCGTCTCTATTAATCTCGTTACCGACGGGACAGTAACACTAGTCTGCTGTTCCTTCGTAAATCACGAAACGATAGTGAAGCCACGTTCTATGAGCGATCATGCAAAATTTGCATATGGGCTGCTATAATGGTGGCCGATCGGTTGCATCAATTCATCAAGATTTTCACGTCGCCTCGTCTCAAATTGATGCTGAAAAGGGTAAATGGGGGTTAGTACAAGGTATATACAATAATTCACATTAAATAAGAATACTTTGGAGTTTGACTGACACACTATTGTTCATTAAAATTGCTACACCAAGAAGAAATGCAAATGACAAACGGGTATTCATTGGACAAATATATTATACTAGAACTGACATGTGATTACATTTTCACGCAATTTGGGTGCATAGATCCTGAGAAATCAGTACCCAGAACAACCACCTCTGGCCGTAATAACGGCCCTGATATGCCTGGGCATTGAGTCAGAGCTTGGATGGCGAGTACAGGTACAGCTGCCCATCAGCTTCAACACGATACCACAGTTCATCAAGAGTAGTGACTGGCATATTGTGACGAGCCAGTTGCTCGGCCACCATTGACCAGACGTTTTCAGTTGGTGAGAGATCTGGAGAATGTGCTGGCCAGGGCAGCAGTCGAACATTTTCTGTATCCAGAAAGGCCCGTACAGGACCTGCAACATGCGGTCGTGCATTATCCTGCTGAAATGTAGGGTTTCGCAGAGATCGAATGAAGGGTAGAGCCACGGGTCGTAACACATCTGAAACGTAACGTCCTCTGTTCAAAGTGGCGTCAATGCGAACAAGAGGTGACCGAGACGTGTAACCAATGGCACCCCATACCATCACGCCGGGTGATACGCCAGTATGGCGATGACGAATACACGTTCACCGCGATGTCGCCAAACACGGATGAGACCATCATGATGATGTAAACAGTACCTGGATTCATCCGAAAAAATGACGTTTTGCCATTCGTGCACGCAGGTTCGTCGTTTAGTAGACCATCGCAGGCACTCCATACAGTGATGCAGCGTCAAGGGTAACCGCAGCCATGGTCTTCAAGTTGATAGTCCATGTTGCTGCAAACGTCGTCGAACTGTTCGTGCAGATGGTTATTGTCTTGCAAACGTCCCCATCTGTTGACTCAGGGATCGAGACGTGGCTGCACGATCCGTTACAGCCATGCGGATAAGATGCCTGTCATCTCGACTGCTAGTGATACGAGGCCGTTGGTATCCAGCACGGCGTTCCGTATTACCCTCCTGAACCCACCGATTCCATATTCTGCTAACAGTCATTGGATCTCGGCCAACGCGAGCAGCAATGTCGCGATACAATAAACCGCAACCGCGATAGGCTACGATCCTTACACGAGGCATCACAACAACGGTTCACCAGGCACCTCCGGTCAACTGCTGTTTGTGTATGAGAAATTGGTTGGAAACTTTCCTCATGTCAGCACGTTGAAGTCCGCAGCTCGTGGTCGTGCGGTAGCGTTCTCGCTTCCCACGCCCGGGTTCCCGGGTTCGATTCCCGGCGGGGTCAGGGATTTTCTCAGCCTCGTGACGACTGGGTGTTGTGTGATGTCCTTAGGTTAGTTAGGTTTAAGTAGTTCTAAGTTCTAGGGGACTGATGACCATAGATGTTAAGTCCCATAGTGCTCAGAGCCATTTTGAACCTTATGTGATTGCTCTGAAAAGCTAATCATTTGCATATCACAGCATCTTCTTCCTGTCGGTTAAATTTCGCGTCTGTACCACGTCATCTTCGTGGTGTAGCAATTTTAATGGCTAGTAGTGCCTATTGTGGTAGACTCTGTACATTAAAATACCACACCTCCTATAAAAGTGTGCATCTACAGCTGAAGTCGAGACAGGAACGAATGTGAGACAATACTCCTCGTTAAAGAAACTACAGATATTTGTTTCAACAGGGATAATTTCTCATTTGAAGAGTCACGGATTACTTTTAGTGCTACTTTGATCTGTTGCATCTGTGGAGCGGTAGGTTGTCTATAGAAAAAGGGGTATTATAAAGTAAATGTCCCCCGTATCGTAATACTGCCACCGCCGGCCTCCGTCCATGGTGCTGTGCTCTTTTCGAGAAGCAGTTCGCTTGGATAAGGCGGAATCGGGACACGATCACGGACGTGGTGTAACGTTAAACGGGGTTCAGCCTAGCAGGTGACCAGTTTCCATCCATCCGCTGTCCATTCTTGGTGACAGCGTATCCACTGCAATAGTAATCTACGCCTGGAACACACAGGGATTTCCTGCCGCCTCATGTAGAACCCCATGTTGAACAACGTACGCCAAACGGTGTGCGTCGAAACATTTGCTCCTTCACCAGCACTGTACGCGCTCATCATGTCTGCCACATATCGCCGACCATCCCGTTTTGCAGAGTGAGCAAGCATCCGACCTCCACTTTCTGAGAAGGGAAGTGGACGGACGTCCAATACCGTGTCGCCTACTCCCGGTTTCACCGACCTTCACCCACTTCCCACAGAGGCCCACAATAGAAGCACGCGAACAGTCAACCACCTCCGCCGTTTCCAGAAACTTGTTCCCAGTCGCCGGGCCCTGACAACCTGCCCTGTTTTCTGAGGCGTTTATGTTCACTAGATTTTCACTAGAATCATTCCTCATTCGCCTCTTCTCAGCTGATATACTTTCCTTGCTGCGACACGTTCCTGCAAGATCACCAAGTGGCATTCGATCTCATCGCGGACAGTGGCCATAATGGCTTTTGTTTGTCATTGTGTCTTGCCAGGTACACTGAAGAAAGATAAACGTACGCTTGTAGTATTTACACATTTAGAATACGTTTTTGGCAAGGCTGAATATAATACGCTGTCTGAAATTCTTTAGATTTGTCGGAATAAATACATGAACCGAAAAGTTGTCTACAACTTGTACAGAAAGCAGAGCGCACTTCTGAGAGGAGAAAGGGACATGAAAGCCCAGCAGTAGTTGAGGACGGAGTGAGACAGTGTTAAACCCTGTCCCCGATGTTATTCATCCTGTACGGTGAGCAATCAGTATATGAAACAAAGGACAAATTTGGATAGGTAGTTAAAGTCTGTAGAGAAGAAATACAAACTTCGAGGTTTCACGGTGGCCTTATAATTCTGTCAGGGACCGCAAAGAATTTGGAAGATCAACTAAACAGAATTGATAGTGTCTTGAAGAGAGGCCATGCGTTGAATACTAACAAAGATAGTGGACTGTAATCGAATTAAATCACGTGATAGTGAAAATTTACGCTTAGCATCACAGTAAGTGTTGATGGCAGAAGTACAGAGCATATGAAAGACAAACTATTGATAGGAAAAAAAGTGTTTCTGAAATATAGAAATTTCTTAGCATAAAGTATAAATATACTGAAGAGCCAAAGAAACTGGTACACGTGCCTACGCCGGCCAGGGTGGCCGAGCGGTTCTAGGGGCTACAGTTTGGAACCGCGCGACCGCTACGGTCGCAGGTTCCAATCCTGCCTCGGGCATGGATGTGTGTTTTGTCCTTAGGTTAGTTAGGTTTAAGTAGTTCTAAGTTCTATGGGACTGAAGACCTCAGAAGTTAAGTCCCATAGTGCTCAGAGCCATTTGAACACCTGCCTAATATCGTGTAGGGCCCCCGCAAGCACGCAGAAGTTCTGCAACACGACGTGGCACAGACTCGACAAATGTCTGAAGTTGACACCATGAATCCTACATGGCTGTCCACAAATTCGTAAGAGTACGAGGAGGTGGAGATCTCTTCTGAGTAGTACGTTGCAAGACATCCCAGATACGCTCAATAATGCTCATGTCTGGGGAGTTTGATGGCCATCGGAAGTGTTTAAACTCTGAAGAGTGTTCCTGGAGCCACTCTGTAGCAATTATGGACGTTTTGGGGCTGGAATTGCCAAATTCCGTCGGAATGCACAATGGACATGAATGGATGCAGGTGATCAGACAGGATACTTACGTACGTGTCAGCTGTAAGAGTCGTATCTAGAGCGTACCAGGGGTCCCATATCGCTCCAACTGTACACATCCCGCATCATTACAGAACCTCCACCAGCTTCAACACACCCCTGCTGAAACACAGGATCCATGGAGTCATGAGGTTGTTTCCATAGCCGTACACGTCCATCCGCTCGATACAGTTTCAAGCGAGACTCGTCATACCAGACAAAATGCTTCCAGTTATCAACAGTCCAATGTCGGTGTTGAGGCCCAGGCGAGGCGTAAAGCTTTGTGTCGTGCAGCCATCAAGGGTACACGAGTGGACCTTCGGCTCCGAAAGCCCATATCGATGATATTTCCTTGAATGGTTCGCACGTTGACACTTGTCGATGGCCCAGCACTGAAATCTGCAGCAATTTGCGGAAGGGTTGCACTTCTGTCACGTTGAACAATTCTCTTCAGTTGTCGTTAGTCCTGTTCTTGCATGATTCTTTTTTTTTTTTCCTGCAGCGATGTCGGAGATTTGATGTTTTATCGGATTCCTGATATACATGGTACACTCGTGAAATGATGGTGCGGGAAAATCACCACTTCATCTCTACCTCGGAGACGCTGTGTCCGCTCCCTCGTCCGCCAACTAAAGCACCACGTTCCAACTCACTTAAATCTTGATAAGCTGCCATTGTATCAGCAGTAACCGATCTAACAACTGCACCAGACATTTGTTGTCTTATACAGAGTGTAAATTTTAAGTTGACAAACCAGAAAAACTCGAAAAATAAGCTTCACACGAAAAAAATGTGTAGAATCCAAAGTTGATTATTTTCGATGGGGACATCTGCTGGTTCTAAAATTAGCCCGCCACCCCTGCCCTCTCGGGGAGGGCCGCAAGGCAACTTTAAAATTTCGAATGGGAACCCCTATTTTTTATTGCAGAATCAGATTCTACATAAAAAAACTACGTACATTTTTGTCTTAAACATTTGTTTTGATTCTTGGTAGTTGGCGCTGTAATTCAAGAAAATCCATGTTTTCATTTTGCGTGGAAAATGGTTACAGATAAATAAAAAATTCTCATTTACATCGTAAATTTTGATTCGCTAAAACGAAAACTCTCCCTCTCTCCATAGGGCGGGGTTTGAGAGAGAGGAATTAGAGTTTTACAAATGTTGACACAAATATTAATTTTTTCCGCAGGTTCGGATAAGTTTTGTTTGTTTCTTGGTCATGAGGCCACACAACTTTTAATTATCAAACAAATCATCTGACTAGCTAACTAACTAGCCAAACGAAGTAAATAAGTATTTTTTATTTATCCGTAACCATTTTCCAAGCAAAAATGAGAACATGGATTTTCTTGAATTACAGCGCCAACTATCAAGAATCAAAACAAATGTTTAAGACAAAATGTACGCAGTTTTTTATGTAGAATCTGATTCTGCAATAAAAAATTTGAAATTTTAAACTTGCCTCCCGCCCCACCCCGTATTCTGCCTGTTTACATATCTTTGTATTTGAATACTCATACCTTTACCAGTTTCTTTGGCGCTTCAGTGTATAAACGTTACGATGTCTTTTCTGATGATATTTGGAGTGCAGATTCGTACGGCAGTGAAACGAGAACGATAATCAGTTTCGACAAAAAGAGAATAGATGCTTTTAATTTGTATTACTACAGAAGAACGCAGCAGATTATAGTTACAGATCAGATAACTGTTGAGAAGGTACTGAACTGAACCGCGGAGGAAAAATATTTACTGTAGAGCTTAACTAAATATCGTATCGGTTGGTAGCACACACGCTAAGGCACGGAATAGTCAATTTGCTAATGGTGGGAGGCGAGTCTATTGTAGAGAGAAACCAGGACATGCCTAAAAGTAAGCATGATCAATTGGATTTAGGCTGCAATAATTGTGCTGTGATAACGAGGCTCGCACAGGGTAGATTAGCTTGGTGAGCTGCAGCGAATCAGTCTTTGGACTGAAGACTTCAACAACAGCTGACGGAATCCAAAACAAAGTTAAAGTCTGATAATATCAATTTTGTTGCCTCGGGGTCGTCTATGACACATTTCTTCTCATCAAGTATCTTAATTAGTTCAAGGTACGTGGTATGGTGTTCACGAAAACCGAACTGGTATATGACATACAAGTTGAATGTTTCGTAAGTACTGTATGTAGTCAGTTTTATAGTGGCAGGCATACTGTCTTAGAGCAACTGTTAATGAGTTTAAACAGCTTGTTCGTTTCAGTCACAGCAGCGAAATGACGCAGGTGATCATACCGGTCTTGGTAGAAGTCGTCTACAGATCTCGATTGGTAGGTTGCAGTGTAACAAGTTACGTTCGTCGCCATGAACGGCTGCGACGACATCAAAATATCGGCAGAAACCAGTCATGCCCATATGCATCATTACGTACCTGTGACAGGTATACACAGTCACTCGATCGCAGACAATATCGGTGTAACAAGCTGAATGTTTTCGCGAATGGTTTTAGAAATTCCCTTCTCCTAATGCACCTTCCACATACGTAGATGTAGTCGCCGTTTATTGAGACAGTGTTCACAACAGATAACTTCCTCGTGACAGTAGTTCAATCCTGCGGCTATCCACAGTATTCATGGTCCAGGCTTCTTCTGCACAGATCACGACAGGGAATATTACTGTTTTGACGAGGGGTAAGCTTTGTCTTGGCTGTGATGAACGTACCCTGCCAGACGCGAGCAAGTCAAAAACGTTAATACCCGTCTGTAACGCAACCACTGCAACGAAAAGAATAGCAGTTGATTCCTAGAGGTCTGTGAGCTGTACCGTCGAAGATATGAAAATGGTTCAAATGGCTCTGAGCACTATGGGACTTAACATCTATGGTCATCAGTCCTCTAGAACTTAGAACTACTTAAACCTAACTAACCTAAGGACATCACACACATCCATGCCCGAGGCAGGATTCGAACCTGCGACCGTAGCAGTCACGCGGCTCCGGACTGAGCGCCTAGAACCGCTAGACCACCGCGGCCGGCGTCGAAGATATGAAAAAGATCCAACAACGAGGACCAATATCACGCTTCTTCTAAACAAATCGAGACGAAGAGTAAGTGTGCTTTATGAGGAACGTCCCGGATGTCCATGAACATCTGATGACACAGTCAGTGAAAAAAAAAGCTCCTCCCGAACAGGCCATGAAGGCCCAACGTTACCAACGGTACCGAGCAGCCGCCGTGTCATCCTCAGCCCATAGGCGTTACTGGATGCAGATATGGACGGGCATGTGGTCAGCACACCGCTCTCCCGGCCGTATGGCTGCGCGGAGTAGCCGCGCGGTTTCAGGCGCCTTGCCAGGGTTCGCGAGGCTCCCCCCTGTCGGAGGCTCGATTCCTCCATCGGACATGGATGTGTGTGTTTTCCAAAGTAAGTTTAAGTTAGATTAAGTAATGTGTAAGCCTAGGGACCGATGGCCTTAGCAGTTTGGTCCCACAGGAACTTACCACAAATTTCCAAATCAAATTTCCAAATTTCCCGGCCGTATGTCAGTCTCCAAGACCGGAGCTACTATTTCTCAATCAAGTAGCTCCTCAGTTTGCCTCACAAGGGCTGAGTGCACCCCGCTTGCCAACAGCGCTTAATTTCGGTGATCTGACGGGAACCGGTGTTACCACAGCGGTATGGCCGTTAGCGCAGTCACTGAGGAGACTATTAACACTATGCCGTCCGGTGACACCACAGCGGTGTCGTGCGCGAAATAGCGGTCAACGGCCGGCGACACCACAGTGGTGTCGTGTGCATAGTATCGCTCAGTGGCCGGTGCAACCACAGTGGTGTCATGAGCACACTATCGCGCAGTGCCGGCGACTACACTTTAGTATCTTTTGCATTCTGTTGGTGTTTTATTTAGGTAACAATAAGTTACACACGTCAACAAGCTTTTGTTTTTATTAGTACTTCTACCCTTTCATCATGGCGGACGAACGAGGGAATAGGATTATTTACGATGAGGATGTCTTGTCTGACGTTCCCGACGACTTGGCCGATTGGAAAGAAGACATTGGATATTAAAAAAAATGAAAGTGAAGCAGAATCGTAGGAAGATAGTGAAATACGTCCAAGAAGAATTCGGCGAACGCTACGGTTGCCAACTGATTCGGGTGAATCAGACGAAGAAGACAGTGCACAGTGGTCAGACTTTGATTTACCAAGGATCAATAATCTCAGGGTCCAAACATATTTCCCAAAGATACACAGAGCGACGAGAATATCGTAGAATTATATATTGGGAACGATATATCTGATTATATTACCAACGATACCAAGAAGTACTACAGTCAAAATTGAAATAGAAGGAAACATGATTGAAAAAATGCCAAATTTGTCGATGTTACGGGACCCGAACTTAGAAAATGGTTTGGGCTTGCTATCCTTATGGAAACGGTATAAAAAACAAGGATCGATGATTATTGGTCAACGAATCCGTTGATAGACACACTGATATTTCGCAAAACGATGTCCCGCAACCGATTCAGACAAATATTATCATTTTTACATTTTTCCGACAGCAACAATAAACCGGCTAATGCCGACCGGCTTGTCGTAATTGATTATTTTTCGAAAACGTTTAAACAAACGTTTAATCTAAATCAAAACATGCCAATTGATGAAGAAATGATACCGTGGCGCGGACGGTTAAATTTTTAGTTTACAATCTGTCGAAAATTGCGAAATACGGCATACTCATTCGGATGTTGTGTGATTCGAGTACGGGATACATTTCCTCATTCAAGATATATTCCGACGCTGGACAGCCTTTAGCAAAAATAGTGATGGAACTGTTGACACTGTGGAAAGTGGCATCACCTCTGAATGGATAATTATTATAACAGTGTGGAACTTGCACAGTAGTTACTTGAAAAGAAAATTCGAGTTTGTGGAACAATACGGCAAAATAGAGGATTTACGAAAAATTAAAACGCGCCAAAGTCAGTGTGTTTGAAGTATGTCAACGGAAAGATGACAAGCGGCCGGCGACAAGCCAAGTAATCCGAATTAGCGCTGCCGGCGTCAAGCGGATAAATTTGTAAGAGACGTGCGGACGGCAAAGTGCTAAAAGCCGACGGGTTTCCGTTGACCCGCTGATCAGTGAGCTGAACGCTACCCTAACCACTGTCTAACGTACTCTTCATTTTATGCTGAAGAAGATGAAGCAAGGAAGGAATATTAGGGCTTAACGTTCCTTCAACATCGAAGTCATTATAGACGTAGCACAAGCTCTGAATGTTTCAAAGATGGGGAAGAAACCATACCGGCATTTGCTTGGAGCGATTCAGGGAAGCCACAGAAAACATAAGTCAGGAAGACCGGACGCACATGTGAACCGTCGTCCTCCGGAATGCTAATTCGGTGTATTAACTACTGCGCCACTTCTCCCGGTCTGAAGAAGACGGACTGTGTAGGGAATGCATCACCTGGAGAAGAAAAACACCCCGAAACTGAACGTATAGCTAGGCATGACCACCATTAATATCTATAGATCATTCTTTATTGCAAAGCAGCCCATAACAGTTATCTTGACATGCATCAGTTTTTCCTGGAACCGCAATTGGAGTCTGATGCACTTCTGAATTCCGTTGTGTACCACCAGAACGGGGCTCCTATCCATACTGCTCTCATTTTTTGAGATTACCTTAATCGTACGTTCCCTGGAAGATGGATCGGTAGAGGTTCACCGCGTATGTGGTCTCGCGTCCGTCGGCCGTCGTAATTTAATATATTATTATTGTTATTACTATTATTTTTTGATTGTTGCCGACTTACGTGGTGGGCCTTAATAAAAATAATATTCCATGTAATTTTTATTTTACGGTTAAATGCTTTTCTGAAGTTCTCCTTTTTAACAACATTAATCTCAAATTATTTGTTACGCTAATGAATGTTAGACTTGCTGCATCTTAAAACATGAGCATACAAGCTGAACAATGTAATAAACTTTTCATATTAATTTCCTCGGCTAGTCAGTTCACTTTAAAGCAAAAGATCTTTAGTTATTAATTATAATTGCGGCCCACACACGCGCGAGAGTATTTTTCTTACCTCCGTTAACCATTGTATTGTAGTCGGAGTCCTGGCTCTGGCTGTCGGCTACGGTACTGAAAATAAGAATTTTAAAGCTACGTATTTCTGCAACTTCGTGCGGCTGTGGAGAAAAATTAATATTATGTTAATAGCGGGCGAGTATTTCGCTTCCGCTAATTTTCATAAGTTAATATCGCCACGTAATGGCGTCGTTGGCTGCATCGGCCGCTGCGATTGTTGAACTGTAAATTACTTGAATGCAGGTTAATTCAAGGAAGGCGGACATGAAATCGGGATCACCTCTTACAAATTAAAAGTGCACAATAATATTCAATTAATATATTATCTGCTTAACTCATACAAATATGCTTACATTTGTCAGCACTCGAAAGATGTCCGTCTATACACACTCAAGACAAAAGAGGAAGTGAAGTCGACTAAAAATTTAACAAAAGAGCGTATCTTGTCGTCTCTTTAGATCATTTTGTCATAAATTATTTCTTTGCAATCTAAACCTACACAGAGAAATTATTATTTTACGGCTACATGATAAAAATATATTATTCAATTTTTTAATGTCTCTTCTTTATAAATACTGTTTTTTAAGTCTTTTCGTAATATAGCACTGGGGACGCTATATTGCCCCCCGAAATGTTTATGTCATAAAAAATGTTCGTGTTTTTTGACATAAATATTTCCTCTTTCATGTCCACAGTGTACACACGCAGATTTTTCTTTCACAGTCTACATATGTCACATCGTATGTTTACACCGTAGTAATTACTGAGGCGTGTTGCACACAAGGTGTAATACAGATGAAGTTATCTACATAACAATAAAATATACAATTGGTTACTTATACAGTCATGTACAAAAGAAAAGGACATAGAATACAATTAGTTTCATTTTGGCTGCTTCTTGTTAGGGTTGCAACTTTTGCAGTGTTCAAAGGTATACAATCACGAGTTACTCCATAAACTTGAAGTCCCAGGGGTGTCAACTGTTCGCTCCCCATTTGGCGCGGCCGTAGGGAAACCTGGGGAAAATCTCGGCGGAGCGACAGATTAACTGCTTTGGTCACTTTCACTTAAATGTTTCTGGGATGTCATTGGAGTACAAGATGTGCATACATTACAAACATTTTTTGTTGCACTATGCAAAAAATGAGGTCATTACAGCAATTGGTTGCGGTGTCGATGATCTACGCCGCGACGTTTAGCTGGCGACGGCGCCGGTTGGTGTGTTCGGTGCTCGGCGTCCGCGGCGGCTGCGGAGAGGTCAATGCTCGCTCGTCGCCAGCGTGTCTCTCGCCGTCGCGGAACGTCAGAATCAGCTGATCGGCTGCACGGTTGGCGATGCGCTTCTGTCTCGCCCAGGCGTGGCGGAGTGGGATGATATTCGCCCCCCGCGCTTATTGGCAGGAGTCAGCTCTGCTACGCATCTCCGACGTAGTACATGAAACATACACACAACCAACTAATATTTGTTTCCCGCTGCAGATGGTTACGCTAGTCAGTTTTTGTCTTGATAAAATTATTTATGTTTTCGCCGCACTCGCAGGCACTGGTGAGTGTCCCAGTACGAGCTTACCACAAACATTCGCCGTTTCTGCGGTCGCTGTTTTGCAACAGTCCACGCATCGCATTCCAATCTCGCATTATTGTACTCACTGAAATTACAGTCTGTCCCAAAAATATTGACTGTGGGTTCACTTCACGTTAACAGTTCACATTTATAAGCAAATTCACAGTTTTTCGTGCGTAATATTGGCGTTTGGCGTCCTTACCGCTGTTGAACGTTCAATACTAGCACTTCACTGTCCGTATCACAGTTTCACCTTCACAGTTTTTCACACTGCTTAAAGTAACTGTTTCGATTAGTTCACAAACACTAATGTATTTCATTCAGTCTGAACTGGATTTTGGCTAGTGCTGGATTTTACCAGTCTCTCGCACTAATTATCTCTTTTCATTTTCCACTTAGAGTGGTACTTGCCTTCAGATTTTTTGACTATACAATTGTATTTCCGTCTCATCTGAGGTAAGTCCCCATGCCATGTCTGCCCACTCATTGCGTACTTGCCCTCCAGAGCCAGGCTCGACTTTACAAAACTTTGCCTCTCGCATTATTGTACACATTTTATAATCTAGGCCTAGCGTGCAAGTTCCTAGATTAATGTTAGATTTGTGACTTTTTTTACACTACAAATTCGTGCAAATCTCTGCCTTAGCAGATGGCAATATATTTTAACAGTGCTTAGCGGTAGTCGCGTTTACTGATTTGCTTTGTACCTTGTCCACAACACATGAGGTACCTTGGGTGATGTACACCCTGCACTCATATTGTTAAGTAAATTATGATTGAGCATATTTCAGGATCGGTATAGACATAAATACATGGAACGACATATACACTATAATATTGAATTTCATAAGTTGCATTACCACTACAGTTCAAAAATATTCATGACACACTAATGAAAAATTCTTTCATCATTACATGCTGTTGAATTTTTTTAAATATTTTTAAAGCATTTTTAAACATGAAATTTGTAAAATATTCTTAAACCTACGTTCATTTTTTTTTCTTCAAAATGCAATTGCTTAAAAATACTATTATTCCTTAACATCTACAAAATTGAATCGCACTAACCTTGTGCGCCTCATTGTCTTTTAATGTTACACTAAAGTCTGAACATTTACACATAGAGAAAATACAAACTTAACCTATTATTCACATATGTAAAAGTTGCTCTACTGAGCGAACGTCTTTAAATCTTTGTATTTTCCTTGTTTCCTTCGTAATTGCCTCCTTATTTGACCACAGGATGGTGTAGTTTGCGTGACAGAAAGTATCGCGAGGTACCATTTCGATGTTTTTCCGAAAACACATTCTCATAATCTGTAAGTAGCTGTGTCAATTCGTTTTGTTGTGCTTCAGTCAAATGTTCTGACTCCCTGACTTTCATGGCTATCAGTTTCCTTTTTTCCTCTCTGTCTTCAGTAATAAACTCTTTATAACATACTTGTCTTGTACTTAAGTCAGAATATAAATTCATTACCTGTATTCCTTCGAATCTCGACTGAAAGCTCCGGCAATATTTACCGTGCACTTCCCGTGTCCTCAACAACGGCAAAATTACCCGTCTATCCTCATTCATAAGGCTTAATTCCCCGCATAAGAGGTCGATTTTTGCGTCCCTCTGGCGTAAAAATTCCATCCCCAGGATGCAAGCAACACCTAATCCTTTAACTACTAGGAACGAGCTTTTCATTGCTTCATTTCCTACCGTAAACTCGACTTGCACCTGGTGCTTTATGATATTGTGCACCTATTGCACCTGTTACACGACAATTCTTCACTGGCAATACTGGTATTCTATTATTTTGACTCAAGTACTTGTAAAAATTTGCACTCATGACATTGGTTGAAGCGCCGGTATCGACTATTATCTGTATTGGTGCTCCGTACATATTTGCTTGCAATATAGCCTGCACAACACTTTTGTCGGTTCGGCTACATTTCTGCGGTATGTCTACAAGTTCCTTTTCTATTTTTGTCCCCTCATTGTATCTCAGCATACAAAGTTTATGGCTGTCATCCGTGAATGTGCCCTCACTACACCATCCTGCAGCCAACAACGGAGAGCGTATTGTGGCTGTCTTTAGTTTAACGGATGAGCATTAGTGTATTGACAGTTGTCTGTCACTTCCACTAACCTCACATTGTGGTTCTGGTTGTTGTTGTTGCTACTGTTGGGTTGGCCACCCTGCCTCCCCGATGGTGTAATTTGAAATTGTGTATGGCTCTGGTTTTGCGGTGGTCGGTTGTAACTCCCTGACATGTTCTGTGACGGACCTGAGTTGGCGTTCCATTGTGGCGTTGTGTTTTGTTGCCACTGTGGGGTCGGTTCATTACAACCACGCCACTGGTTTCGGTTGTTCCGCCATTGCGGATTGCCGTTACCATTATATCCATTAGTAATGCGTCCATCATGATGTCTCTTCCGATTTTGATGATTATAACCGTTGCCGTTATAACCATTGCCGTTGTTGTGCCTCGATTCTGTTGCCGGTGCTCTTGCGTATTCCCGTTGTTACTACCTTTACTGTGGCTGCTATTGTAATCGGCTTTTTGTTGATTACAGCCTGCATGGTTCCACTTGTTTTCGGTTTTCATATCTTCGATCAATAAGTCAACAGAATCCACTATTTCCATGAATTGTTCTATATCGTATTCCGGCATATTGATGAAATATCTTTTAATTTCACTGGGCAACTTCATTTTTATTAATCTGATTATGTCACGATCGGACATTGGCTCGTCCCAGTACCTGGTTTTGTTTATATACTTTTCGAAATATTTGCGTAACGTTCCCATCTTAGGATTGTACATTTCTGGACTGTACAACTCCTTTCGTAGTCTTTCTTGGACGCTATCGGACCAGAATTTTTGCAAGAAAGCACCTTCAAACTGTTGCATCGTTAGATATTTTTCGGACACGTCGGTCGCCTACAGTGCCGCGTCACCTTGAATAAAGGAGACCACGAACTGTATTCTTTGTCTTTCCGTCCATGTCCTGGGAAACACATTTCTGAAGCTCTTAATAAATACAACAGGGTGGACATTTCGTTTTTCGCTATTGAAGGGTTGGAATGTCCTGTGTTTTATTACATTGTCCTCTTTTTTGCACATCTGATTGCTACATTCTGGGACATTCATTACTTCGTGATGTGCGCTGCACGGTATCGCATGTTGTTCGTGTTCATAATTCACATTAGGTTGCGGTTGCGCACTCGCATCCTGCATACAGTCTGCGTTATTATAGTAATCAGTACGCAGAGTCAGATTCATTATCTGGTCGCCACTGTTTACATTGCTTTCCAACGCAGTCTCCGCGCGACCTCCTGTTGCCAATTTGGCAACTCCACTGTCACACAGGATTTGATCTGTGTTAATTCAGCACGTAGTGCGGCAGCGCTAGCGTCAATATTTACACTCGCGGCCGCAGTCGCTTGTTCTACAGCTGTTTTTACGTCGCTTTCAATCTTTGCAGATATCTCGCGATCCTTTACTTCTAGCCATTCATTTAATTCTTTTTCTACTTTTTGAGCTTGCACTTCCAAATACGCGTCAATACTTTTCCGTGCATCTATCTCCACATTATCCACGCGGTTGGTTAAAGCCTGGACATTGTCTTCAAGCCTAGCCTGCGATATCTGTAATTTTTGCATCTCGCCGGCTAAGCTTTGCACAAGATCGGGTATTTCTTTGCACGCGTCCCGCATCTCGGCAAGTTCGCTTTGGATACCATCTAGTTTCGCTTCACTGCGCTGCTCTTGCTCACTGAGCTTTTGCGTAAATTCTTTCCCTTGGTCATGTAGCATTTGCGTTAATTTTTTCTCCTGCTCATGTAGCATCTGAGCCAGTTTTTCGTCTCTTTCCCTATCTCTCTCTTCTAATCTGCGCAGAAATTCTGCAAATGGGTCTGCAATCGGTGAGCATACTGGTGCCCCGCTTAATCTAGCACTCGATTGGCCCCCCTGCCCAGGCAGTGGAGTTGTTACTTTATTCCCATTCTGCTGTGGAGCGTCATTCACCGTCCACAGATCCTAGCCCCCCGCTCCGGAAATTATGTTATCCGAGGCGGTGGCTTGGGATTCGTTTACGTTTTGCAACTGACCCTCACTTTCCATATTAACAAAATTTTGTTCGTCTGGTACGGATGCTTTAGCTTGTCCTATCTTCCCCATAATAAATTCACTTCAAGCCACTGACGAATCTTTAACACAGATACACACACGAATAATTATCCCCTCCAAAAATAAACATATATGTACACAAAACGAATAATTATCCCCTCCAAAAATAAACACATAAATACACAAAACACCTAAGGTATCTCATGTGTACATGGGTTCGATATTCCGCACAGAGCTACACAGGATGCTTGCTCAATAGGCCTTACCTTACTTATTTTTCTTTCTCGCAATCCTTTTTCTTTTCTACACTTTTTCTTCTCCAGACCTCCTCAGGGTGTGGTTTTGTTGTTGTACATGTAAAAGAATGCATATAGGCAGTAATATTTTACAACAGTTAGACACATACATAATTACATTCCTTACAATAGTAAGTATTATATTAATAAATCTCGAATTTTCTTTGATCGGGCCCCAAAGTTGCGGCGCCAATCTCACGTCCGTCGGCCGTCGTAATTTAATATATTATTATTGTTATTATTATTATTTTTTGATTGTTGCCGACTTACGTGGTGGGCCTTAATAAAAATGATATTCCATTTAATTTTGATTTTACGGTTAAATGCTTCCCTGAAGTTCTCCTTTTTAACAACATTAATCTCAAATTATTTGTTACGCTAATGAATGTTAGACTTGCTGCATCTTAAAACATGAGCATACAAGCTGAACAATGTAATAAACTTTTCATATTAATTTCCTCGGCTAGTCAGTTCACTTTAAAGCAAAAGACCTTTAGTTATTAATTATAATTGCGGCCCACACACGCGCGAGAGTATTTTTCTTACCTCCGTTAACCATTGTATTGTAGTCGGAGTCCTGGCTCTGGCTGTCGGCTACGGTACTGAAAATAAGAATTTTAAAGCTACGTATTTCTGCAACTTCGTGCGGCTGTGGAGAAAAATTAATATTATGTTAATAGCGGGCGAGTATTTCGCTTCCGCTAATTTTCATAAGTTAATATCGCCACGTAATGGCGTCGTTGGCTGCATCGGCCGCTGCGATTGTTGAACTGTAAATTACTTGAATGCAGGTTAATTCAAGGAAGGCGGACATGAAATCAGGATCACCTCTTACAAATTAAAAGTGCACAATAATATTCAATTAATATATTATCTGCTTAACTCATACAAATATGCTTACATTTGTCAGCACTCGAAAGATGTCCGTCTATACACACTCAAGACAAAAGAGGAAGTGAAGTCGACTAAAAAATTAACAAAAGAACGTATCTTGTCGTCTCTCTAGATCATTTTGTCATAAATTATTTCTTTGCAACCTAAACCTACACAGAGAAATTATTATTTTACGGCTACATGATAAAAATATATTATTCAATTTTTTAATGTCTCTTCTTTATAAATACTGTTTTTTTTGTCTTTTCGTAATATAGCACTGGGGACGCTATAGTGGGCTCTGTGCCACCCGACCTTACCCCTGTCAACTTCGTCGCGTGGGGTTACATAATGTCCCATGTGCGCAGATTAAAATCAGTATCCTGCGTCAACTGCGTGATCGAATTCTGGAAGTGGTTAACAGCACCTCTCCTGATCGATGGCAGAACTTTTTTCGGACTATGGCGGAAAGTTGATCTCTCTGTGTTTTCATATACGATGACTATTTCTGATGCCTCGTATGTGCCCTTGTTCTACAGATATTTGTTTTCTATATAAAACATTAGTTTCACGAAAATGAAACTTTACCCGGCTGAACATGATCAGGTAGAACTAACAGAGCGGAACAGAGTGAATTCCTAAGTAATTCAACCGAAACGTTATGGGACACAGGGTACTGATTTTGACGCTGAACCAAAATCGCAACGTATCTTCCCATTAGTAAACAGTCAATTAAAAAAGTCGCATGTATAATGCAACTGCACCAAAATCTAGTTTCTGGAATTGTCCGATCAGTATCAACTTGCATATCAACAACAGGTTATAATTATAATTGGATTCATTTAACAGTCTCACAGATGACACCAGTTATGAGTGAAAACAAAATTTGTACTTCCGAGGTCTTAAAATTTGGTTACAATCCAGTTTAGAATCACATAATATGGCGACAAACAAAATAAATAAATCGGTAGCTGCTGTATGCAACACGTTAATGATGGCTGGACTGATTACGGTCGTATCCGTAACCAGTCCAGCCACAGCTTTTCTTAAATGCTGCTTTTAAATGCAAAATATTTTTGAGTATTCATTCATTCTGATAAGTACTTTTAGGTAGTCCTGAGATATGACAGCACAAATTATTCAGTATTATTAAATAAGAAGTAAACTAATGAAATTTTTCAAATTATATTCTCCTGATCCCCCCACGAACTACGGACTTTGCCGTTGGTGGGGAGGCTTGCGTGCCTCAGCGATACAGATAGCCGTACCGTAGGTGCAACCACAACGCTCTGAGCACTATGGGACTTAATTGCTTAGGTCGTCAGTCCCCTAGAACTTAGAACTACTTAAACCTAACCAGCCTAAGGACATCGCACACATCCATGCCCGAGGCAGGATTCGAACCTGCGACCATAGCGGTCGCGCGGTTCCAGACTGTAGCGCCTAGAACCGCTCGGCCAAACCGGCCGGCGCAGGGGCAACAGTCTGGATAATTGACTGATCTGGCTTCTAACACTAACCAAAACGGTCTTGGTGTGCTGGTACTGCGAACGGCTGAAAGCAAGGGGAAACTAGAGCCGTCATTTTTCCCGAGGCTATGCAGCTTTACTGTATGGTTCATGGAGAGCTACATCAAACCAGTCTCTGGACTGAAGACCACAACAACAACAACAACGACAACATTCTTTTCAATGGTTTTTGTAAACTTTACCTTCACTTATTACGCAGGTTGTCGTTAATGAATTAATTACTTCTAAACTTTCATACTGAGAAAAATCGTTTATCAATTACAGCACAAAACCTCGTTAGCTCTTGGAATACGGACTACTGGATTAGGACCTAGTTCGAGAAAATAAGAAGTTGGGAAAATGTTTGCAAGCGCTTGCAGCTGCGCAGAAACAGTCAGGCTAGACCGCAACATTTATTCTTTTTTTCATTCTGGTAACTGGTTTCAGTCCAAGCGACCCTCTTCACGCCAAAAGCTCCTCGATGACAGTGGAGCCGGTTCCGGTGCTCCTGTACTTACCAAAATGTCCACACGTCTGCAAGGTGCTGTTGAATACGATAGCTGTCATTCTGCTATAACATCAAAAATTATTGTCTGCAGTCACATTTCATACAAAACTGCATTGTTTGTACATGTAATGAAAATATTGCACGCCTTCTTACACAGCTAATAGTTCATACTGCTTCAATCTTACAGTTTATTATTTGCGATAATTCTCATTTATTGTTCCGTCTCAGCTGGAGATTTCTAATTAGAGTATATGTTACCATCGCTCTGGATCATCTTCAAATCTAAAACAAAGTAAAACTAAATATGTACTATCTATTATTTTACAATTAGTAGAAAAGAATTCTACATAAATTTTGAATTTACCTAAGAGCCGCGTGGGATTAGCCGAGCGGTCTAAGGCGCCACAGTCATGGACTGTGCGGCTGGTCCCGGCGGAGGTTCGAGCCCTCCCTCAGGCATGGGTGTGTGTGTTTGTCCTTAGGATAATTTAGGTTAAGTAGTGTGTCAGCTTAGGGACTGATGACCTTAGCAGTTAAGTCCCATAAGATTTAAAAAATTAAAAAAAAAAAATTACCTAAGATGTTACGTCAACAGCCCTTCTTGTCTACTCAGACCCATATATCAGAGAACTGTGGTTTTTCAACTGCATTCTGTGTTTTAAATAGGTGTACGTTGGAGACAGGATAGGGGCAAGGGGGGATGGCGTGAGGGCGAGAGGTTGACTGCGGGAGGGGAAACGAAGCAGGCAGAGAGTGGTGGGGATGTCCCGAGTTTAAAAAATTAAAAAATGGAGCGAGGGGAGTCAGAGTAGGAAGAAGATAAGAGGGAGGAAGAGGGGGCGAGGGGAGCGGGTTGTGGTAGGGATGCTATGAGTTTAACAAGAAAGGGTCTTATACTAAAACTGTAAAAAGTTAGTCATGTAAAAAGCTTTCTGTTAAAATACCAGAATGTATGCATAAAACTGTAAGAGGAGTATAAAATGGTAGATTATAAAAGTGGAAATGAAGTAGCGAAAAGAATATAAATTGAAAGTCTTACTCTTAAAGTATAAAAATAAAAATTGTTTAAATTCTTTTTTTGTTAAAATATTGAGATGTAAGCCTATAATAATGGATGTATAAATAGTGAAAAACATAAAGATCGTAAAATTACAGAAATGGAATTATATTGAGGACCTAGAACTACATGAAGTGGCATTAAATATTGACAGTACAAAATTGTAAAAAGTATAAAAGAATAGAGCACTGAAAGACCTAAGTCGAAACAAGGACCCTGGAGTAGACAACATTCCATTAGAACTACTGACAGCCTTGGAAGAGCCAGTCCTGACAAAACTCTACCATCTGGTGAGCAAGATGTATGAGACAGGCGAAATTCCCTCGGACTTGAAGAAGAATATAATAATTCCAATCCCAAAGAAAGCAGGTGTTGACAGATGTGAAAATTACCGAACTATCAGTTTAATAAGTCACAGCTGCAAAACACTGACGCGAATTCTTTACAGACGAATGGAAAAACTGGTAGAAGCCGACCTCGGGGAAGATCAGTTTGGATTCCGTAGAAATGTTGGAACACGTGAGGCAATACTGACCCTACGACTTATCTTAGAAGAAAGATTAAGGAAAGGCAAACTTACGTTTCTAGCATTTGTAGACTTAGAGAAAGCTTTTGACAATGTTGACTGGAATACTCTTTCAAATTCTGAAGGTGGCTGGGGTAAAATACAGGGAGCGAAAGGCTATTTACAATTTGTACAGAAACCAGATGGCAGTTATAAGAGTTGAGGGACATGGTTGGGAAGGGAGTGAGACAGGGTTGTAGCCTCTCCCCGATGCTATTCAATTTGTATATTGAGCAAGCAGTGAAGGAAACAAAAGAAAATTTCGGAGTAGGTATTAAAATCCATGGAGAAGAAATAAAAACTTTGAGGTCGCCGATGACATTGTAACTCTGCCAGAGACAGCAAAGGACTTGGAAGAGCAGTTGAACGGAATGGACAGTGTCTTGAAAGGAGGACATAAGATGAACATCAACAAAAGCAAAACGAGGATAATGGAATGTAGTCGAATTAAGTCGGGTGATGCTGAGGGAATTAGATTAGGAAATGAGACACTTAAAGTAGTAAATGAATTTTGCTATTTGGGGAGAAAAATGATGATGGTCGAAGTAGAGAGGATATAAAATGTAGACTGGCAATGGCAAGGAAAGCGTTTCTGAAGAAGAGAAATTTGTTAACATCGAGTATAGATTTAAGTGTCAGGAAGTTGCTTCTGAAAGTATTTGTACGGAGCGTAGCCAAGTATGGAAGTGAAATATGGACGATAAATAGTTTAGACAAGAAGAGAATAGAAGCTTTCGAAATGTAGTGCTACAGAAGAATGCTGAAGATTAGATGGGTAGAGCACATAACTAATGAGGAGGTATTGAATAGGATTGGGGAGAAGAGGAGTTTGTGGCACAACTTGACCAGAAGAAGGGATCGGTTGGTAGGACATGTTCTGAGGCATCAAGGGATCACCAATTTAGTACTGGAGGGCAGCGGAGAGGGTAAAAATCGTAGAGGGAGACCAAGAGATGAATACACTAAGCAGATTCAGAAGGATGTTGGCTGCAGTAGGTACTGGGAGATAAAGAAGCTTGCACAGGATAGAGTAGCTTGGAGAGCTGCATCAGACCAGTCTCAGGACTGAAGACCACAACGACAACAACATAGAAGAATAAATTATATAAGTGAAACTATGTGCAGCAGCTAAAGTTATAGGGGACAGGGTGTGACAGTTATGGTTAATTTCAGTTGCTTTTGCTTGGTAGTGATTATGTCGCGCAGTTTTGCAGTGTATGGGGAAGAGAGAATGCACGTCTGCACGCCGGCCTGCTGCTAGGACGGTGTGTGAGCCGATGAGCTGCCGCTGTGTCTTCTCGGTGAGTGGGGCTGTTTATCACACGTGTGCTGCGATGAGGTGGACGATTAACAGAGGTGTTCGAAGTTTCTAAAAATTCGGTCTGCCGATGTAACTTGTTGCCAGGTTCTCACACACGGTGTGTAAAACTCTTAACTTCTTCAAAAAATTCAAATGGCTCTGAGCACTATGGGACTCAACTGCTGAGGTCATTAGTCCCCTAGAACTTAGAACTAGTTAAACCTAACTAACCTAAGGACATCACACACATCCATGCCCGAGGCAGGATTCGCACCTGCGACCGTAGCGGTCTCGCGGTTCCAGACTGCAGCGCCAGAACCGCGCAGCCACTTCGGCCGGCCTTAATTTCTTCCAACATTGCCAGGAGGTGCTCCGTAGCTTCACTGTGCGGCACTTCCAAATGCGTATCAATAATTCCAACAGCATGCTTTGACTTTAGAAGCTGCTCACCAGACTGTGTTATTACTGGGGATTGAAGCGTGCTCTTTAAAGCGTATCTGTAACGTCCAACCCTTTTTACGCACGTAACCTTTTCGACAGTTTCCACACATGGTTACATACACCTGCTGCCTGAATTTAGGGGCTTTTCTATTCGCACGGTGCCTCAGTCTTTACCGAGTGATGTCATTAGTCTGAAACCCTATACGGAAATTGGTATTGCAAAATTGTCTAGCAATAATTTCTGAAATCCGTCTTTTGTAACTCATGGACATTTACACGACTTTCTTGTCTTCTTCTGTACCTGTTAGCGCGCTGCCATTGATTTTAAGCTTCTGTTGCCTTTTAACGTTCCATAGTAACTTTGTTACTGTTAAAGCTGGATAACAGTAGGGTTTTTTACATAATTGATTTTTTGCAATTTTAGTGTAAGATCCTCTCTTGTTAAACCTGTAACATGTACGCTTCTATCCTCCCCCCCCCCCCCCCCCACCCCCCTTACCTTCTTTGTCTGTTCTCAGTCACTTCTCGCATAATTTCATAATTTCGCTATTTTATACCATTTGCATTTTACACAGCCGTTTTTCTATACTATTAGTGTTTCAACGAGACTTCTTACATAATTGTATTTTGTATAGTCCGCGTGCTTAGCTGGGTGGTAACGTCCTCGCCTCCCATGCAAGTGGGACAGGGTTCGATTCCCAGCCGAGTTGGAGATTTTCTACGCTAAGGGACTGGGTATTGGGTTGTTCTCAACATCATTTCATCCTCATCACCCCTGCGCAAGTCGCCAAATGTGGCGTCGACTGAAATAAGACTTGCACTCCGAACTTCCACGTTTGGGGCCTTCCGGCCTATGACGTCATATGCTCATTTACATTTTACCTTCAATAATTTTAGCATGACCCCTCTTCTTAAAATCGTGACATCCAATCACCCTTCCCCATCCCCCAATCAACCTCACGCCATCTCCCTCTGCCCCCTCCCCCGTTCGCCGGCCAGGGTGGCCGAGCGGCTCTAGGCGCTACTACAGTCTGGAACCGCGCGACTACTACGATCGCAGGTTCGAATCCTGCCTCGGGCATGGATGTGTGTGATGTCCTTAGGTTAGTAAGGTTTAAGTAGTTCTAAGTCTAGGGGACTGATGACCTCAGCAGTTAAGTCCCACAATACTCAGAGCCATTTGAACCATTTTGAAAACCCGCCCCCCCCCCCCCCCCGTCCCCTTCGCCTCTCCTGTCTCCAACATATACTGGTTTGAAACATTGACTGCAAATGCATGGCATAGTACTCTGAGTAGACATATGACTGAGTAGACATGTGGCTCCGAGTAGACAATAGGGGTTGCTGACGCAGCTGCTTAGGTAAATCCTAAATTTTTCCATTCTTTTCTTCCCTGCTCATTGGAAAATATTATATAGTACTTATTTATTTAGTTTTACTTTGTTTTAGATCTGAAGACGATATAGAGTGATCAAAACATGCAATCCAATTAAAAATGTGCAACTGAGGCGGAACAATACATATCAGTATTGTTGCTGAATCTCTCAAGGCGATTATGTCGACTACAGTCACAGTTTTACTGTTGCAAAGTAGTGGCTCGGTGACAGGCAACAACGTTTCAACGATGACGACTGGTTTCCCGTTGCTATCGTTTGTGGTACTTAAATTGGCCAAGAGACAGTTATCACTTGGCAGTACGTTTCTGGCCAGTTGTCTTGGTGCCTCACAAGCCAGTATACAGAAGCTATTTTATCTCACAATTATTGTCATGTCAAGTCCTTGTCAGTAGGGCGACCTACAATTATCATGTCTTTCTGTTTTTAAACTGAAGACCATAATTCTGCTTTCTTCGCCCAACCTTCGATATGTTCCTCTGTTACAACTGTCACAGTGTCATCTGCATACCAA
The DNA here is from genome assembly GCF_021461385.2 of Schistocerca piceifrons. Taxonomy (NCBI): domain Eukaryota; kingdom Metazoa; phylum Arthropoda; class Insecta; order Orthoptera; family Acrididae; genus Schistocerca; species Schistocerca piceifrons. The sequence goes on along the minus strand of NC_060145.1, from coordinate 260,607,295 downwards.
AGATTGTTAATACTTCTTCCACCTACAACGATACCGACATACCAGTCTTCAAGAACCTCCCTGATTAATATGCATTTAACAACAATGGAGAGAGAATATAACTTTTTCTCTTGAAGGCGTTAGTAAAAAAGATGTCGGAAAAGTTGTTATTGATTCTTAACTGCCGCTCTTTTTAAAAAGTACAGTCGCCGGGTTAAGTAGAGAAGGTGTTTCGGCGTAGCCATCTCGATGTGGATAGTTCATAGCTTTGACCATTTCAGTACTGAGAGGTTTTTCTCTTAGATTAAAGTTCGTTGTCAAAGAAATGAGAAACGGCTTTTGTTGACTACAGTTCTACAAGGTGAAACATTACTGCTCCATTTGTGTTCTGATACTGTCACAAATAAAATGTTGTGCCTCTATATTAACGGTGCTTGAAGCAAAATTTTGTCATTGGCGAGGTGCTCAGTATATTCTGTGGTTCTGTGGCATCAGAGTACCTTCTCAGTTATTTGTACAAATAAGATACGCACTGAAAGAAATGCATTGTTCAGTGTCTCCTGGAAAATATGATATCTGGCACTTTCTTAACCTTTTCCATTTACACTCTGCATTTATTTGGCTACATTCTAACAGCTGTAAGTCTGTAACAACAAAAACTGTACACATGTTACAGCGAACGTTTTATTCGAATTAGTCTGTACTTCCATCTCCTAAAATACAGGGTGGCCAGAAACAATACGAAGAGCTTGTAAGGGTCTTGCAGGAGAGTCTGTGCCGAGAAATAACTGTTCAGAAGAAAATTCTATACGTTCCCCCGTTTCCGACTTATTTAGAATTGAAGTTGGCTAGTGGCTAGTCAGGTTGTCGTGCGCAAATTTAAGAAGCGTACCAGAGACAATGTCGACAACCATTTTCTTCGTAGCTTTTTCTCACGTAACTTAAATTTATCACTTCTCAAAAAGGTACCGTTTAGCTGTTAATGAGCATCTGAACAAGTGGTAACTCACAGAACCGCAGATGTCTGTGTGTCACTGCATTTTGGCGCGCGGAAGTGCTTTAATTTGCGCGCGCAACGACCAGATTGCCTAAATTCAATGCTAAATAAATCGCAAACGGCCCAACGTACCGAATATTTTTCTTAACTATTATTTCTCAGCATAACCTCCCCTACAACATCCCTACAAGCTCTTCAGACTGTTTCTGACCACCTTGTATAAACTATTGCTCCTGGAACACCTTGTACGTAGTCACAAAAATTAAACAGGGTGTCCCAGGAGGAACGATGAATATTCAAAGATATGAAAGGAATGATCATTCGAAGCAAAAGAAATCTAGTATACATTAGCTGTAAAATGGTTACATTCAGAGCTAGGAGCACTTGTTCATTTTCGATACTGTGAAACAAAATCTTCTACTGCTTTCCATATTTTTGGTGGAGGTAGTTAAGAGCTAAGGGCACTTGTTCAGTATAAGAGATGGGTTTCACAATATCGAAGATGAACAAGCGCTCATAGCTCTTAAGGTATGCATTTTTGAGCTCACGTGTACTAGACAATTTTTTATTGTTTTGGTCCACACTTCCTCCTCTCAAAATATGGAAAACAAAGAGCTTGCACTAGAAGAATTTGTAACACAATATCGAAGATGAATAGAGTCCTCATAGTTCTTAATTTACAAACTTTAGAGGCTGTGTTTACTGAAATTTTTTACCTTCGAATTATCGTTACTGTCAGATTCCTCAATACTGGCCATTCCTCCGAGGGCACCCTGTATGCTATTCTATGTCATCAGCCAGAATGCATAGTAATCATCCTTACATACAAATGGCAATGTCCTGACTTGTCGACTCATCATTGCCCAGCCCAAACCCCTAAGGATAGAAACTTAATATTTGGAGACGCTATAGATCTAATAGTGCTGGCGTCGTTTATGAAGGTATTTTTCGAAATCCGTTCCTAAGAGGTTGAAAGAGGGGATGAAAGGTTTTCTGAAAATATGTCACTATTAAGGCAATTGTGCAGTTAGACCTACGAAAATTAGTGTTAGGCTTCTTAGCCAGAAATACAGATTTATGTGATTTTTTTTTTCGAAATTATACCTTTATTGGAGTGATATAGCGGTTAAAATTTCTTTTGAAAATAAATTCCTATTAAAGAACTAATAAGGTATGTTTAAAGCTACATCTATGAAAATTGGTATTTGACATCTCGGTTGCCAATGAAAAAAAAAGTTACAGTGTTTTTGGAAATTTGACGATTAAGGGAGTGAAATAGAGCCAGACTCATCATCGCACAGTGCAAACCGCTACAGATAGAAACTTGAAATTTGGAAAGGGTGTGCCTCTTTTACCGTAGGCATCGTTTAAGAAATGAAATTCCACTTCTAAGAGGGGAAAGGCTTTTTGAAAATACGTCGCTATTAAGGCAATTTTGAAACTAGAAGTACGAAAATTAAAATAAATTATTATTAAGGAACTGCTTACGCATTTTTAAAGCTAAATTGATGAAAACGTGTATTTGGCTTCTCTATTAGAAATGAAAAAGCACGTGTTTCACTGTTTTCGGAAGGTGAAATAGGAGATTAAAATTTTTAGGAAAATATTTCATTACATTAATAAAATTTTGAAACTAAATCTTTGAAAACTGGTATTTGACTTGTCCTTTACATATTAAGAAATATGTGTTGGGGGATGAAAGTTTGTACGGAAATATCACCACAACAATGCAAAAAGCATGATTAACAGAAACCTTAGGCTCCAGCTGCCAGAATCGCTTTTTGGTCAGAAGTACATTCCGAAAACACCTTGCTTTCTTATGGCTTTAACTAGCGTGAAAAATTTAGATGGTTTTCAAATTTGTGAACAACATAAAAATTCGATACAAAAATCTATGGAAACCATACTGTCTACGTGAGCGAAACAGCGGGCACTAAGCTAGTAGGAAATAAAAGGAAAGAAATGAATAATAAGAAAATAACTGAGTTGTGGCGTAGCATGTCGACTTCTCGGGCCAAGCAAGAGTCCTCATGTCTTTCACTGTACCACCGAGACTACCCGCACGGCGTACGTGCTTTGAATTGTAGGACTGATGGCACTCGTGTCCCTTCTACGACCGCTTACTGCATCACAGCTAAGCCAGACGCGATGCTCCCCAGCTGGTGTGATGTTTCGCTGCTCGCGCTGCGCCGCATCGTAAGCAGCCCGGGTGATGCCGTGCCACGCGGCTGATGCAGTATTCATGTCCCCAGTCAGCGTCGTGTGGTCACAGCTGGCTCGGCCGCTCGCATCTAGGCAGGCTCGCTGTCACAACATCGCCGCAGCCCCAAGCATCGCGATTTTCCTGTTTAGGAACCCGCGGCCGCATTGCTATTCCGAAGGCTATAGCAGCACTCGTGTACGCCCCCTTGGGCAGCAATATATCTGCTAACGTACGTGCCGTTTGTGTAAAGACACCGCTGACCTCCCTGCTTTTTGTGGAAGGAAGCGTGGGGAATTCAGCTGTACAAGGATAAATCTTCTGACTAAGAGCCGTAGATTACCTCTCAGTCTGCGTTTCCCAGCGATGGTAGAAGTGAAACTCGAGACCTACAAGTAAGGGAGAGTGGCATCTTTCGTTAAGTACACGACCGTGGAACATATTTTCCCAGTTTCAATTTGTTGTGCGTAGCATTACTTCTATATCTGCCTTAATTCTTTTACTCATATTCTATCACATATGATCCAGAATTTATTAATAAAATCTGTGTATTTTGGGGATTTTTTAATTTTTTTAAATTGCTGTTTCATCAGGATCTGACCTTTGGAATTTATACTGCAGGTCGTTTGACACTCAATAAGCACTGTAATACAACCCATTGTTACTGAAATAACAAGCATAAACTTGCATCACAGCAGCTGAGAAAAGTGCTCCACCAACCATCTTCGAAGGATGCCATGGGTCTGATGATGGTCATGTGATATGACCGAAACCGCTCACCTATGTTCCTGTAGCATACATGGTGCGATCAAGACTGAATTTTAAAAAGAAAAATTTTTTACAAACAGTTAGATGGCGATTCCAAAAATGTTTATTAAAATTGTTATAAACTTATTTGTTACACAATAAAATTTCTAAAGTAATGTAATGGGTGCAATAAAATGAAATGGAAGTGCTAAGTCTTCCAGCAAATAATACAAGAAAATAAACCCTATCTATGTACTAATGCTATGTTTCTATAGTGTGGAAAACATGATATACTGTAAATGGAGATTACGTGATTGATTTATTATGCTCTTTCATCCTTTACTTACGTGCGAGGGAATGTAGTTGCATTAAATCAGGTTACGCTGATATAATTAGATTAGGAAAGGAGACACTAGAAATAGTTGATGAATTTTGCTATTTAGACAGAAAAATAACTGACGATGGCCAAATTAGACAGGATATAAAATGCAGGTAGATGACTGCAAGAAAAGCATTTCTGAGAGGCGGAATTCGTCAACGTCTAATATAAATCTAAATGTCAGGAAGTCTTTTCTGAAGGTATTTGTCTTGAGCGTAACCTTGCACAGAAGTGAAAGTGGACGATAAGCAGTTCAGATAAGAGAATATAAACTTTTGAGCTGCGGTGCTACAGAATAATGTTCAAAATTAGATACTAGATCTAATAAGTAATGACAAGGTACCGAATCCAATTGAGGAAAAAAGGAATTTATGGCACAATTTTAACGGGGTTTTCACAGGTAATTTGAGCGTAGCTTGGGGCAACGTATAGGCTTTATTTCATCAAAATCTGATAACAGAACAACGGATATCATAGTTTAAAGTCTTATAAATGCGAAAGTAGTTCTGACTTAATCGCTGAATCAATTTCGATGAAATTTGGTGTGATGATATGTTGAACCATGAGGAAGAACGTAGGCTACTTCAGAAATTAAAAACAAATGGACATCAGAGAGAGTGAAGTAGGGTGTGGAACATCACTTTTTACATCAGTGAACATAAATCATATTAAAAAATTATTCAATTTGATGCATGATGTGCGCATTTTATAATATATATCTCCATCAGTTGCACAATGTTCCTGCCTATACCACTGTGCATGCACGGTTTGGAAGCGAAGCTGCGGATGCCACATCATTGTGTATTGGGGCGGGTAGGGGGGGGGGGCAGGGTGCAGCTCACAAGCTATGCTTATCCACACAGGCAGACGTGAGGGCAGCTGACATTATTGCATGTACAGTAGCTTACTTGCTCTCCATCGCTTATAGTCGTAACAAGACACCTGTTACGTGAGCACAGTCAGTATGCAAAATAAACCAAATACGGAACTCTAGACGGATAATGGTCATTCTCTTTTTTTTTTTTTTTTTTTTTGGAACAAGTATCCCTGTGTTGATGCTCCATACCACCTGGCACCTTGTTATGGTATGCCACTGAGTATACAACACAACCACGTCCGGTTTGCGTATCCAGTAAATGGAACAGCAGGCATTATATTCGTAATGCACAAAGGCCATTGGCTACCCCCTGTTTTCGAGATCTGCATGATGTTAACTTTCAGCAAGATAACGGAAGATCGCACGTTGCCCATACTGTCCTGGACAACCTCTGAACGGGAGTGAGGGACTGTTGCCCTGGCCACGAAGTCCTCCAATTCTCTCACCTTTTGAAAACATCTGGTCATGGGTTGGCGAGAGAATGTATGAACACCACTCGCCAGCCACTACAACTGACGAACTCTTGGAGGCCAAGCCAGGTTAGAGCTATTGTTTCTGCCAGAGACGGAAGCCCAGTGTTCTAAATTTCGTATCCCTTACACCCCAAAAGCACCTAAAAATTTAACCAAGTGTTCTCTGTATACAGAGAAATTTCGTTATTTGTATCCTTCCTGGTATAGTAGTTTCAATGGCCAACAGTTTGGTTCAAGAATGAAGAATAGTCGCGCACTAACGTGCTACGTCAAATTGTTTCTCATTAATGAGATTAGTTTCGGATTCTCTCTCTCTCTCTCTGTGTGTGTGTGTGTGTGTGTGTGTGTGTGTGTGTGTGTGTGTGGTATGTTTGTGTTTGTCATGTAGTGCACAGGAAAACAGAGCCCACTGGTTCACCTACTCTGAGTTTCAATCTGAGGTCCAGAGACGATGTTTGCACTCATTGCCCTTGGCACTTGCTTGCAGTTCGAAAACGCAAAGGTTTAGTTGTACAGGTACTTACAGATAACAGACATTAATATACTGACAGATAAAAACTATTACATTCTTTCAGGGGCTTACAATTCACCCAAGATTTATTGTAGCAACAGTGCATATCGGTTACACGAAACGATTACATTTAAAGATCAATAGCACAACCTGTTCTGTGGTATCAGACATCGAGACATGCTGTTGTTGTTGTGGTCTTCAGTCCTGAGACTGGTTTGATGCAGCTCTCCATGCTACTCTATCCTGTGCAAGCTTTTTCATCTCCCCGTACCTACTGCAACCTACATACTTCTGAATCTGCTTAGTGTATTCATCTCTTGGTCTCCCTCTACGATTTTTACACTCCACGCTGCCCTCCAATACTAAATTGGTGATCCCTTGATGCCTCAGAACATGTCCCACCAACCGATCCCTTCTTCTGATCAAGTTGTGCCACAAACTTCTCTTCTCCCCAATCCTATTCAATACTTCCTCATTAGTTATGTGATCTACCCATCTAATCTTCAGCATTCTTCTGTAGCACCACATTTCGAAAGCTTCTATTCTCTTCTTGTCCAAACTATTTATTGTCCATGTTTCACTTCCATACATGGCTACACTCCATACGAATACTTTCAGAAATGACTTCCTGACACTTAAATCAATACTGGATGTTAACAAATTTCTCTTCTTCAGAAACGCTTTCCTTGCCATTGCCAGCCTACATTTTATATCCTCTCTACTTCGACCATCATCAGTTATTTTGCTCCCCAAATAGCAAAACTCCTTTACTACTTTAAGTGCCTCATTTCCTAATCTAATTCCCTCAGCATCACCCGACGTAATTAGACTACATTCCATTATCCTTGTTTTGCTTTTGTTGATGTTCATCTTATATCCTCCTTTCAAGACACTGTCCATTCCATTCAACTGCTCTTCCAAGTCCTTTGCTGTCTCTGACAGAATTACAATGTCATCGGCGAACCTCAAAGTTTTTATTTCTTCTCCATGAATTTTAATACCTACTCCGAATTTTTCTTTTGTTTCCTTTACTGCTTGCTCAATATACAGATTGAACAACATCGGGGAGAGGCTACAACCCTGTCTTACTCCCTTCCCAACCACTGCTTCCCTTTCATGTCCCTCGACTCTTATAACTGCCATCTGGTTTCTGTACAAATTGTAAATAGCCTTTCGCTCCCTGTATTTTACCCCTGCCGCCTTTAGAATTTGAAAGAGAGTATTCCAGTCAACATTGTCAAAAGCTTTCTCTAAGTCTACAAATGCTAGAAACGTAGGTTTGCCTTTCCTTAATCTTTCTTCTAAGATAAGTCGTAAGGTCAGTATTGCCTCACGTGTTCCAGTGTTTCTACGGAATCCAAACTGATCTTCCCCGAGGTTGGCTTCTACTAGTTTTTCCATTCGTCTGTAAAGAATTCGTGTTAGTATTTTGCAGCTGTGACTTATTAAGCTGATAGTTCGGTAATTTTCACATCTGTCAACACCTGCTTTCTTTGGGATTGGAATTATTATATTCTTCTTGAAGTCTGAGGGTATTTCGCCTGTTTCATACATCTTGCTCACCAGATCGTAGAGTTTTGTCAGGACTGGCTCTCCCACCGCCGTCAGTAGTTCCAATGGAATATTGTCTACTCCGGGGGCCTTGTTTCGACTCAGGGCTTTCAGTGCTCTGTCAAACTCTTCACGCAGTATCATATCTCCCATTTCATCTTCATCTACATCCTCTTCCATTTCCATAATATTGTCCTCAAGTACATCGCCCTTGTATAGACCCTCTATATACTCCTTCCACCTTTCTGCTTTCCCTTCTTTGCCTAGAACTGGGTTTCCATCTGAGCTCTTGATATTCATACAAGTCGTTCTCTTATCTCCAAAGGTCTCTTTAATTTTCCTGTAGGCGGTATCTATCTTACCCCTAGTGAGATAGGCCTCTACATCCTTACATTTGTCCTCTAGCCATCCCTGCTTAGCCATTTTGCATTTCCTGTCGATCTCATTTTTGAGACGTTTGTATTCCTTTTTGCCTGTTTCACTTACTACATTTTTATATTTTCTCCTTTCATCAGCTAAATTCAATATTTCTTCTGTTACCCAAGGATTTCTACTAGCCCTCGTCTTTTTACCTACTTGATCCTCTGCTGCCTTCACTACTTCATCCCTCAAAGCTACCCATTCTTCTTCTACTGTATTTATTTCCCCCATTCCTGTCAATTGCTCCCTTATGCTCTCCCTGAATCTCTGTACAACCTCTGGTTCTTTTAGTTTATCCAGGTCCCATCTCCTTAAATTCCCACCTTTTTGCAGTTTCTTCAGTTTTAATCTACAGGTCATAACCAATAGATTGTGGTCAGAGTCCACATCTGCCCCTGGAAATGTCTTACAATTTAAAACCTGGTTCCTAAATCTCTGTCTTACCATTATATAATCTATCTGATACCTTTTAGTATCTCCAGGGTTCTTCCATGTATACAACCTTCTTTCATGATTCTTAAACCAAGTGTTAGTTATGATTATGATGTGCTCTGTGCAAAATTCTACCAGGCGGCTTCCTCTTTCATTTCTGTCCCCCGATCCATATTCACCTACTATGTTTCCTTCTCTCCCTTTTCCTACACTCGAATTCCAGTCACCCATGACTATTAAATTTTCGTCTCCCTTCACAATCTGAATAATTTCTTTTATTTCATCATACATTTCTTCAATTTCTTCGTCATCTGCAGAGCTAGTTGGCATATAAACTTGTACTACTGTAGTAGGTGTGGGCTTCGTATCTATCTTGGCCACAATAATACGTTCACTATGCTGTTTGTAGTAGCTTACCCGCATTCCTATTTTCCTATTCATTATTAAACCTACTCCTGCATTACCCCTATTTGATTTTGTGTTTATAACCCTGTAGTCACCTGACCAGAAGTCTTGTTCCTCCTGCCACCGAAATTCACTAATTCCCACTATATCTAACTTCAACCTATCCATTTCCCTTTTTAAATTTTCTAACCTACCTGCCCGATTAAGGGATCTGACATTCCACGCTCCGATCCGTAGAACGCCAGTTTTCTTCCTCCTGATAACGACATCCTCTTGAGTAGTCCCCGCCCGGAGATCCGAATGGGGGACTATTTTACCTCCGGAATATTTTACCCAAGAGGACGCCATCATCATGTAATCATACAGTAAAGCTGCATGCCCTCGGGAAAAATTACGGCTGTAGTTTCCCCTTGCTTTCAGCCGTTCGCAGTACTAGCACAGCAAGGCCGTTTTGGTTATTGTTACAAGGCCAGATCAGTCAATCATCCAGACTGTTGCCCTTGCAACTACTGAAAAGGCTGCTGCCCCTCTTCAGGAACCACACGTTTGTCTGGCCTCTCAACAGATACTCCTCCGTTGTGGTTGCACCTACGGTACGGCTATCTGTATCGCTGAGGCACGCAAGCCTCCCCACCAACAGCAAGGTCCATGGTTCATGGGGGGGGCGAGACATGCTGAAAACCCATATTAGTGCTTGGTGCACCCTCCACAGGCAGCAATGCAGGCGCTCACTGTCGCATCCAGCCGATCGTACTGATTGCGAATGCTGTCCTGGGATATGTTATGCCACACCCACTTGACCTGTTCATGTAGTTCTGAAAGAGTTATTGGTTGACGAGTCGCACGAGTCACTTCTCATCCTATGATACCCCGCACGTGCTCGATAGGAGACAAGCCCGGGGATGCTGCTGGCCAGGGAAGTTGGTGCACGTCTTGCACAGTACGTTGCGTTTCATGGGCAGAATGTAGGCGAGCATTATCCTGTTGCAAGAACGGAAAAAGAACGAGTCTAACAACCGTCAGCACGTACCGAGCGCTGGTTAGTGTCTCCTCCAAAAACACCAAAAACGCAGTTTTTCGTAACAACCAACTTGTTCCTTACAATTGTTTTCGTGCGAGATCTTCTATTTGCTGTAGCAACCGAACTTACGATGAGATTTACAACCTATGTGTCAGTATATAAAAACAGTCTGCGAAATGTACTTAGCGCCCATCACGCCGTTGTACCACACACACAGCTGCCCTCCCATCATATATACGCGTAATTTTCTTTAGTGAAGTTTTTAGACATGGAGTTCGGGTTAAGTTTATTACGGGTACGTGAGTCGTTCAGGCAAAACCAGGCCGACTTTCAAGCGTTGAGAGGTGGGGACTTGAAATGCCTATCTGTTAACTTAGAAAGGCTCACCTGAATAAACCGCGTTAATGATCTTTACGATCTAGTACTTACGGAGCCCCTTAGTAGATCCAAAACCAATTTCACAGCATCGAACCTATGCTGCATACTCTGATAGCAAAATATCGATAAAAGACGTAACTTCAAGTGTACTCCAAGGAATTTTGTTGGGACACTTGCGTTCCTATTGTATCTTAAGGATATGACAGACAAAATATTATTACTAACTTCAGTCTTTTCACAGATGATACAGATATCTATAACGATGTATTATCTGAAACAAGATGCACATATATTCAGTCACACTTAGATAAGATTTTAATGTGAGGTAAACATTGGGAATTTGCTTTAAATTCTCAAAAATGATGAACTGTACACTTCACGAACCATAGTATGTCATGACTACAATATCAACGAGTCACAGATGGAGTCAGCCAATTCATAAAAGAACACAGATGTAAAAATTTATGGGAATGTTTACTTCGTTAACATGTTCTATTGATAATTTGACATTTCTTTTATCAAAATGATATGTAACGTGTCAATTTACAGTAGATGTATACATACTTAATGTTTACATTAATTAATAAATTAACATTTTAGTCCTTCTCGTACACTCATGCAACTATGTTTGAGAACTATTTTATTTTTATTTCTTCAGACTACCAGTTTTTAAATAGAAATCCATCCATGGAACGAAAGTGTTGTGCAGGAGAAATGATTTTAAATTAGATATAAAACTTGCTTTGCTACCTGTCAGGTATATTAGGTTATTGGGCGAATAATCAAAAAATTTTGTAGCTACGTATTGAACTCCGTTCCGATCCACTGCCTGCCCCACAAAATTATTGCATAACACGTCATTGAGTGGGACTGTGCAACATATGTCAGGAGGTTTATTTGTTAGTTTCCAAGAATAGCAATTATACAAAAAGCAAAAGTAGCTTAACTTAATTTTTTGAGAATCTCATGAATACGCTTCTTCCAGTTCAAGTTTTCATCATTATGTATACCGAAAAAATCTGGAGCATTCTGCTCCATTTACTGACTTCTGTTCACGTGATCTATAAATTGTTGGTATGACTGTTTGTTGTACGGAAATGAACACACTGTGTTTTTTGAAAATTTAGGGAGAGTTCATTTTCTGAGAACACCTTTGGAATACCATTTCTAATCTCTTCCTTTGGTTTGTCTCTGGTGGAATTTATTAGAAAGTCATTCACATAGATAAGGACTAGAAGTGGACCCAAAACTGAGCCCAATGCGACTCACTTTGTGACCTCTCCCCGGTCACTAAAAATTTCTAATTTTCTGATATTGTTTGAATTACTCAGCACAATCTACTTCGTTCTGTTTGTTGAGTATGATTCAAACCAGCTGTGTATAAAGCCATCAATTCCATAAAACTTCAGTTTTTCCAAGAGAGTAGCGTATGTATACAATCAAACGCATTCGGAATATCACAAAAATACTACCTGAGGATACTTTATCATTTAAGATATGTGCTATTTGATGGATGAATTTATGGATAGCATTCTCAGTCGATCAACACTTCTGGAAACCAAACTGTGATATGCTAAACAAACTGTTTCCATCTGAATACGAGCCTACTCTTGAGTTCATAAACTTTTCGAATATTTTGGAAAAAGATGTCCATAAGGAAACTGGACGATAATTGATTAAATCCATCTTTTCACCTTTTATTATGAAAAGGTTTAACAGTTTGCATATTTTAATCTGTTTGCTAGTGATGCACTGCATATATTGCACTTTTTCATCCTCATAATCTGTGATTAGTCAAACCAGAAATCTCACCGAAGTGTTACGGCAGATGGGACCTTCTAGGGAAATGCAGGTTGCGTTACAGTTGCTGGGTCGTATTTTCGCCCTCATTTTCGGTGAATTGTGGAGCAGAGTATCGATAGTTGCGTTATTCTGCCACTGACCAGTTGGAGAACTGTCGCAGGGTCCACAGTGTGATGTTTCTTATTGCTACAATAGTTTAATATCGCTGTCGTTTCTCTCTCAAGACAATATCATCAAATTTGGTGCTTTCCGAATGCAGAAAAAATTTAAGTGGTAACTCGGACTCTAAGTACCTTACCGTGTGCAGTCAGTGCCGCTTAGCACTATGCTCTACGGCTAATCGTGAACAGTAAAATCAGTTTTTTTTTCTTTGGCTTATTCAGATATCTCTTCTGAATATTTTGGTAAAAAGCAGTGCTCGAAAAATCGCGGCTCGCGACCCATATGTGGCGCTTTGCTCCCTTTGGTGTGGCTCTTCCACAAAATGCCACAAACTACCATGCGCGGAAGCGCACGTAGGATGCCGTTGAAACTTCATGACACATGTGTGAAAGATCAGAATTGTAGTTAAAATCCGCACGCAGATCTTCTGCTGCATTACCAAGTGAAACCAGCTGTGTGTAAAGCTATCATTTCCCTAAAACGTTTGTTTCTCTAAGAGAGTAACATGATCTATGCCTTGGAAATACCACAAAAAATATACTAGCTGAGGACATTTTATCATTTAAGGCTTGTACTACTTGATGAGCGAATTTGTGGATAGCATTCTTACATGATCAACCCTTCTGGAAACCATACTGTCGCATGCTAGGTAAAACGTTTCCACTTCAGTGTCGATTACCAAGAGAAAATTTCTTTAAGCGTTTCCCTGCCTTATCAGAAGAAATTAAAACGCTCCTCCTTGTGAAGAATGTTGACTATGCAGAACTAACGAACGGTTAGTGGATCCAAGAGCAATAGTCGTTGTGTCTCACCTAAATCAGCTAAATCGAAAGCTATGGGGGAAAGGAAACAATTTTTACGACGTTAGAAGGCGTTATTTTTTCGAAAAGAAATTATCTCTTTTTTGCTCGGTTTTTGTGAATTAAACTTTGATTCCCTTTCCAAGGAAAGAAGGGAGATCACCGTTAAACGTCCCGCCGATAGCGCGGTCATTAATGACAACACAACGTCGGATTGCGAAAGGATAGAGAATTAAATCGGCCGTGCCCTTTTTCGGGGAACCATCACGGCATCTTCCAGGAGCGATTTAGGGAGATCACTGAAAACCTAAATCCGTATGGACGGACAGGGGATTTGAACCATCGTCCTCTCCAATGCGAGTCCAGTGGGCAACACCTTGTTCGGTTCGCTTTACAAGCCTGTTGAAACATCGCCAATAAAATAACTCTGATTTCACATCTGCCACTTCAAAACAACACTTTTAAAGATGGGGAAAGCTTATATCATTAGATTTCAAAAATTGAGAAAGGGTAGAGTACCGTCAGATTTTGACATAGAAGTTACGGTAAAAGGATTAAATTTTTGTCCCTTTAATATTAGAGGGAACTTTGAAATACAGTTTCTGGATGATTTAAAAACAAAAAATTGTGAGGTTCGAAATTTGAACGTCTTTGTGCTGATATTGAAATATTTGAGAAAAACAAAATGTGAACTTGGTTCACAACACTTGTTGACTGCTTTGAAAGACTTGAGGAAGGACGCCCTGCTGACTTTTATCATCTGGAACAGTATTCCTAACTCAATAACCAGCTGACAAAACCTAGCATTTGCTTATTCGGGTGTACATATTCCTGTAAACAACCATTTTCAAGCATGAACCTGAACAGTAAATTGAGAAGTGATCTTTTGCTGAGAACCGTTACTCGTGTGTAAAATTAAAAGCAACATACCTACTTGACTTACCCAAACTTTATAATGATATGTAACGCCATTGCTCACATTGCTCACATTGAGAACCGCCTCGTGGAGATAACAACTTGGACCTACTGATAACAAACAGACCCGAACTTTTCGACTCTGTGTCTGCAGAACAGGAAATCAGTGATCATAAGGCCGTTGCAGCACCCCTGAATATGGAAGTTAATAGGAATATAAAAAAAGAGAGGAAGATTTATCTGTTTAGCAAGAGTAATAGAAGGCAGATTTCAGACTACCTAACAGATCAAAACGAAAATTTCTGTTCCAACACTGACAATGTTGAGTGTTTATGGAAAAAGTTCAAGGCAATCGTAAAATGCGTTTTAGACAGGTACGTGAGGGAAAAACCCACCGTGGTACAACAACAAAGTTAGGAAACTACTGCGAAAGCAAAGAGAGCTTCACTCCAAGTTTAAACGCAGCCAAAACCTCTCAGACAAACAGAAGCTAAACGATGTCAAAGTTAGCGTAAGGAGGGCTATGCGTGAAGCGTTCAGTGAATTCGAAAGTAAAATTCTATGTACCGACTTGACAGAAAATCCCAGGAAGTTCTGGTCTTACGTTAAATCAGTAAGTGGCTCGAAACAGCATATCCAGACACTCCGGGATGATGAAGGCATTGAAACAGAGGATGACACGCGTAAAGCTGAAATACTAAACACCTTTTTCCAAAGCTGTATAATACAGAGGAAGACCGCACTGCAGTTCCTTCTCTAAATCCTCGCACAAACGAAAAAATGGCTGACATCGAAATAAGTGTCCAAGGAATAGAAAAGCAATTGGAATCACTCAACAGAGGAAAGTCCACTGGACCCGACGGGATACCAATTCGATTCTACACAGAGTACGCGAAAGAACTTGCCCCCCTTCTAACAGCCGTGTACCGCAAGTCTCTAGAGGAACAGAAGGTTCCAAATGATTGGAAAAGAGCACAGGTAGTCCCAGTCTTCAAGAAGGGTCGTCGAGCAGATGCGCAAAACTATAGACCTATATCTCTGACGTCGATCTGTTGTAGAATTCTAGAACATGTTTTTTGCTCGACTATCATGTCGTTTTTGGAAACCCAGAATCTACTATGTAGGAATCAACATGGATTCCGGAAACAGCGATCGTGTGAGACCCACTCGATTTATTTGTTCATGAGACCCAGAAAATATTAGATACAGGCTCCCAGGTAGATGCTATTTTTCTTGACTTCCGGAAGGCGTTCGATACAGTTCCGCACTGTCGCCTGATAAACAAAGTAAGAGCCTACGGAATATCAGACCTGCTGTGTGGCTGGATTGAAGAGTTTTTAGCAAACAGAACACAGCATGTTGTTATCAATGCAGAGACGTCTACAGACGTTAAAGTAACCTCTGCCGTGCCACAGGGGAGTGTTATGGGACCATTGATATTCACAATATATATAAATGACCTAGTAGATAGTGTCGGAAGTTCCATGCGGCTTTTCGCGGATGATGCTGTAGTATACAGAGAAGTTGCAGCATTAGAAAATTGCAGCGAAATGCGGGAAGATCTGCAGCGGATAGGCACTTGGCGCAGGGAGTGGCAACTGACCCTTAACATAGACAAATGTAATGTATTGCGAATACATAGAAAGAAGGATCCTTTATTGTATGATTATATGATAGCGGAACAAACACTGGTAGCAGTTACTTCTGTCAAATATCTGGGAGTATGCGTACGGAACGATTTGAAGTGGAATGATCATATAAAATTAATTGTTGGTAAGGCGAGTGTCAGGTTGAGATTCATTGGGAGAGTCCTTAGAAAATGTAGTCCATCAACAAAGGAGGTGGCTTACAAAACACTCGTTCGACCTATACTTGAGTATTGCTCATCAGTGTGGGATCCGTACCAGATCGGGTTGACGGAGGAGATAGAGAAGATCCAAAGAAGAGCGGCGCGTTTCGTCACAGGGTTATTTGGTAACCGTGATAGCGTTACGGAGATGTTTAACAAACTCAAGTGGCAGACTCTGCAAGAGAGGCGCTCTGCATCGCGGTGTAGCTTGCTCGCCAGGTTTCGAGAGGGTGCGTTTCTGGATGAGGTATCGAATATATTGCTTCCCCCTACTTATACCTCACGAGAAGATCACGAATGTAAAATTAGAGAGATTAGAGCGCGCACGGAGGCTTTCAGACAGTCGTTCTTCCCGCGAACCATACGCGACTGGAACAGGAAAGGGAGGTAATGACAGTGGCACGTAAAGTGCCCTCCGCCACACACCGTTGGGTGGCTTGCGGAGTATAAATGTAGATGTAGATGTAGATTAGTATTTGTCACTTATTGTCAAGATTTAATTTTATGGATACAGTACAATTTAAATTATGTCAATAAATAATATTGTTATTGACTATTGTATCACGTTTTATTCAACGTACGAGGGTCACTCCAAAAGAAATTCACACTATTTTTTTAAAAAAAATCAGTTTTCATTCTGCATGTGTGAAAGTTTTACAGTTTGTAGATACATCCTTCCCGTTTGTTTTCAAACCTAGTCCAACCTGTTCCCATGAGTGGCGCCTTCACAGCATGTCTTCAAGATGGCTGCTGAAAACGAGACAGTGGGTGTGGTGTCACCGCCAGACACCACACTTGCTAGGTGGTAGCCTTTTAAATCGGCCGCGGTCCGCTAGTATACGACGGACCCGCGTGTCGCCACTGTCAGTAATTGCAGACCGAGCGCCGTCACACGGCAGGTCTAGAGAGACGTACTAGCACTCGACCCAGTTGTACAGCCGACGTTGCTAGCCATGGTTCACTGAGAATTACGCTCTCATTTGCCGAGACGATAGTTAGCATAGCCTTCAGCTAAGTCCATTGCTACGACCTAGCAAGGCGCCATTTATTCTTTGCTATGTATCTCATGAAGCATGTATAGTAACAAGACCAATGTTCACCAATTGGGGATTAAAGTTAAGTATTCCAGCAGCTACGTACTTTTCTTTATAGCATTCATTACGTATCCTGTTTCAGACCTCACGCCAGCCTGCTTGAGTTTAAGCGCGTGCCTTTCGGTTACCCGTCACTGTGGACTGGCTGTCTTGTCAGTCCACAACAGTGGGAAACATCCACAAGAGATTGAAAAATGTGTATGGAGATGCTGCTACCGATCGCAGTGTAGTTAATCGCTGGGCAAGCAGGTTACGTGATGAAAGCAGGCACGGCAATATTAAGGATTGTCCTCGCAGCGGCGGGCCTCGTACTGCACCCACTCCAGACAATGTGCAGAGAGTTAACGAATTGGTGACTGCTGACAGACGCATCACAGTGAACGAATTGTCACGTACGTTGGGATAGGGGAAGGAAATGTTTGCAGAATACTGTAAGTGTTGGCGTTAAAAAAGGTTTGTGCCAGGTGGATTCCCAAGATGTTGACAGTGGCTCACAAAGAAACAAGAAAAACCGTATACAGTGAACTTTTGGAACAGTACGAGAATGGTGGAGATGAATTTCTTGGAAGAATTGTGACAGGTGATGAAACAAGGCTCCATCATTTTTCACCAGAGACGAAGAGGCAATCAATGGAGTGGCATCATGCAAATTCACCCAAAAAAAAAAAAAATTCAAAACCACACCTTCTGCTGGAAAAGTTATGGCTACGGTGTTTTTCGATTCGAAGGACTCTTGCTTGTGGATATCATGCCGAGTGGAACCACCATACATTCTGATGCATATGTGACGACACTGAAGAAACTTCAAGCTCGACTGAGTCGTGTTCGACCACATCGGCAAAAGCAGGATGTTTTGCTGTTGCACGACAATGCACGGCCACATGTCAGTCAAAAAACCATGGAAGCGATCAGAAAACTCGGATGGACAACACTGAAACAGCCGCCTTACGGTCCTGACCTGTCTCCAAGTGACTATCATCTCATTGGGAAACTGAAAAACTCTCTTCGTGAACTAGGTTTGAACATGATGACTCCCTTGTGCACGCTGCCAAACAGTGGTTCCAACAGGTTGGTCCAGAATTTTACCGTGCGGGTATACAGGCACTGGTTCCAAGACGGCGTAAGGCAGTTAAGTGGGATGGAAATTATGTGGAGAAATGAAAATATTGTTCCTAAAGGATATATCTACACACTGTAAAACTTTCAATCATGTAGAATAAAAGATGGATTTTTAAAAAAATAGTGTGCATTCTTTTGGAGTGACCCTCGTAGCCGGCCGCGGTGGTCTCGCGGTTCTAGGCGCTCAGTCCGGAACCGCGCGACTGCTGCGGTCGCAGGTTCGAATCCTGCCTCGGGCATTGGTGTGTGTGATGTCCTTAGGTTAGTTAGGTTTAATTAGTTCTAAGTTCTAGGCGACTGATGACCTCAGAAGTTAAGTCGCATAGTGCTCAGAGCCATTTGAACCATTTTTTGACCCTCGTAGATATAAGACTTAAAATTTTACTGAAAGTTTGTGAAGCTAATTTTCGGGAGCGTCGAAGAATTTTGAGAAAGATATGTTGAGATGGTTTGGACATAGGGAAAAGATGAACGAAAGAAGGGAGACGAAGCAAGCATAGAAAACGATTGTGGATAGGAGATTTAGAAGGGGTCGGCCTCTGGAACGTTCCTTAATCAGACAGACAATTTTTTCGTCAAAGACCAGCTTAGGAGTACCCTAATTAAGTTAATAACGATGTATCTACGTATATAAGTTGAAATAATTTGATTCTTCTAAGCAATTTCGGTCGTTGTACTGTTGACGTTTGGCTCTGTTGACTATTGAATTCGCCGACCATTTGCATAAGGGACCCGTGGTCATAATCTTGTATTTCCTTCGTTTTTAACCTCCTTTTATTTTTGTATCTGTACTGCACTGTAAATACCTGTACAACAGTAGAAATGACGACGTTGTGTACTGTGTGACTTTTGTGAAAAAACAAACATGTTCCCCACACTCACGGTGCTTGCTGTTGACAGCAGTAACGCCCAAATTACTCTTCGTCCTCAAGCTTGCATTCAGTACTACTCTGTTCTGTCTCGGGCTTGTTTCTCCGGCAGTGTCAGTTATATGCTAACAGTGATACAGGGCAGTGTTTACAGGTTTTTCCTATGAAGAGTATGTCGGTATGCACCTCGCATATGGGTTCACTCAATGCAGTGGACGAGAGGCAGTACAACGCTATCCTGGGATGCTTCTGCATCATCGGCAATCGAAGTGATATAAATGTACGTGTTTCGTAAAACCTGTTGCATTACTGTGTGTTTGGTGATTACGTATTACAGGCATTTGCACTGTTGTGAAGTTATTTTCACAGAAACAAAGCTAACAGGTTGACAAAGCAGATAAATCATAATTATCCTATTACTTTATAACGAGCCACTAGAGACCACGGCACCCTGAATCCAAAATACTCCGTAAATATCCCTGAACAGTTTTGGTATTTGTGAGTGGTGTTCGGGCTGATCCTGTATGAAAGATGTAACAGAACGTCACTGACGAACTGCAACGGTTTATAGAGGCTGTCTTCAGGAACAAGCTGAGAAGAGGAACCCATGTTCGAAAGAGTTACTTAGCGACAGTGCGGAATTTCGAAGTTATAAAGTGAACGTCTGCCGCTGGGTCACCTCTTAGCCAGCGAACGTCACATTAGCGCTGTGACAGACTGTAACCAATAGTGTTGTGACTGACGTGGACGCATTCGAAGTCATCTAACAGTGAATTCTGCGAACCCATTGGTGGAAGCTGCATATACAGTCTCATAACGTACAATCTCACGTTTGCGGGCTGGCTCAGTGATTAGACAACGAACGCCTGTTCGGGAGAACGGCGTTTTTAACCACCGTCCGCCCATCCAGAATTAGATTTTCTGTGACTTCCCTAAATCGCTTAAGGTAAACACTGTTGAAATCTGGTTTCGCAGGACAGAGCGGATGAGGTTGTGGAAAGGGCCCAAGACCAGTTACTGTTTATTGCTTTTAAAACACAAACAAATTCCTCTTTAAAACAACAAGAATCAATTCAGGCTGAGGGCCCAAATAACTTCTCAGTAACAAAGGGTTTAAATAATTCATTTTAAAACACTAATGATTTAGACAAACGGCTGAAGGCCTTACTTAAGTAAAATTAAAATATCTTCTAGATTGAAAGCCCAAATAATATTTCGAAATAATAAAAGGCAACCTTTAAAGACAAGCATTTACACAATACAACAGGAAGCCATCTTAAGAAAAATTGAAATATCTTGACGGCTGCAGGCCCAAACAATTATTCAAAATAGTTAAAGACAAACCTTAAGATAAGCATTTGCACAGTACGACTGAAAGCCATTTTAAAAATTCAAGATAATTAAAGAGAAACCTTAAAGACAGGAATTTACACATTGCAGCTGAAAGCCACAAATTTTAAAACAAACGCGGCTGAAGGCCTAAATTCAGAGCAAACCAGAACTTTAAATAAAACGCGGCTGAAGGCCTAATCTTAAAATACTTCACATAAGGTTCGTCTGAAGGCCATAAACTGAACATAGACAAAATTAATGCACGGCTGAAGACCTGGCACAGTACTTGCGACAAAAGAAAATCACAATCTCAAACAACAGAACAGTGGTGCTCAGAAGGGTTCCAAGGGTCGGCCTGGGGAGGAAACTAACATAAGTTTAGGTGAGACACGCAGCCAAACGTAATACTAAATAATCGGATGGCAACACGACCTAGGGTCGGCTGAAGGACCAACCAACAACCTAATCAATTCCCTTCACCCGACCAACGGCACGACAACCGAAAATATCAGCGAGGACGAAGATACCAGCAGCACTACGTCTTCAAATATTGGCGTCTAAATACAACAAAGGCGCAATAACTACTCAAAAATATGAACAAACACAAAGTTGTCGAACTACAAGCCGTCCCGGACAGCATCAACACAGCGAGGAAACACACACTCGCTGCTCTGTCGCAACTGACCGACTGCCCACTCCAGTACGCAGACAGCATTCATCTGCTCAGTGGAAATCACAGAAGCTACACACAGTTCCACGTAAACACTTGCACCAAGAACTCCGACAATCCTAAAACCAATCACCGTGGAACAACAGGGAGAAAATGACAAGTCGACACACACACACACACACACACACACACACACACACACACACACAGAGAGAGAGAGAGAGAGAGAGTTTCCGTAAGTGGTCGGCGACCAGATAAGCGACGTCCGAGTTGACGACCGACCGAAGGACCAACGGAGGTCGTCTCCACTCAAATTATGAGTGTCGGCAACGGTCGGGCGAGTCTTGGTTGTCCGGAGCTCACTACAGCTCCCACCCGACTCAACTCGTTGTCCGTTTGGAACTCAAGAGACACGGTACCCAGGTACACTGGCTCGGACCCGCCCACTCTTGACAATCGACGACGACATCTCTGCACGAGGAAGGAACCGACCCACGTCCGACAAGATGACCAACTGGCGAGGCCCAGAAACGGTCAAAAGACCAAATACACGTCGCCCAATGAGACGACCAACCGAACGACTAACCGACGGTCGTTGCTGCTCCAATCTCC
This sequence comes from Schistocerca piceifrons, assembly GCF_021461385.2. Lineage (NCBI taxonomy): Eukaryota > Metazoa > Arthropoda > Insecta > Orthoptera > Acrididae > Schistocerca > Schistocerca piceifrons. The sequence continues at coordinate 260,585,700 of NC_060145.1, read as the reverse complement.
TTCCATCGGACATTTCATGTGTGTGTGGCCAGCGGTTGCCAGATACTGGCTGACCGCGCCTCACTGGTGCTCCGTCCCCGACTGAGCTCCAGACACACGACGACCCGGAAATAATAGCGGTCGCTCCAGAGATGGTACGACAGCGCCCTTATCGATAAGCGCTGCTGCTGCCATTCACAGGCAAGCAAACCAGCAACCTAGAGACGCCAGTAAATCGAATTAAAAGAAAAGCGAGGCGACAGAACAAAAAAGAAAACGAGATGACGAGCAATAAACAGCATAACCGCGAGCCGCGCAGGGCTCATCTGCGACGGTTCCTTTGGAAAGCGTAGGACCTACTTCCCTCCGCATCCTTTCCCAATCCGATCTTGAACTCTGTCACTAATGACCTCGTTGCGACGTGACGTAAAACTAATCTTCCTTATTTCCTTCCTCCGCAGTCGTATCTCAATGCACTTTCGCTAGAAAACGTCGTATCCGGATGCAATTCCACCTGTGAAAATAGGTTTGATGACCAGTGGCGCGTTATCTCGGAACGCTGAAACGCTCTTAGCTAGGATGTATACACAGGCCATTTAGTTATTCTGTGCTAAAAGTGTTCAGTAGTTACAAGTAAAGCATAAGAGCCTCGTTTGCTTTTTGTTGGTCAACGCAAAAACCCGATTTCAGTGTTGCGCTGAAGACAGCTGCATCGTGTAACTCGTCAGTAAAACCGGTCTGGTGGCGTGAAGAGGCTCATCGGTTTCTGCCAACCCCACCTGTTTCTTGACTGTAGTGCAGCTGTCTGCTCGAAATATGTGGGGCAGCCACATGTTACACGGTAGTATGAGGTCACTAAATATTAGAACGTGCATCTGTTGTGTACAGAATCTTTATACGTTATTTCTTTTATTTTATCCCTTTTTTACAGTGGCCGAAACTGGCGCCGTCCAACAAGAACATTCATATCCGAGAAGTGTGTCTCAGATCTCTTGGCACAATTCTTAAGTGACTGATTGGTACATCGCTTTTTATTTCTCACCTATGAGGTATTGTAGATTTGAACGGCAGAAGACTTAGGGAAGTGCTGGGAGACCTGCAGAGGATCGACAAGTGGTGATCTGACTACGGTTAAACAAGTTTATATCAAAAATTTTACCATTTTAATGCATCAATATGAGAAGAAATATAAAATCAGTCTGTCTTAAAAACAGGGTTTAATCTGAAAGTGATCATTGTTAGTCAGTGTCGTTTATGACCCAAATGAAGAAAGTCATGTTACTGACAGAGTTGAGTTCAATAATGCTACGAACGTCACTTCGTGCACAAGTTAATGTTTTTTCATAAACCTGTTAAGACCAGGGCCTGTGGAGGAGACACACCCAATTTACTACGACAAAAATCGAGATAAGCACGTTTCTTTACTGTTGATCACAGTTACTTTTCCCTCTTTAAAACATTATACGTTTGTTCGTCAGTTGATACTGACAGAAATGACAAAAAATTCAGTTATCTATAGTTCATTATCTTGTTCGAAGCCCTATGTAGGTACGGTCGCAGGTTCGAATCCTCCCTCGGGCATGGATGTGTGTGATGTCCTTAGGTTAGTTAGGTTTAAGTAGTTCTAAGTTCTAGGGGACTAATGACCACAGCAGTTGAGTCCCATAGTGCTCAGAGCCATTTGAACCAGCCCTATGTAGGCTAACTAAAGCTTGTCTTTCATGTATTACATTTTTTCTGTGAAAGCTGAAAAGAAAATGATAACTACATTATTATAAAGAATTTGTTTTGACAGCTGCCAAATGGCTCTCTTCGACCATGATTTTTGAAAATAATTTCTTCAAATAAGTAAATACAAATTAGGTGGCGACCTTCACTCACTCCATCGGCATTCGTGTTCTTCCTCTACTGTAATTTGTAAAAAACACTTACTAACCAATATTATAACATAGAAGCAAACTGAAAAGCTTTTTTTTTTCTTGTTTCAAACATTGATTAAAAACACTTTAGCGAAAACATGTTTTTATAGAGAAATTGTATCAAACACTTTTTAAGACGTGGAAACACCTAGCTTTAAACACTCCTGTTATTCATAACTGTAGGACCGACCGACAAAAAGGTTCCTGAAAATAGTGGGTCTAACTGTTTTAACAGATCGCTGAAAAGTGGATCATTTGCTCATGTAGATTATTGTCACTGAACCTTAGTATTCATATGAAAGGCAACATCGTTTGTACCGTTTTCCGAGCGTTATCGTTACGTACCTTCTCAATTTCTATATTTATATGATCACTAAGAGAATTCTTGTTAGTGAACTGAGTTTAGCTTCCTTTCACAAAAGATTAACATCTCTCTGCGACGTTTGTTTCGACATGCCAGAAGGCCAATTAACACACACATTATACCCGCGCAGAGTGGCCGCGTGGTTTGAGGCGCCATGTCACGGATTGCGAGGCCCCTCCCGCCAGAGGTTCAAGTCCTCCCTCTGGCATGGGTTTGTATGTTGTTCTTAGTATAGCATTTTGAGTTCGTTAAGTAGGCTAGGGACCGATGACCTCAGCAGTTTGATCTCTTAGGAATTCGCGTACACACACACACACACACACACACACATTATAAAAGTTTTGGTACAGATTTATTTTAAACACAATAACATACGTATGTGAGCTGCAGATTATCACGAATCTTTCTCAACTGACATACGTAAATTCGGCCGCTCTGGGTGGTAACTTCCCGAATGAAATTTGGCACTTTTGCGACACGCCTTTCAGTTAGGGGAATCCGGTGCATACTAACATATAATGCACTCAGTTCAAATCACAGTCTACATAAAGACTGATGCGTGCTTTAATATTGTCTATGCTCGGAATTAATTGTACAGAAAAAAATGTTATCTTATATAATAATGTTTTTTTTAGTTAAAAAGTTAACGTGAGAATTTAATTATCTCCACTTTTAAATGAGGATTGGTGAAGTTTTGACGGACTAATTTGTTCCACTTTGAGATCACGTAATTGATGAACGTTCACTACAACAGTAATTTTTTGGTAGTAGGACCTAGGCTGATCACATGTAATGGAATTCGATTTGAACTGTTCGTATCATTCTTCCATATACTTACCCATGGCTACTTCACACGGGAATGATATTCACGATGAAGGTGGGATACATGCAAATGCGAAAACGACATTTGATATGAAAAGCAGGTTCCTGGACACTGGTTTCAAATACATCGGACAGAGCGTATCCACTGCTGGTAGATGTGTGTGTGTGTTGATAACCGGCTCTGTGCACCTGAAAAATCTAGTAGTTACTCTGACTCGGCTAACTGAGGCCATTACCAAGGCTACAAGCGGCGTAACAAGGTACAGCGTGAACTGTCGTGGGGGTGACCAATTTTTCGTTTAGTGCGATTATGTCAGCGGATGTACGAGACTGAGCAGCCTCTTTGCCCGTAGCTAAGCAACGGCCTACTTTGCGTCCCACCTGGGGTCACACGCGCTGTCTGACGCTTCCTGGACACTTAGAATTCGCTGCTGCAAGAAAAAGAAAATAATAGCGGAATAATCGCAGGAGATAGAGACTGTTATGTTATAGAGGACGTTAAACGAGCCAAAGCAAAGCAGGGAAAAGAGAGTGTTGACTATCGTGGACTAAGAAAATATGGCATTATTAAAGTTGAAGGAAAACAAAAACTTATTGCACCAGTAACAGGAGATAACAGCGCTATTTTGTACTATGCCCATACAGAATAATTGTCCAAAGTACAACACGATATTCACTTGAAAATAGGACATGGAGGTCGCACACGGATGGAAAAAGAACTGCAGTTTAAGTACAAAAAGTCTCCAAAGAGGTAATTACTTCGTATCTTCGCTTGTGCAAACCTTGTCAGACTAAATTGTCTAATCCTAAGAAAGTTTTAGTTTCCAAACCTCTAATATTTAAAGATTTTTAATTCTAGATGCCAGGTAGAATTGATAAACACGCAAAGTAGCCTTGACGGGGAGTAAAAATTCATACTCAGTTACCAAGATCACTCAACCAAGTTTATATTATTGCGATCCCTGAAAAGGAAAAGAGCAGAAGAAATTGTTCACCATTTGCTTGACATCTTTACCACTATAGGTGTTCCAGGTGAGCTGCAATCAGATAATGGTAGAGAGTTTTCGAACCAAATTGTTAGCTAAACAACATGTGGCCTGAGCTGAAATTGATACATGGAAAACCAGGACATAGCCAAAGGCATGGTTCCATCGAACGGGCCAACCAGGTTGTTTAGAATATGATAATGACGTGGATGCAGACAAATAACTCACCACATTGGGCTGAGAGTCTTCGATTCATCCAGTTCATGAAAAACCGTACTTTTTATCAAGGAATTCAACAGTCGCCATACGAGGGAATGTTCGTCTGTAAAACAAAAGTGGGGACTGAATACTTCAAAACTGCCTAAAGAAATTATTGAGAACTTGGAGGCAGAGGAAGACCTAGAGAAAGTCAAACAAGATATGGAGGATGCTATAAATTTAGGGACTACTACCAACAATGCGACTTCGGCCGTTGAGGTCGAACCATCGGAAAGTCGATACCAGTTCCCTCACAATAACAAGGCGAAAATATTTTGTGTGGATTTTGAAGAAGCGTGTAGTGCAGTTCACTGTTGTATATCCTGCGGCAAAGATATGCATGGAGTCTGTGGAAGAAGTAATGAAGTAAATATATGTAGGGAAAATCATTTGCAAACTGTGTTATAATAAACAAGAAATCAGAAGGAAGAGGGCAGGAACTCACGACAATTTGCAAGCACAAGGTGCAAAGGTGTTTAAAAATTCAGATGCAAAATTCTCACCTGCTGAAGTTGGAGACAATGTTCGCATCCGTATACCAGATGTTGACAGAGGTCGCGGATATCTTAGAAGGGTTCTTGCAGTTGTCGTGAACGTCGAAGCCACTTTCTACAAGCTGGGAACAGAACACGGTGTTCTGAAGCAACTACATTCCAGAAACTAGCTCTCTATTCTGCACGAGAAACTGCCCACGCAGGAATGCACAGCCAGCGAAGAAAAATTATTACGAAGCATATCATCTTTATAGCCACTGGCCAGTGGCCAAGGAAACAATGAAACTGCTCTACTAAATGCGCCACAAATCCCTACAAATGCAGAAATAAGAAAATATTGTGTAATTTCAAATGTCGTATAAGATTTTCTTGTTTTATTAAGTGAAAACCGTTCGTATTAAAAATGTTCGTAAAATGAATATATTGTATAAAGTTCATATTTTTTTATAAGTGAGAGTGATAGAACAAATAGATCGCATAAGCTTGAGTTTACGCGTATTCATTCACTCTTTATTTAGCTTCCCATTCTGGCCGACCTGTCTAAGCCACTTCGCAAACTGGCCGACCGGATCCCGAACTCAAGAAAAGATCGGACGTTGACCGGTCAGCTTACGGTGACGTTGGCCATTTTCTGACTTATGCAAATTGAAATTGTTCTTTATTCGAAGTTTGACCTATTGGTCCGTGCCACTTCGCGAAATGGCCGACTGAATCGCAAAATCAGGAAAAGATCGGATATTGGCCGGCCAATTTGAAACAACATTGGCCACTTGGTGACTTGGCCGGCCAGTTCCCGCTTTGGCCGATTTCGGGATTTGGCAGTAACAAATACATAAAAATGTATAAAAAAGTGGCTTTTCGTTATATTTCTTAAAGTAAAAAAGGACCTTCATTAATGAAACACAGTGTGTGGTTCGTTAGTTTTTGGCAAACTACCTGTTTTTTTTGGGGGGGAGGGGGGGGGGGATGAATGCAAGGCCAGCTGGCAATCAACAATTGTGCTTAGCACTAGCCTGTCTCCGATTTCCCTATGGACAGCATTGCCTCTGGCCGTATTATAGGTCTCCAAGTCTTTTGTCAGCACGTTTCTGTCGCCTATATTTGAGTGTAACCACAGCACCTAAGATTAAATTTTTGTAACTCCGTCATACAGATGTGGATGTGGGTTGCTGCTGACCAGTAACTCGTAAAGAAAATATACCAACAGCCGTAATTTTTTTTACATCTACATCTACGTGATTACTCTGCTATTCACAATAAAGTGCCTAGCAGAGGGTTCAGTGAACCACCTTCAAGCTGTCTCTCTACGGTTCCACTCTCGAATGGCACGCGGGAAAAACGAGCACTTAAATTTTTCTGTGCTAGCCCTGATTTCTCTTATTTTATCGTGATGATCATTTCTCCCTATGTAGGTGGGTCCCAACAGAATGGTTTCGCAATCGGAGGAGAAAACTGGTGATTGAAATTTCATGAGAATATCCCGTCGCAACGAAAAACACCTTTGTTTTAATGATTGCCACTCCAATTCACGTATTATGTGTGTGGCGCTATCTCCCCTATTTCGCGATGTTACAAAAAGAGCCGTCCTTCCTTGTACTTTTTCGATGTCATCCGTCAGTCCCACCTGATGCGGTTCCCACACCGTACAACAACACTCCAGAGTATGGCGGACAGGCGTGGTGTAAGCAGTCTCTTTAGTTGACGTTTTGCACCTTCTAATTGTTTTGCCAATTAATCGCAGTCTTTGGTTTGCTCTACCCACAACATTATCTACTTGATCCTTCCAATTTACACTACTAGCCATTAATATTACTACACCCCGAAGTTGAAGTGCTACAGACGCGAAATTTAACCGACAGGAAGAAGATGCTGTGATATGCAAATGATTAGCTTTTCAGAGCATTCACACAAGGTTGGCGCCGGTGGCGACACCTACAACGTGCTGACATGAGGAAAGTTATATGGAATCGGTGGGTTCAGGAGGGTTAAAACGGAACGCCGTGCTGGATCCCAAAGGCCTCGTATCACTAGCAGTCGAGATGACAGGCATCCGCATGGCTGTAACGGATCATGCAGCCACGTCTCGATCCCTGAGACAACAGATGGGGACGTTTGCAAGACAAAAACCATCTGCACGAACAGTTCGACGACGTTTGCAGCAGCATGGACTATCAGCTCGGAGACCATAGCTGCGGTTACCCTTGACGCTGCATCACAGACGGGAGCGCTTGCGATGGTGTACTCAACGACGAACCTGGCTGCACGAATGGCAAAACGACAGTTTTTCGGATGAATCCAGGTTCTGTATACAGCATCATGATGGTCGCATCCGTGTTTGGTGTTTGGTGTTTGGTGACATCGCGGTGAACGCACATTGGAAGCGTGTAATCGCGTCGCCACACTGGCGTATCACCCGGCGTGATCGTATGGCGTGCCGTTGGTTACACGTCTCGGTTACCTCTTGTTCGCATTGACGGCACTTTGAACAGTGAACGTTACATTTCAGATGTGTTACGACCCGTGGCTCTACCCTTCATTCGACGCTGCGAAACCCTACATTTCAGCAGGACAATGCACGACCGCATGTTGCAGGTCCTGTACGGGCCTTTCTGGATACAGAAAATGTTCGACTACTGCCCTGGCCAGCACATTCTCCAGATCTCTCACCAATTGAAAACGTCAGGTCAATGGTGGCCGAGCAACTGGCTCGCCACAGTACGCCAGTCACTACTCTTGATGAACTGTGGTATCGCGTTGAAGGTGCATGGGCAGCTGTACCTGTACACGCCATCCAAGCTCTGTTTAACTCAATGCTCAGGCGTATCAAGGCCGTTATTACGGCGAGAAGTGGTTGTTCTGGGTACTGATTTCTCAGGATGTATGCACCCAAATTGCGTGAAAATTTAGTCACATTTCAGTTCTAGTATAATATATTTGTCCAATGAATACCCGTTTATCATCTGCATTTCTTCTTGGTGTAGCAATTTTAATGGCCAGTAGTGTAGGTTATTTGTAGTTGTAATCACTAAGTATTTAGTTGAATTTACAGCCTTCAGATTTGTGTGACTTATCGCGTAATCGAAATTTAGAGCATTTATTTTAGTACTCACTTGAACAACTTCACACTTTTCTTTATTCAGAGTAAATTGCCACTTTTCGCACCATACAGATATCTTATCTAAATAATTTTGCAATTCGTTTTGGTCATCTGATGACTTTGCAAGACGGTAAATAACAACGTCATCCGCAAACAATCAAAGACGGCTACTAAGATTGTCTCATATATGGTTAATATAGATCAGGAACAATAGAGGGCCTATAACACTCCCTTGGGGAACGCCGGATATTACTTCCGTTGTACTCGATGACTTCCCGTCTATTACTACGAACTGTGACCTTTCTGACAGGAAATCACGAATCCAGTTACAAAATTGGGGCGATATTCCATAGGCACGCAATTTGGTTAAAAGACGCTTGTGAGGAACGGTGTCGAACGCCTTCTGGAAATCTAAAAGTATGGAATCAATTTAACGTCCCCTGTCGATAGAACTCATTACTTCGTGAGTTTAAAGAACTAGTTGTGTTTCACAAGAACGTTATTTTCTGAATCCGTGCCAACTATGTGTCAATAAATCGTTTTCTTCGAGGTACTTCATATTGTTCGAATACAGTATTTGTTCCAAATCCTGCTACAAATCGACGTTAGTGATATGGGCCTGTAATTCAACAGATTACTCCTTCTTCTAAAAATTTTATTGCTCTAGCAACCAGTATTGACCCTTCGTTAGCGACGTCTTCAGGCCCCCGACGCGAAAAACGAATAGGAATATCGCAACATTGGCACAACTGTTGTCGTGTCTTTGGAGTATACACGTTTAGTATAGAAGCCCAGGGTATTCAGGTCAGCACACATTCTAAGACGGAAAGAAAACGCATCACGAAGGAAATATCCGAATGGGACGGAAATCGGGGGATGTGACGTACATGTGCAGACAAATGATTACAATTTCAGAAGAACTGGATGATTTGTTCAATAGAAAGTGCTTCACAAGTTGGGAAAGTCAGTAACACGTTGGTCCGTCTCTGGTTCGTACGCAAGCAGTTATTCGGGTTGGCATTAAATGATAGGGTAGTTGGACGTCCTCCTGGGGGTTATCGTGCCAAATTCTGTCCAATTTTCGCGTTAGATCTCCAAAACCTCAATCTGGTTGGAGGGCATTGCTCATAATGCTTCAAACAATCTCAGTTGTGAGAGATACAGCGACCTTGCAGGCCAAGGTAGGGATTGATAAACACGAAGACAAACAGTAGAAACGCTCGCCATGTGCGGGCGGGTATTATTTGGCTGAAATGTAGGCCCAGGATGGCCTGCTATGAGAGGGGAAAAACGGGTTGTAGAATATCGTTGATGTACCGTTGAGCTGTACGGGTTCGACGAATGGTAACCAATGGGGTCCTACCATGAAAATAATTGGCAGCCCTGGTTTTACATCTACATGGATACTCTGCAAATCACATTCAAGTGCCAGGCAGAGGGTTCATCGAACCACCTTCATAATTCTCTATTATTCCAATCTCGTATAGCGCGAGGAAAGAATGAACACCTATATCTTTCCGTACGATCTCTGATTTCCCTTATTTTATCGTGCTGATCGTTCCTCGCTATGTAGATCGGCGTCAACAAAATATTTTCGTATTTGGAGGAGAAAGTTGGTGATTGGAATTTCGCGAGAAGATTACGTCACAACGAAGAACACCTTTTTTTTAATGATTTCCATCCCAAATCCTGTATCATTCTGCGACACTCTCTCCCATGTTTCGCGATAATACAAAACGTGCTGTCTTTCTTTAAACTTTTTCGATGTACTCCGTCAGTCCTATCTGGTAAGGATCCCACACCGCGCAGCAGTATTTTAAAAGAGGACGAACAAGCGAAGTGTAGGCAGTCTCCTTAGTAGGTCTGTTACATTTTCTAAGTGTCCTGCCAACAAAACGCAGTCTTTGGTTAGCCTTCCCCAAATTTTCTGTGTGTTCCTTCCAATTTAAGTTGTTCGTAATTGTAATACCTAGGTACTTACTTGAACTTACGTGTTTTAGATTAGACTGATTTATCGTGTAACCGAAGTTTAACGACTTCCTTTTAGCTCTCTTGTGGATGACCTCACAATTTTCGTTATTTAGGGTCAACTGCCACTTTTCACACCATTCAGATATCTTTTCTAAATCGTTTTGCAGTTTGTTTTGATCTTCTGATGACTTTATTAGTCGATAAACGACAGCGTCATCTGCAAACAACCGAAGACGGCTGCTCAGATTGTCTCCAAAATCATTTATATAGATAAGGAACAGCAATGGGCCTATAGCACTACCTTGGGGAACGCCAGGAATCACTTCTGTTGTACTCGATGACTTTCCGTCGATTGCTACGAACTGTGACCTCTCTGACAGGAAATCACAAATCCACCCACATAACTGAGACGATATTCCATAAGCACGCAATTTCACTACGAGCCGCCTTATGGTACAGTGTCAAAAGCCTTCCGGAAATCCAGAAATACGGACTGCATCTGAAATCCCTTGCCAATAGCACTCAACATTTCAAGTGAATAAAGAGATAGTTGTCGGGCCGTATGGGTGGGGCGACAGTCATATTGGTATCGCACCGTTGTCCAGGGTGTCTCCAGACACGTCTCCCTCCTGGAACCTCGTTGACTGACGTAGAACTGTCTTCACTAATCAATCCTGCTCTGAACTGAACTCCGATTATCGGCGGTGACGTGTATGGAGACGCCTTTGGTTGTCATCCGCGGGACCCTTACAACACAGCGCTAAGTCGACGATATTCTACGCTCCGTTTTATTTTTTGTTGCCCTTCGTGGCAAGCCATCCTAGGCTTATATTTCAGCATGACGATACCCACCTGCACAGAGCGAGGGTTTCTATCGCTTGTCTTCGTGCTTACCATACCCTACCTTGGTCGTAAGATCGCCGGATATTCTCCCAGTTACCCTCCAACCACATTTAAAAGAGATCAACACGTTATTAACTTTCTTAATTTGTGAAGCACTTTTTTTGAAGAAATCATCCAATTCTTCTGAAATTGTAAACATTTGTCTGTACATGTACATCACATCTACCTATTTCCATCCCATTCGGATAATTCCTTCGTGGTGAGTCGTTTCTCTTGTCTTAGAGTGTACATGGTACGTATTCTATGTGGTCAACGTTTGGATGTTTCCATTCGTTTTTCGCAGAGGAACCCGAAGATGATGCTAATGAAGCATCGAAACTGATCCCTTAAATACTATTTTAGAAAAAATTACGGCTGTTGGAATACTTTTTCCCCTAGTTAACATTAAAAATATTGAAAAGTTTTTTCAGAGACCTACTTAAACAACTTATTGACCTATTTAAATTATTAAAAGAAGCAATTGTTAGCTCGTACCCTGCTAAATTATGCCCTTGGGAAGATAAAAAGTGTCTTTTAAAGGGAGCTAAGAAGTGACCGAAGACGAACTGACGAACCTGGCGTATCTAATATCTAGCATAAACAGGTGTATCTGCTTACTCAGCAGCTCTCATGTGGAACGGAAAATAACCAGGGTACTGGAGATGGCAGTCAACGTCAAGATACTGGACAAATACAGTCACTGCGGGTAAGAGATCGGTACTACAACAGAGTCCGCGAATTTAAATACGTGGGAGCGCTTTTCACGGAGAACTCGTCATGCGAAATGGAGATCAATGCAAAGATCCAGGCAGAAAGCCAATCCTTCTGCAGCCTAACGCAACTGTTTCGATCCAGATGTCACTCGAGACGGCTCAGGATTAGGCTATGTAAAGCCTTGTTTCAGCCCGTGATAATACGAGGGTCGTTTGAAAAGTCCGTGCAAGGTCAGAGAAATTGCACCACCGGCGCGTATCGAGGTCATGTTTAGTTAGTAACATCTTTGGAAAGAACGCACACCAAGTTTCAGCAATATTGGTCTATTTCTTTGCGCTTGGCATTCGTGTGAATCAAGGAAGTCGAGTGATCGTCAAAAATAGACGAAAAAGAATTTCGTGTGGTGATTAAACATTACTTTATGAAAGGCAAAGCGCCTCAGGAGACTAAAGAGAAGCTTGATAAACATTATGGTGACCCTGCACCTTCGATTTGAACAGTTTATAAGTGGTTTCAAAATTTTCGGAGTGGCCACATGGGCACAAGTGATGCTCAACATTCTGGACGCCCTGTGGAGGTTACGACACCAGAAATCATTGATAAAATCCATGATATGGTGATGGATGACAGAAGAACGGGTACATAACATTTTGCATAAACATTTGGACATGAGAAAGTTATCCGCAAGATGGGTTCCGCGATTGCTCGCGTTTGACCAAAAACGGAATGTTTTGACGTTTTGCAAGGATGATTTGCAGCTGTTCAGGAAGAACCCGCAAGACTTTAAGCGTCGTTTCGTCACTGTGGATGAAACGTGGATACATTATTTTACTCCTGAGACCAAACAATAATCTAAACAATGGGTTACCAAGGTAGAATCTGCACATAAAAAGGCGAAGACCATTCCTTCAGCTGGAAAGGTTATGGCGACTGTCTTTTGGGATTCGCAAGGGATAAACCTCATCGACTATCTGGAAAAGAGTAAAACTATTACAGGTGCATATTATTCATCGTTATTGGGCAGTTTGAAAACCGAGCTGCAAGAAAAACGCCGGCGATTGGACCGCAAAAAAGTCTTTTTCCATCACGAAAATGCACCAGCACACACCTCAGCAGTTGTGGTCGCAAAACTATTGGAAATAGGATTCCAACTCGTTTTACATCCCCCCTATTCTCCAGACTTGGCTCCCTCGGACTACTGTTTGTTCCCCAATTTGAAGAAATGGCTGGCGGGACAAATATTTTGTTCAAACGAGGAGGTGATTGCAGAACTAATAGCTATTTTTCAGACTCGGACAATTATTATTATTCGGGAGGAATCAACAAATTAGAACAGCGTTGGACGAAGTGTATATGTCTAAAAGGAGACTATGTCGAAAAATAAAAATGGTTTACCCCAAACACGTAAGTAGTTTTTATTTTTGCACGGACTATTCAAACGCTCCTCGTATATTTCTGTGAGAGGTGGAGTATCCGAAACTACGACTTTCATTAACTTCTCGTGTTTGAGAGAAAAGTGCTGTAAGATATTTGGTTCGAGACGCAAACACGGGTGAATGGGGACTCAGACACAACCAGGATGCCAATATAGCAGCACTCATTAGAAGCAAGCGAGTACAGGGGCTGGACATTTGGCTCGGATGCAGAGCTTAATTTTTATAATTTTAAAATTTTGTGGGTCGGGACCCAGCTGTTAACGTAGTTTATCGTAATCGAAACGAGAGAATCACAAGATTTAATATACACTAATATCACTTCGGTCAGTTTTTCTGCTCGATACTTATCAGCACAAGTCGGTAGTCTTCTTGACTATGACGTCATGTTTTCAACTGCTGACAGACGGAACATTCAAACAGTTCCATTTTAGCTGCTCGGTGAACTTGTGTCCATTATTAATTAATAAAGCATTTACCGTCGAACGACGATGAAAATATTCCTTGCCCATCAGCTTCGCGGAGAATTACGAAAAAGAACACACGATGTTACATGAGACACGAAGTTAGACGTTTAGTAAGTGCTTTAAATAACACTTGACTTCTTCTAAACATTGAATTGTATTAAAACTGGACTTCACCAAACTTTAATTCGGTGTGCTATTTTTACCATAGCAGCTGATCGGAGCGTTGCTCCGTACGCACATTTGCTCAGTACCTGTGGCTTAAATTACGCCACGGAAGAAACAAAATTTCGTGAAAGCACATTATAAATCGCTCACGTTCAAACACTGCTTGCATTAGCTATTTCTCAATGACACACAACACGGGACGTCGCCATGTTGCTAGACCGCCGAGGTTGCTGGAGTCGAAACAAAAGGCGATATGTGAGGATCACAAATTCGGAACGAAGCCCAAATTATCTTGGATATACTGTACACGCACACACACGCACACACACACACACACACACACACACACACACACACACACACACACACACACAGACAGATTACCTCTGCCCAAGGCTGTGCCCATCGCATCACGCTGGATACTCCTGTCACGTTCACTCGTTCCGGCGCAGCGGCAAATTATAGTTACGTTCCGTCTAGTACCCGTATAGTATTCAAAATCTCCTGTGCCGACCTGTTCCAGTTTAAAAAAAAGAAGTCCCTGTGAGGTATCGGACGCCGTTACGACCGAAATAAAGCCCTCCTCAGATGAAAGACGACAGGTGGCCACGGAAGCTCCTGGATATCATCCCTAGAGGTTGGACACCCCTGGAAGGCCAAGGATGAGGTGGAGGGATCGCTTCCATGAAGACTTGCGACAATCAGCGATAGATTTGGTTGGATGGTAGATGACAGCGATGAACAGAAAACGATGGGAAAAGAAACGTAGCAGCGCACTGTCTGCTTGGTCTGATCGCGTAAAAGGAACTAACACCTCATCTTCAGGCTACAATGACAGTACAAAAACATTTAACAAAAGATCACATAGATATTGACCGATTCAGTGCATAAATCCATGCCAGAGGGCGGTCACCGTCACACTAGTAAGTGGGCTCTTCCTGCCAAGTTATTTGTATATTTGTCTTGATTTTGTAATCACTGAAATAACATCACATACACTCTCAATCCGTGAAGTTTTGTTTCCTCCTCTGTTTCTCCACATTTTGTTTTTCTTTTTCAGGCAGCAAATAAAATTCCACTATCTTAGCTTTCGTAATGATTAATTCCTTCCTCGGGTGGGAGAGAACGTTAAGTCAGAGAATGTTTGGAATGTTCAAAAAAGAAAGTTTGTCAGCTCTCAGTACAGTATTAGAGTGAGTTACCGCTAGAGATTTTCCTTATGCGGCCCGCCACGGTTCCACTCCAGTGCCAACGTTTTCATCTCAGAGTAGCACTTACAACGTACACCCTTAATTGCAGTATTTGCTAGATGTATTCCAATCCCGGTCATCCTCTACAGTTTTTACCCTCTACACCTCCATCTAGTAGTACTGTAGAAGTTATTCCCTTACGTCTTAACAGATGTCCTATCGTCCTGTCCCTTCAGCTCGCCAGTTTTTTCCATGTATTCATCTACTTGACGATTCTACGGAGAATCGCCTCAGTCCTTAACTTATCAGTCCATCTAATTTTCAACATTCGTCTGTAACACCAAATCCCGAATGTTCGATTTTCTTATGTTCCCATTTCTCCTCAGTCCATGGTTCGCTACCATATAATGCTGTGCTCCAAACGTACAGTGCGTTCTCAGAAATTTCCTCCTCAAATGAACGCCTATGTTTGATACTAGTAGACTTCTCTTTGTCAATACTGCCCTTTTTGCAAATGCTTATCTGTTTTTTGTGTCCTCCTTGCTCCGTCCATCATTGGTTTTTTGCTGTCTAGGCAGTAGAATTCCTTAACTTCAACTACTTCGTGACCAACAATCCTGATGTTAAGTTTCTCGCTGTTCTCATTTCTTCTATTTCTCATTACTTTCATTTTTCCTCGCTTTACTCTCAATCCATATTCTGTACTCATTAGACTGTTCATTCCACTCAGCAAAATATGTAATACTTGTTCACTTTCGCTCAGGATAGCAATGTCATCAACGAATCGCGTCATTGATATCCTTTCACCTTGAATTTTAATCCAACTCTTGACGTTTTCTCTTATTTCCCTCATTGCTTCTTCGATGTATAGATTGAACAGCAGAGTCAAAAGATTACATCCTTGCCTTACACTTTCTTAATTGGTGTACATCGTTCTTTATCTTCCAGTCTCCGGCGCAGCGGCAAATTATAGTTACGTTCCGTCTAGTACCCGTATAATATTCAAAATCTCCTGTTGGTTCTTGTACGTACTTTAAATTAGCCGCCTCTCCGTTACCTTACTCTTATTTTTCTCAGAATTTCGAACATACTGCAGCATTTTACATTGTCGAACTCTTTTTTTTCCGAGTCAAGAAATCTAATGAATTGTCTTGATTTTTCTTTAGTCTTTCGCCCATCATCAACTACAACTTCAGAAATACCTCTTTGGTGCCTCTTCCTTTCCTAAAACTAAACTGATTATCATCTAATAGATCGTCAATTTTCTTTTCCAATCTTCTGTATATCATCCTAGTCAACAACTTGGATGCGTGAGCTGCTAATCTTATTGTGCGATAATTCTCGGACTTGTCAGCTCTTGCAGTCTTCTGAATTGTGTGGATGATGTTTTTACGAAAGTCTAATGGTACACCACCAGTCTCGTCCAATCTATACACCAGCGTGAATAGATGTTTCTATGCCACCTCTCCCACCGATTTTAGAAATTGCGGTGGAATGCCTCATTTGATATTAAGTCTTCTACAGATCTTTGAATTTCTGATTCTAATACTGGATCCCCTATCGCTTCCCTATCGACTCCTATTTCCTCTTCCATAACATTATCAGACAAGTCCTCCCACTCACAGAGGCCTTCAGTGTACTCTTTCCACCTATTCGCGCTCTCCTCTGCTTTTACCGAGCGAGGTGGCGCAGTGGTTAGCACACTGGCCTCGCATTCGGGAGGACGACGGTTCAATCCCGTCTCCAGCCATCCTGATTTAGGTTTTCCGTGATTTCCCTAAATCGTTTCAGGCAAATGCCGGGATGGTTCCTTTGAAAGGGCACGGCCGATTTCCTTCCCCATCCTTCACTAACCCGAGCTTGCGCTCCGTCTCTAATGACCTCGTTGTCGACGGGACGTTAAAACAACACTAACCTAACCTAACCACCTAACCTCTGTTTTTAACAGTGGAATTCCGTAGCATTCTTAATGTTTCCGCCCTTGCTTTTAATTTCACAAAAAGTTGTTCTGACTTTTGTGTGTGCTGCGTCAGTCCATCCTACGATCATTTTGTTTGTCAATGCCTTCACATTTTGTATGCATGCATTTAGCCTCAGCTTCCCTGCACTTACTTTTTATTTCATCCCTAACTGACATGTATTTCTGTATTCCTGATAATGTGTTATAGCCGTAAATACGTAAATAACTGTCAGCCCCTTCTCTTCTTAAACAAAGAGGTGGTAGCTTCCTCAACAGCCGTTAGCCGTGATGTTAATGAGCGGTAGATACATCTAGCAGCAACCACATCCCCATCCCGTTACGGTGCACATCCGGCGAGCGCGGATGCCCTAGGCTTGGCAGCCGTGAGTCGGCCTTGTCCCGGCAAGGTCGCCTCATCTGGAGATACACCTGCTGCACTCCTTCCGCACCGGCGAAAGCCGCCTACCTCCCTGCGATCCAGGCCGCGTTTTGCATCCTCCGACCCGGCACAACGTTCATTACGCCGCAGACTCACCAGAGTCGCGCTCCCGACAGCACAAATAACAGCCACTGGTGTTTTTTTGTGTGTTAATGGCGAGCTACTTCTCTCTAACCTACTAAGTCGAATCCACGCTGCATCGTCCGAATCACCGCTCTCCCGTTTACGACGCCGTGATCATAGTCCGGAGAGATTGTCCAGATGTCAGTGTAACATGCAAGGGAATCACCAGCGGTGGGATAGAGTTTTTGAAGCCATCCATACGGTTATGTAGGTTAAGATCCCAGGTATCACACACTGCAGCCATTCGCTCTGGTTGGCCCTCATTTGCGAGTAACTGACGAAAAAATATCCGATTTTTGTGTAACTCTCAATAGCGTTGAAAAAGTTGCTGTAAGCTGTCTGGTTGCCTGCTGTAGCTTCACCTGGAAGAAGATGTTGGTTCGAATGTCGCCAGGAGCAACAAATATTTTTATTTTTAAATGTTTATCGAAATGACTTTGATCATTACTTTTATTCATTTAACTGATTTAAATGAAATTTTTATTTCCACATTATTTTAATCACAATATCCACTTCTTCATTTGCTCTCATTTTTCTTCCTATCATTCTTTTTCCACTTGAAATCTTCGATCATTTGTTTTAATTAATTTTCTGTATTAATTTCGATTTAATTTCTTTTGTTTTATCACCCTACTTTTTCGTCCACATTATTGCGTTCATTATGTCTATTTCTCATTTGGTTTGAATTTCGTTAAACTTATAAACAAGTCTTTCATTTAAATCTTCATCTGCGTTATTTCTCCACTACTGCAATAGGTATTTAGATTGTGTTTTAAATGTTTGTTTGACGATTACCACGCAAAAAGATCGTACAGTTGTTACAGAAAAATACATTTTTCACACCACTGCACAATCGATATAAATAGAGTATTTGGTCTTTTGCTTTTTAACTGATGATCCAAATTATTACATTATAAGAAATAAATATAATTAATTCATATTCACAAAAAGTCCAATTGGAAAAAGAATGATATGAAGAAAAATGAAACAAATGAAAACAGTCCATACAGCGATTAAAATAATGGCACAAAGGAATAGAAATAAAAATTTACATTTAAACCAATTAACTGAATAAAACTAATGATCAAAGTCATTTAGATAAAGATTTAAAAATAAAAAATGTACTGCATCTGACAAGATTTTAACTCTCAACCAATTGCATATAAAGATATTAGCCCATCCATAACACCACCCAGCAACAATATGTAATTCCACTTTTTTTAATGTTATTGAGCATCGCGCAAAATTCAGAAAACTTTTGTCGTCCGTCACTTGCAGACGAGGGACCAATGGTTGCAGGGTGTCGTATCTGGGATCTTAACCTACGTCACCGTGCATTTGATTTCAAAACGTCGATCCCACCGCTGGGGACCTCTCCTTGTTAGTGCACACCGCCGGCAGATACGTAAATGGTTATTATAGCTGCAAAACTGTCACAGGTAGGACGGCCACTACTGTCCGTTAGCATAGTTCGTGTTTATTGTTGTTACCAGACCTTGTAGGCCGTCAACAGCATCAGATGATGAAGTATCAGTGTGAACAACATGAGGCGAACATAACGCGTCTGGAGTGAGAGAGCGTTATCAGCACCAGAATTTGAAAGTTGCCTCATTGTGTGGTCTCCATTTGTCGGGCTGATATAATGGTGCAATATGCAGATTTGTAGAACAGTGCCGGCCGAAGTGGCCGCGCGGTTCTGGCGCTGTAGTCTGGAACCGCGAGATCGCTACGGTCGCAGGTTCGAATCCTGCCTCGGGCATGCATGTGTGTGATGTCCTTAGGTTGGTTAGGTTTAACTAGTTCTAAGTTCTAGGGGACTAATGACCTCAGCAGTTGAGTCCCATAGTGCTCAGAGCCATTTGAGCCATTTTTTTGTAGAACAGTCAGGTGCGGCAGTGGTCCAGTGTTGAACTTCATGGGGACGTGAGGGCAGACATACTGCCGTCAAAGTGCTAATCGACCACGTCCGACCACCACAAGGTAGGGTGGCCACACTGTGCTCCAATCACACGGTAGCTCCTTAACATCTGCGCCTGCCATCCGAGAACAAGTGACGAACATTCTGCGTCATCGTACACCACTGATCAGTGTTTAGGACCAACCGGCTAGGGAGTTACCGTCCCTTGCGTAGACTGCCGTTAACAGCGGAACGCAGACGGTTGCATTTCGAGTGGTGCCTCGCCTCGGAAGCGTGGACTACTGAAGAATTGTGCCTCACTATGTCCACCGATGAATCACGGTAAGGCGGCGACCTGTGGAAACGTTCCGTTCTTCCAGTGTCTTGGAGAGGCACAGTGATGTTGCTCCTGGTATGAAGGTGTGGGATGCCAGCAGATATGACTTCAGGTAACGACCAGTAGTGCCTGAGGAACTCTCACAGCATAGTGGTACATCACGGAAGCCTGCCTCCTCATAAGGTACCTCTCATGCGATAGTATCGTTGTGCCATATTACAACGAGACAATCGTCGACTACCATAATACTTGTCTCTGTGAACTGTGTGGATGATGATGAAATATTCTCGTGGCCAGCGCAGTCCCTACATCTTTTTGTGACAGGACATGCGTAGGACCAGCATTGAGGAAAAGCTAATTTGATAACTGTTAAAAGTGTGGGATTAAAAATTACAGGGGCGGGGCGGGGGGGGGGGGGGGTGCATTGCTCGGCTGCAGTAAACAGGCTCAAGCAAATGTAGGTTCCAATACACAGATATGAAGGGACTTGCACAGAATATACTAGCGTGGAGAGCTACATAAAACCTGTCTTCGGGCTGAAGACCGTAACACTAGCAAAAAAAAGGCAATATTTTGAGGAGATGATGGCTTGCAGCTTTAAGAAATTTTTGGAAAATCGTGCTTTGCACACACCTATATTCTCACTTTATTAAACAAGTAGTTTTGCTCAAAACAGGACGATCCTCAGATATGATGTGACATCATTAATCAGATGCATGACGAATCATAGCTATAAACAAGCATAAGGAGTCAACACCTTAAAACCGATTGTAATACTGTGTGCTGTGTGTTCTTCAGTATTATATTTGGATTTAACATGTTGGTTTGTGGAGTGAAGCTTGTTTATAGTTGTGATGTGTCATGCATCTGATTAATGATGTCACATTAAATCGAAGGACGATCCGTTTCTGACCGGAACTGGTTGTTTATAAAGAAAGAGTACAGTTGTGTAAAAACCGTGATTTTCCAAAAATAACAGAAGCCATCTCCAGACCGTGACGGCTATGACGAAGAGGCAGCGTTGGCCCCACTGATGGGGGACTCTACCTCATGCAGGTACCGGTCAACTGGGAACAGTAGACAACTTTATGCAGCTAACTCGTAACTAGAGCTCCGACACAAACAGTGCTGTTGCCAGCTTGCAACTGTGATGAGCAAATGTCTGCTGACAGTTCTGAAGCTACATGACTGGAAACAGTAGTCGTCTATATAGCTGCGGCAACACTAAAGCTAGGCGAAAAACGTATGCAAAATAGATTTATGTGGTTGGAAGCAGGCGCGCCTGGCCCACTTTTTTCAGAGCTATTCTTTTACCATACGTAGAACACAGTGGAATATGTGTATGATGAGGTGGCTGCAATCGTAAAGCAACACCTGATACTAGGAGCAAGTCAACTGTGAAACCAACTTCGCGTATTACAAGATGGCGTGTCATCATGTGTGTCAATGCTTCCTCCTCACCAAGGATCTCTTAAGGAGAAGATAGTTATTTAACGGAAAATTCTCGTGATACGTAAATAAAAAGCTACTTGTTCTCTTTTGAGAGCAGTTTCTTACAAGATTTTTTTTTACGTCCCATCACTGATGTGTCTTCAGAAATAGAGTTGAGGAAGGAACCTGGCCGTGTCCTTTTCAAAGGAAACGTTTCGTCCTTTGCCTTAACTGAATAAACGAAAGCACGTAGGAGATAAATATGGATATCTGGTTGGAAATTTTAATTCTAGAAGATGAGTCTAATTCCTTTACCACTGTGCCATCTTGTTCAGTGAGGGTTGATTGTGTTGGTGCACTGTATGTCGAACTAAATAGATACTAATGTCGTTCAAAGTATACATCAGATTTTCATTACATATTCTGTGCCCTCTAAATACCTTCGAATGTAATATATAGAATAAATTGTAATTGGACTTTAGTTGTGGACGAAAGGATGACGCCCCAGAATAAAAGTAAGAGAAAACTTACAACTTTTTGCTGGTATTATGTCTGTTTCCCATTTCCGCGCAGGAGAGTTGTTAACTAAGCCTGGATTTTAGTTACTGGCTATCATTGCTTTTGGCATATCAAGTACTTTAGCATAAGATTTGAGGTATGGAATCATGTAATGTGTAAAACGAACACCAGTCGCCTTCGGGAGAAATGAGTTTCGAATCCCCAACCGGGTACTATGTGGTGTCCTCAAATTGATTTACATGAATGTCGGGATGTATATCTTAAAAACGGTCCAATTTCGTTCCCCATCTTTGGTCAGCTTGTACTTGTGTTCCGCACTTAATTGCCTCACCATAAACTTCTTTGCTTCGAATCCTATAATTTATGCTCTGTGTATTTCTACGTTGTAACAGAGTGACGTGTTTCTGAGGAAGTAGTGGTCCCATCCGGGTTTGAATGAAAGTGAAAAATTGGCATCGAACCTTAGACTGATAGATGTACCTACCCCGCTGCGCGAATTCGAACTGGCTCATTGTAGACAGCAGAGGGCGCCATTATCAGACTGTTTCACAGGAATTAAAGCGATCACAGACTGCGGTGTACCGCAATGATCGTCGCTGGCTTTGCTTTTCACTTAAACTTCATAAGAAATCTCCCAATGAGTTTGCATGACGGTACAACAAACTGTCATATTTTCCAGTGACACAAGCAATCTAACCCCGTGTCTAAATCTTTCCAGACACTGATCATACCTGAAAAAGCTTACAACCTATTCACAGTAAGCAGCTTAAGTCTTACAGAGACTCATAGTATACAATATCAAACTATCAAAAGCGATCTGCTAGCACTGGAAGTAGCCATTAAGATTGGTAACACAATACTGCTTGTAAACTTCATTCCTAGGAAGTTTACAACTGGATAACACTTTAAAACTCATTCAGTACAAAATGGCTCTGAAGTGGTGAAGAGGCCGTGGGAATTGGGTGAAGGTGACAAGCAATGGGTGAAGGGGAACAACTCTTCAACTTCATATACATTTGAGGTAACAGTATCGAACAAATTTAACTCGTTACCTGAAGTAGATAGGGAAGAGCCTCAACCAGCTGAAGGTCGTAGGGTGCAGCAGACTTTTAGCAAAGAAATTCAATGAAGGTCAGTACCAAAAGAGATTAGGAAGAAAAGAGATTTGGTGCTAGGAAGTAACCATCGGTGGTCGGGGGGGGGGGGGGTGTAGACGCAGGTGCACAGGAAACAGGAAAAATTAGGAAATTAGGAACAGGGAACCAGTCCTGGATAACACCTTAAAACTGAGTCAGTACACACATGAAGTAATGAAGAAGTTCAGATGAGCATGTTTTATTCTTAGAGATACTGTTACGTGTCATTGTTTTGCATAGCTTGACAGTGGCACGTAAAGTGCCTTCCGCCATACACCGTTGGGTGGCTTGCCGAGTATAAATGTAGATGTGGGTGTAAATTTAGTCCAAAAATTTTACCTCAGTAATTAATTTCCCAACATAGGTAAATAAAGACATTAGGATTCTGATTGATAATGTTTTCTCCGGTGAAGCTGAAAGCAAGAAAATAGCTGTTTCCCAGTAGCAAATGCACACTCTGATCATGATGCCGAGTTACGAAAATAACATAGTGCCTTACAGTATGGATACTCCTCAGTGGAAATCAGTTAAGATGATTAATGACTCAAGGACAAATGTTTTTGAGTATAGTTCAAAACAGATGACGTGGAATGAGATTCATAATGAACCAAATGCTAACCTAAAATTTAATTTATTTCCTGATAAATTTATATCATTATTTGAAAAGAGGTTACCACGTAAACTAATTATAAAGGACTTTAAATACGCGCATAAAAAACCATGGATCACTAGAGCGATTACAGTATTTTGTGAATGGGAAAGGGAAATGTATGTTGTGGCAAGAACAATCAGAGATCGTGCAGTAGCTGCACATTACAAAAACTACTCAAAATTACTAAAATAAAGGTCATTACAAACTCGAGAAACATGCACATGATGTCAGAAATCAGTAATCCCGACAACCGGCTTAAGGCTGTTTGGAATGTAGTGCAACGAGAGACAGGACAACCTGCCGCAGAACAGATTCACCTCAGGACTGAATGAAGGGGCTATAAATGCCGAGTAGCAAATGTGTTTAAGAATCATTTCTTAAATACAAGGTGTTCGGAAGTTCCCGTTACAAACTTCTAGCACTTGTAGAGGGGAATGAGTACATAATACTAGGGTTGGAACTTAAATAGTGGCAGCTATTTATTCACAACCGATACAAAAGAGTTACATGTTTTCACCTGTTACCTGTTACAGTCCCATCGACCGAACAGAGCAGCCACAGCTTGCGCTGTATGCGCCCGCGCATTGTCGTGCAAGATGATGGGTGGGTTGCGCAGAAAGTGTCGCCGCTTCTTTCGCAAAGCTGGTCGCAGGTGATGCTCCAAATACGAACAGTAATACGACTTAAGTCCTTGTAATTTTAATTTGATTCCGAAGATAAAGGAACCACTTCGTGGCATTCGCTTCAGAACTGTTCCAGATATTCGACGGTATACTACGCCTTCCACATCGCTGGCAACGGGTTCTACACGACGCTGGTGACTACTTTGAAGGACAGTAACAGCTGCAAACATGAAACTCTGACCGAGCGAGTTGGCGCAATGGTTAGTACACTGGACTCGCATTCGGGAGGACGACGGTTCAATCCCGCGTCCGGCCATCCTGATTTAGGTTTTACGTGATTTCCCTAAATCACTCCAGGTAAATGCCGGGATGGTTCCTTCGAAAGGGCACGACCGACTTCCTTCCCCGTCGTTCCCTAATCAGGTGAGACCGATGACATCGCTGTTTGGTCTCTTCCCCCAAACAACCTAACCATGAAACCCTTTTGTATCGGTTGTGAATAAGCAGTTGCCACTATTTAAGTTCCAACTCTTTTGAATAGAAAGTCGTGTCCGTAAAAGTACTCCGTCCATTCTGCAACGGTTTCAGTTCAGATTATTAACTCATCCACTTCTGCTTGAGGAACTGAACTAGGCTTGACACAGTATAATTATTAGGCAACAATTCGAAAGGCAACATAACGAAACATCCATTTTCACTCAAGCCCATTTGTTTACATTAACACTTACACATTACGTGATTACATTATTCCAAAACAAAACAGAACCCAGCATATTGTACGTACAGAACAGTACTGATGCATTACAACAGCGGCTCGATGTGGCAACCACCAACTGTGTTACGGACATTGTACCTACGAAGCATATTTGGGTCACACTTTTCATCCCACCTGGTGTCACGTCTATTTCTAGCGCAGTGGCTAGAACTCGTGCCAGCGGATCTTCCTCTTTCTCTAAAGGAGTCTCGTAAATTATGCTTTGCATACAATCCCACAATAAGTTGTCCACAGAAGTTAAATTTGGCGATCGCGGCGGCCACGCGGTTTTACCACCTCGGCCTGTCCATCTTTCACCATATTGTCTGTTGAGATGTCTCCGAACCGCACGTGAGAAGTGAGGTGGTGCGCCTTCATGCTGAAACCACATTTCCTGACGGACTTTCAGTGGCAGAGCTTTCAAGAACGAGTCCAATACGTTCTGTAAGAAGAACAAGGATGCAGGATCAGTTAGCTTCAGTGGAATCACATACGGCCCAATCTACGATGTTCCCCCAAGTGTTAGCGGATTTCGTGACTATGTGTCTTCGCGCTGTAGCGCTAGACGATTTTAGGGCTGAAAAAAAGACACTGTGATTGCAACAAAATTAATATTTCTGTAATTATATTATCTATGTAATTTAAGCGAACAAGGACTCGGAATCTTTTGTTCTCTCTCTTCTTGGTCAGCCATTATCTGGTACGGTCAAAAATAATTATTACTTTCTCAGTGTTATGCAGAGATGTTGTTATTTCTGCTCATTTTGCATAACAATAACTATTTAATTTCATTGTGTTTGTTATTACGACTAATCATACCTTATTTTCCTCAGCTTTTTTCAAGAAATTGATAATTAAATGTGGCTTACTTTGTGTGGGGATGTCTGTTAGTGAGTGATCGCGTATTAACGGCAACAATCAGTGCAATACCTTTGGTTTACTTTCAGAATAGAACTTGCATCTAGAGTTCACAAAACGAAGTCCGATAGCTTTTAGGCGTGAAACACGTCCCAAAATTATATTCGCCAACAGACAATCCCGGTAGAGGAGCCTAGCTTAAAAAAAAAAATTATCATGATGGTGGTATTTAAAAAAATATTTTTACATGATTTTTCAAGTACGTAATTTTTCATTATTTAATTGAAGATTCAATCAGCCAAAGTCAGAATAATATAAAATTAAATAACAATTACAAAACCCAACAATAAACAATAATATAAAAAGCCACCATTAAAAATCACAGGACCGTCCGGAATACTTGCCCACACCTTAATTTCAAACAGGTGATGAAATGTCTGACATGCGTGGCACGACGGTTATCATCTATCCAGACATGGCTGTTCCGCGAATTCGAAGCACAGTTCCTAATGAACTTACATTCATCTGCGAACAGAGCTCGACTTGGAAACAGGGGTGGGTCGATGCAACGGTGAAGGGACCACGTGCAGTGGGCAATGTATTGTGGAAAATCGGCTGGACCCATAGCGTATCCTTGTAAGTGGTACGGATGCAATTGCTCACGCAGAACGTCCCAGACGATACTGTGTCTAACACGCATTGTATGGTCTATTGTTGGAGTGCTCGTTGACGAGCTCTCTTTAACGCCGTGCAGTGCATCTTCTTCAAATTCGGGCATGCGATGTTGCCGTGGACCACCATATTCCTGCCTTCTCACGCTGAAGGTACCTGTTTCTCGGAACCGCTGCGTAAATTAGGCAAAAAGTTTGTGCGATGGGGGGAGGGGGGGGGGGGAGGGAGGGGTGGTTGGGCTGCGTAGAGGAAAACATGCCAGATACAACGAACTGCCAGCTCTTCTGTTACCTCGAGCTTCGCTGTACACAAGCAGCATGTCTGCGTTTTCCGAAAACGTGTACCCAACCATGTTTACCGTATCGTAGACGTCCAGGTATTGTATAGGTCTCACAGCTAGGCAGGCGTTAACGACATCTGGTGACCGTGTGACGCAATACACGTCACACTGTCTACCCTGCTGCATACTAACACGAAGTACTCTTGAGACTTTTCTCTTTCTTTCAGCAGAGGCGGATGAGTTACGCATCTGAACTGAAATCGTCGTAGAACGGAAACGGCAAGTTTCCGGATATAGGTTCCTGTTCGTACTCACACCCATCCGAAAGTCCTAAAAGTTTTTAACGGGGATTTCCAAACACCTCGTATACTAGAGAGGGTAGGAACAAACATTTCAAGAGCAAAATCACAGCAGTACGTTGAAAATGTGACGCTCATAAAATTTAGTCATATGAATGTATCATCAACTTCTCCTTCTGAAATGAAGAAAATTATACATTCTCTCAAAAATAAAAGCTTATATGGTTTTTATAGTATTTCCAATATAGTACTAAAGATTTTTTTCCCATATAATAAGCCTTGTTTTATATGAAACATATAAAGCATCACTAACTTAAGGCATTTCTCTAGAGAGACTGAAATATGTCATTACAAAACCCCTCTTTCAGAAAGGTGACTAGACAGATCTTATAGCTACCGACGTGTTTCTCTGCTAATATCGTTTTCCAAAATTTTTGAGTAGGTGATGTATTCTAGAATAGTATCTCACATTAGCAACAACAATGTCCTCAGCTAATCATAGTTTTGGTTCCAGAAAGGTTGCTCTACTGAGAATGCCACTTATGTTCACAAACCAGATTTTTTACTTAAGTAGTAAAATAGCGCCAGCTGGTGTTTCTTGATACCTGCCTAAGGCATTTGGGTGTGCGAATCATAACACTCTCCTCGGTAAATTGAAATTTTATGGGATTGACGGTAGAGACAACCGATGGATATTGTCAAATCTAACCAAAAGAATGCAGAATGTTGTACTTAGTAATTCAACCAATATAATCTGGGGCCATAATTCTGACTGGAGAGTTATCACGTATGGGATTCCACAAGGCTCAATCTTAGGTCCACTACAGTTCACTGCATATGTAAATGATCTTCCATCTAACATACTGCAAACAGAATTGGTTCTTTTTGCAGATGATACTAGTATCGTAATTAAGCCTAGCGTATATACAGAAGCAAAATAAATGGTAAATAAAGTTCTTAAAAGTATCAGTAATTGGTTTCTGCCAAGGGTCTCACCCTCTGTTTTAAAAAGACACAATGTATTCAGTTCTGCACATCTAGGGGTACTATATCAATAATAAGTGCAACACGTGACGAGGAAATAATAATTAGGGTGAAAACTTCAAAACTCTTAAGATTCCACATCGATGAGATTTTAAACTGTAAAAACCACACTTTGGAACTCCTAAAACAACTTAGTTCAGTCACATTTGCACTTAGAATCATTGCAAGTCTTGGGGAGAAACCAATCAGTAAGTTGATATATTTCGTATATTTTCATTCAATAATGTCAAAAGCAACAATGATGAACGTAATTACAGTACCAGAAGAAAAATGACATTCCTTACTCCACATCAAAGTTGTCTTTAGCTCAAAAAGGGGCGCACAATGCTGCGACAAAAATTTTTCGTCACTTTCCCAGTGATATAAAAGTCTGACAGACAGAAAAGTAAAATTTGAACACAAACTGAGAAAGTTTCTCCCTCGAAACTCCCTCCCATTCGTAGAAGAATTTCTATTATTGTATTGTGTAAAAAAAGTCAGATTAGCCACTCCTACAATTCCTCTAATTATACAGACTGAAGCAGTGAAATTTTCTGTTTACGACATGTCATGTAGCATAGTTCATTGTAAGGCTTCATGACAACTAGGAACGTACTGAAGACACACCTACGTCGTTATAGTTGTAGTTGACTATTATCTTTCAAAGATATCAAATTACCAAATAAATATTAAATCACCAACAGAAGATAAGGAGCAATTATTTAACCTGTGCCGTGATAATCGCGGCACAATAGAGGTCCCTCTCCTCCCATTAGGTAGCACCTAATCATCAAACAGTTTTCCCACTATGGGTGAGAGGGCGCTGGAAACAACAAAGATTTGATGTTAGTTTCAGAATATATCCCTTCTACTTGCTTTTTTTTTATACAATGCCGTTGTCTGAATTTTACCCTTTGAACATTTTTTTAATTGGTTTGACCTTCTAACGACCACATAAAATAACTTTTATCTTCTACCTTATTTCCTTTCTTTCTTTTCAGTCCTTCTTCAATCTTCCGCAATTTTTTCTCTTCTTTCTTCTGTCCACATTGCACCTCTTTTTCTCTTTGTTTTCTCCTGGAAGCTTTTTAATGTTTTTTACTTTTGCTCTGAGCTTTCCTCTTTCTCCTATTTCTTCTCCTATTTTTCCATTTCCCTCAAGTATGCTTGAACTTCTTTGATCCCCGCCGTTGATGCTTTTGGGCTTCTGTCAAAAAAGTTAACAATTCTTTTCTATTCTACATTGTGCTTAATATTCGTTCTATTTTTTCCTTAACTTCTTTATTACTTCTTAATTTCCATTTCCCGTTGTCATATTTTCGTCCTAAGACTACCTGCCTTTCCTTCTTTTCTATTTCACATAATTGTTTGGCTGTATTTAACGAAAGGTATTCTGTAGCGTAAAGGCATTCTGGTCCAATGAAAGCATTTCAGTGCCAGAGTTTTGCATTTATGGAAATAAAGTTTTTGTTGTACAGTCCTTTTGTTAGTTGAAAAGCCATCTCCACTTTCCTTTCCCTTGCTATTTTAGTTACTTTGTCCACAGAATTTTATTGTTTTATTTCACGTAGATATTTAAATTTTGTGGTCCTTCTGTGATCAGTTGCCATGTATGTCGGTGTCTCCTTCGTATCTGTCATATAGTCTGTTTTTCCAGCCGATATACATAGGCATCCTTTCCTTCTTATTCTGTTATTTTCTTACATTCCCTGCTTACCTTTCCTAGTACACAACTGAAAAGCAATGGGGATAATCCATCTCCCTGTCTTACACCAGTTTTGATGTCAAAAGCCTCGAACATTTCAAATAAAATTTTAATTTTGCATATTGTATTTGTTACTGAGTCTTTCATCACTGTCACTGATTTATTGTCAGTTTCAAACTCTCCTAGGGAGCTGAATAATGTTCCCCTGTCGAATCTTAATGTTTTTCTGAAGTCCAATAGATGTTAAATAATTGCTTTTGGCTCTTATTCTTCTATATCTGATCATAAATATTTTGATATTATTGTCTCTTAATACCCAGCACGTATAATCGAATTCTCGTCACAGTTCCATTTGGTTTCTGTAATAAAGTTGTGTGAGCTAGAAAAAAATATCTGCGACGCAACAACTGCCGGCCACATCCTTTCCACAGCTCAATGCTTTTGCAAAAATTTCCATGTCAAACGTAACTGGGGAAACAACAGGTATTACTTTCTTTTTTCGCAGTAGCGACTTTCCTTCTAATTAACTAAGTTTGAGCATAAAATACCTTGACCCATTCTACATACTTTCTTGATGGGATGTATGGAATACGATGAATGTATGAATGAATTAATGGATCTAACTTCTTGTCTTCAAAGCTAAAGCTCTCTGCACAGCGTAAAAATAGCAGGTCGCGAGATTAATGCATACTTTGCGTCACATCATATTACATCAGACGTGATAAAGTACACGTAGATGTAACGGGAAGCAATGGAGACCAGGCAGTATAAGGAGAAGCCAGTTGCCATAAAAATGTGTGTTGCTGAGGAGTTGTGCAACCGAGGACTTAAGCGAAGGACATAACTAGAATAGATAACGTCGCGATTCCAGTGTTGGTAGTGAGGTGAAAGGAAGAGGATACAAGGACAAGGACAAGGAAGCGACTGGTTTATGGCAGATGCGGAGGTTGCCTGCAGTAGCAAACGTCCAGTAAACACCGTCGTAAGGTAAAGGGCAAACGCACAACCAGGGTGAGGTAACAGGCGTTTTGAAACAGCGCAGTAGAGAATTGACTTGAAGATCATTTTCATCTACATGCAGATGCAACTTACAGTGATTAAGATGAGACTGAGGCTGTGACAATAATGCATTTCACAGATAATGTATGCTGCAGCGAATCTCACCCATTTTCAGATCAATGTACAATCATGAAAAGATACTTCGTACGGTCTACTCGTTCGACTTGGCCCAGCAAATGAAATTTTTAACGAGTCTCGACGACCGAAGATGAGGGAAAAGTTTTAGTAAAACTGAGAGATAGCTGATTGACACGCTTTGTGAGCAGGAGAGTGTTAACCATCATCCAGAGCACTAGATGTGTGGACTACAGAGAAGCTGGCAGTTTTATTACTTTGAGAAATACTGCAACCACCTACTTTTTATACACATTCTAAGATAAAAAAAAAAGACACGCCATGAAGGAATTATCCGAATGGGACGGAAAGCGGTAGAAGTTATGAACATGTACAGACAAACAAATGATTACAATTTCGGGAAAATGGGTAATTTATTCAAGATAAAGTTCTTCACAAGTTGAGCAAGTCAACAACGCGTTGGTCCACGGCTGGTCCTTATGGGAGCTGTTATCGGACTGGCACTGATTGACAGAGTCGTTGGATGGCCTCGTGAGGGATGTGTGCCAAATTCTGTCCAATTCACGAGTTAGATAGTCCAAATCCTGACCTGGTTGGATGACACTACCCATAATTCCACAAAAGATCTCAGTTGGGGAGAGATCTGGCGAACTTGCTGGAAAAAGTAGGGTTTGGTAAGCACAGTGACAAGCAGTAGAAACTCTCACCGTAGTGTAAACGCGGGAAGGTTTGCCATGAAGGGCAGCAAAAGAGTGCCACGGATGGTGACTAAATGGGGTAATGCTATGAAAATTAATGGCACACCAGACTATCACTCCTGATCGTCGGACAGTATGTCAGGATACAGTCAGGTTGGTACCCTACTGCTGTTTGGTGCTGGTCATCGGGGCTCAGTTACAAGCGGCACTCATCACTGGAGATCAGTTCTACTCCAGTCAGTGGCTGGGTGGCCGAGCGGTTCTAGGCGCTACAGTCTGGAGCAGCGCGGCCGCTACGGTCGCAGGTTCGAATCCTGCCTCGGACGTGGATGTGTGTGATGTCCTTAGGTTAGTTAGGTTTAAGTAGTTCTAAGTTCTAGGGGACTGATGACGTCAGAAGTTAAGTCCCATAGTGCTCAGAGCCATTTGAACCAACTCCAGTCAGTGAGTTTCGACCGGATGTCCCGGACACCACTGTAAACGGGCTTGTTGGTATCCAGAGTTCAATGGTCGTCAACGCAAGGGGCGCCTTGAGCTCAGTCCCTTTCTGTGAACCGCCTATCAACGGTCCTTATGGCCAGTGAAGCATCTGTGGCTGCCGAAAAAGGCGACGCTTCTCATGCTCTACCGTTAATGAAGGCCGCACCGCACTTATTTTTATGTTTCCTAAAAGGATTCCTTCCAGTGTCCCAGATAAGTCTGTTCTTATGGAGGATAGCCGCGCCCCCCAGACGCCCCCTACAAAGGACTGAAACTAAGAGAATTCTGCATTCTTTGCCTACTCTAAAGAGTAGTTTTCAGCTCTGGATGAATTTACGACTCTCTCCCTCTTCCTTTAAGTAAATTCTCTTGTTGTGATCCGCCTAGAAAAAGCTCTCCAAGGCTGCTGAAAACAAGACCCTCAACATAATAAAAAGGAAGCAAGAGAAATGTTAAATTATATACGCAGTCAGTGGTAGTAATGAATATTGTCTGTAGTTATCATGCAACATTTACAGTTTCAGCTATTTTGAACATGGGGACGTGCATGTAACATTATGAAACACGTTGTGTGACACTTTAGGATAAGCTGCCGTGTAACAACTAGAATGAAACAGCTCTTTTTCAAGGCTCATCAATTACAGTTCACTTATGCAGTTTCCATTTTAATTCAAGGTCACTACACGTGTATTTTTACCTTATTTGAAAGCATGTAGGAAGAGGATT